>NC_139623.1:82527513-82875013 GCF_964638095.1 Poromitra crassiceps | reverse complement strand
TCCACTAAGCTGACAGGGACATAGCGGGACAGGGTGCGATGGATGGACGGTGTTGCCCTGTAAAGGATGATGATCATGGAACTTCAATGCCCCGGTCAGAAGGCATGTGCCAGACTCAAGTCTTCTTACTTTGGTTATAAAGAGTAGTGGGCTAAGCAATGCATGTAGCGCCCTTTGGTTAGCAGCTTGTAAATCCTACATAGATGGTTGTAGAAAGCAGCCACAGTGCAAGCACACGTTCACCAAAAAAAAACAAAAAAAAACAAACCACTAATATCCAATAGACCGAATCACAATGTTGTTTACAATAACGCCCAGGTAGACAAGGCCTGCATCATCATGTACATACAATTTAATGGAGCAGAGCAAACGGGGTGGGGAACAACTGAAATAAAGAGAAAGGTTACGTCTAAAACCCATGTTTTATGCTTTCATATTAACAACATTTTCACTAATGTTAGTTTGGAGACCTAATTTACCTGTTGGGCCACACAATCAAAAAAATCTGAGTGTCTATTCATACCCGGGTATGAATAGCCATGCGGCGCAGCAAATGCTATTCGTACCCCCTATTACAAGCACACTGCCATGGAGGCTCGGACGCGTCTTTTTCAAGCGTTTGAGAGCGAGACCACCCTCTCTCTATAGTATTCCTCTCTCTTTCTCCCCCTCTCTCCTCCGCTCCGTTCCTCTCTCTCTTGCCATCAAGGCTCTGACCAAAACAAACGCTGAATTTGAAGAGGGGTTTTGCACCACGGTGAAGTTATTTAGGTTCAATAATCCAACGCTCTGCTTTCCCTCGCTCCTTCCCTCTCCCTCTATACACATCCTCATTTAAACTGTCCAGACTCATATAAACTCCCCAAAAAAAGTTCTGAAACTTTATTTTGGTCGATTATTTCTCCCCTTTAATAATACCAATTGGTATTGTCTTTTATATCGTTGGAAAGCCTGATTAGTCACCTTTACAACGGGGTACAACTTGTAAGGATCGTGCATTCGGGGAATGAGCAACACAGCTAAACGTGTGGGTAGCTCCCCAAAAAATTTGCCAAAATCCCCTGCAATATTCTTCTGTTGGTATTTTTTACACCCGGGTGCAAATAGCATCTGCCTAAAAAAAATACAACTTGAGTTCACCCAAAACTAGCAGCTAGTCCGACCGGCGGTGAGATGTCACTGTTGGGGAGATTTGGTTTATCAACACAGTACATCAAATTAGCATAACCAAACATCAGATAGGTCGGACCACCGTGTGGCTGAAAATGACAACAGAAATAAACAATAAACAAGTTTGTGATATCTCCACAATTTAACTCAATCGACAGGTGTCTACCCGGAAGTTAACGCAATGTCAGGGTGATTCGGTCTATAAGCCAGTAGGGCTGTCAACAGAGAAGAGTGTCTCATTCCAACTACTGTAGATTTGCCTCATTTGCCAAAAATAGGTTGAGTGTAGTGAATGCAGTGTGGGAGCACTCTGTCCAGAAAAAACTGGACTCACCAATCATGGCTAAACCTCTTCACTGCCTGCACTCTCACCCAGGCCCGGCGTTGGGGGCGGGCCAGACCGAGCCAGGCCCGCCCATTCCCTGTCTTTGCCCGGCCAAATAAGAAAACAGATTTACCGCTGGCGGCTCGCTCTAGGGGAGAGCAGAGCAAGGAACCATTCTACACTGAAACGGATATTGATGTGATGGGTATATACTGTATACCACTCTCATACCATGTGTGTATCACTTATGGCTCATTTCCACCACATATAACAGCACAGTACAGGTCTACTCGACCTGGTCTTACTCGTCTCTACTTGATATAGACTCTGTTTCCATAGCAAGTTTACTCGCCTCCGCCCACACCTGGTCGTCATAGCGACCGCATATCTGCCCTCCGTCCATAGCTGAAGTAGGCTATAACGTATAACGTTAAAATTAAATCCATACACGGAACTTTTAAACTGATTATGAAATACTGGTGCCTCTAAATGACCTACAGTGTACATGGGCAAATGTGACAATCGGCCAGGAGAATGGATATCACTTTGTTGTTACTCAAACTCACATGCATGCGGTGCGCTGCGGTGCGCTGCGGTGCGCTGCGCGGGGGACGGGAGTTACAGCACGGGGAGAAGGGAAGCCACTTCCCCGGCGGCAACTCACCAGGCAAGACCGCGGCTTCGCTAAACCCCCGCCTCCAGCCTAGCGGAGCCGACGTACCACACAACTACAAAGGGCTTCCCGAGGAGCGGACTTTTTATCTCTCAAAACAATTGAAAACCACCGTCATGTCTAAGCTGAGCAAGGAGATCGATTTTATTTCACCAGAGCCGAAGGCAGCAACACAAAAGACTGATGGAAATAACAGAAGCCCCACTTAACTGGTATCCAGCATTGACAGTAGATACAGTAGACACGAGTTGCGAGTGACGTTCAAATCAGGTGGATCTGCGCGTCCGCACTCAAGTCACATCAGTCGAAAGCAGATTGTAAACTACCTCCATATGGTTTGGGATAAGTGACACAAATCAGACTTGGAGCGTCCAGACTCATAAAACCAATCTGGATAAAGTCATTAATAGGTCACTAAAGTGCACAAATCAGATTTGGCCTCCTAGTCTGAACATGGCCTCAAATGTGCTTTTGACTGATGTGTCTTCAGTGCGGACGCGCAGATCCACCAAATCTGATTTGAATGTCACTCGCAACTCGTCATCAAATGCTTCTGTGCAGGAAAACCACGTCACCAACGTACGTATTTACTGACGCCCACGTCGTTACCATAGCAACCCATGCAGATAGGCTGTTTAGGTCTGGACACACAGATCTGACTTGAAAATCAGATTTGTGGCAGTGCGGACACACTCCCAAATCAGATTTGGGAAACCAATCAAGATAATGATGATTAATGACTTCATCAGCAAATCGGATTTGCCTGTAATGTGAACATGGCCTAAGAAGAGGACATTTAGGTCCAAGCCGTCATGGACTCACAGTAGCTTGCTGCAGTAGCTTGCTGCTGTCAAACATGGCAGCAGTATCTCACTGGGTTGCTGCTTAATACCTGAGGAGGCATTAACCTTTGCTTTTTTTTAGGTGGATAAACGTGCCAGTAAAAAGGCCCAACTCACTCCTGGTGGTTAATACTGTATATACATAAGAAGAGTTTACTCTGACGTAGACTATGGAGAAACTTAGTGGGGAGCAGAGTAATTTAGTCAGAATAGATTTCCAGTCAAGAGAGCTATTTATCAAGAAATAGAGTAGGGACATGTGCACACAGGCACACGCGCATGCACATACACACACACACACACACACACACACACACACACACACACACACACACACACATACACACACAACCTCCTTGTCTCACGCCATTTCCACTCCACTGCATCTGCTTTTTAAAATAGTATTCCTTGTTGGACACAGGTATTTGCTGGGGGGTGGGAGGTGAAGTCTGGTGACCACCATAGCGTGATGCCTTCTTGCCCCATGCCATCTGTGTGGCTACAGAAACCTCAAAGTGGGTCAGTCTGTCAGATCGCTGGATACGACAGCGCTGGATGGAGCAGACTGCTGATGATTTACATTTAGTTTTTAGTGTATTTCAATAATTTCTCCCTATCTCATCTTATCTAATACACACACGATGATTACTCATTACAGCAAAATAAAATCTGAGGAAATTTGGTAGCCTGCAAGCAAACGGCTTTGGCAAATCAGTGCTCCTTGCTTGCAAGTTAAATTAATCACAATCCACACTCTTACAGTTGGTGGCAGTAATGCACCATAACGTTGTTTGCCAACCGCTATAAAACTCAAGAAGAAGATTTCCACTCAAGCCATGTCAGATGGACATGAACATGAGTAGAATCAATGATGACTACTTGCTTGTTATTAACAGCATTTACTTGGACTTTTACTTTCAATACTAAGTACATTAATATTAGAAAATGATTTCTGACGCTTAAGTACAGTAAATATCACCGGTTGCACAAAGCACCTTACTGTAAGTTATGAGTTTCCTTAGTCTGAGTTAAGGTTTCCTTAAAATAAAATCGGTTGCACAAAACACCCTTAAGTGTTGTCCTTAATGTCGGGCTCAGACTACACAAATTAAGTTGCACGCGACACATTTTTAGCATCGAGCCCGAATATGACCGTCTGGAATGACGAACGGGTGGTCGTCTTTACCTCTTGTAGTGTGACATAATCAAAGACCAGCGTCGGGGGGGAAAAGACTGGCATACTTGTCTTTCATCAGTCTTTTCGTCGGGCTGAATAATTTTCTCACATAGTTTGACAACTATTACGACGAGTTCCTTTTCACAGCTTGAAGTGCGGAGAAACACAGAGTGTCCCCTCCCCGTAACCATAGCAACTCACACACTCTGCCAGCCTGCCTGATGAGAGAGAAGATGGAGAGTGAAGGAGAGCCGCAGCAGCATAGAGACACTGCGTAACGCGTCATCATTCAGAAGCCATGCCCAAGACGGGGGAAAACAGAACCCCCCCCCCTCCAATCCTGGCGATCTCCTATGTCGCGTGCATGGTTGCATGTTGCACAAAAAGATCGTATATACGGAAGATGAACACTCCAACTTACTTCCTTGACAGCTAGATCCACATTTTTCTTCTCGCCAATTCTCAATGGCTTCCTTGTTTTGCTCAGGAGTACAAAAAAACTTTAACTGGCGATTTTTTACATTTGTTGTCTGCGCAGCCCACCACACAACAGCTTTTAGCTATGTTTAATTCAAGGAAAATGACGCTGGTGTGTGGAAATGAACGGAGCTTTTCCCCCGTGATGGGCGTGGCCTATTTCATGCAGTGTCTCTATGCTGTGAGCTACACAATCTATTATATTGTAGGCTAAAAAATATACCAGACTAGATTTTGTAACCTATAGGCTATTTCTCGCTTTCTGCTGTGGCGCTGTGCTGTCTGTCTTGCCTGCCCGTGCGCTGTCAGTCATATCTTCACTCCATGGGGTGATTTTGTTTTTCACTTCGTGAGAAAATGGACTTGTGGCGTGCGGGTCGTTCCCGACGATCTGTGTGAGAGTTGGCAGTCCTGGTCGGGATCAGAATCGTAGTGTTGCCACTCTCCTGGGCAAGGCAGAATGATAGCCTAGTCTGACATGGTGACATCGTGAAAGACAAAAAATAGTGTGTAGTTTGAGCCTGGCATAATGTCTACTTAAAATGTTCACCTAAGTATTTTAAGTCTTATACTTGAGTTCCTTCAATTCAGTTAAACCGTTGCACAGAAGGAAAAAACTGAAGGCACCTCTGATTCTATCTTAACCGCAACATGGCAGAGTTTATGGTGTTAATTAAGAAAATGAATGGACATTAAAGATATAAAGTCAGTCACTTGCTTGAGAACTGTGCAGAGTCTGTTAGCCAACTGTCAAACTGCAACTGAAAGCTAACATTAGCGACAAGGCTATGTATCTTTTATCAAACCTCTCACTTGCTCTTCTAGTGGCTTTTGTGCCTTCTTTAATTCTGCCATTTTTCTTTTATTATCTATTCATCTTATGTAGCGCCGCCCACTTGACCCACTGTATCACGACTTCCTGTTCAAAACGCTGGCTGTTTTACCTGCTCAAACTAGTCTGGCTCACCTGGTCAAACCTAGTTTGACTCACATTATGAGTCAGACTAGGTTTATGAGTCACAGGAAGTGTAAATACAATCGGAAACTTCCGATTGTATTTACACTTCCTGTTAGTCTCTCAAGCCAAAGGGTCTCTTCTACATAAGGTGAATAGGTCAACTTTGTGAGAAACTAACAGGTGAGGCGATCACAAGCACAAGTGCAAACAGTCTCCATGGAAACTAGAATTTTGCCATTGTAAAATCTCTTTCAATACAGTAAAAAAAAATCCTTTTGAATTCTCAGAAGTCAAAATTCAGAGGAAAAAAAGCATACTGTTATTGTGACATAATTGATGATGTCACTGATGATATTACCGATATACTGAAATTTGAATGTCTGGGGTCCCTAGATTTTTGTGACCTCAAAGGGTCAAATGGTCTCCATGGAAACTGTAGAATGTTGCCATTGTAAAATCTCTTTGAATAAAGTAAATGCCCTAAGATTTTTCCTTAACCAAGGAAACCTTTTAAATATGTCTGTACAACACAAAGAGGACATGAAAAATGTGATCATATGACTGTAGTTCATTTGCATTTCACTTCAGACAAGACAGGACACTGCTTTCAAGTCTGATATTTGCCTAGATTTGCTAGAAAGATGAACATTTCCACCTCTTCACTAACTGGGGTGCTGCTTGATGAGTGACATCACTAGGTTGACTGTAGTACAGTACAGTGGAATACAGGGTAGTTAAGTATTTTGAATTCTAGCAGGCTCTCAGATTATGCTGTTGTGTTACTGACTTGTATTGTGGTTGTTTTGATTCATCAAAATGTTCAAAATCCAGCCCTAGTTGGCGAAAAGCTGAAATGTTGTTTGTGCATCTTTCTAGCAAATCTAGGTAAATTTCAGACTTGAAAGCAGCGTCCTGTCTTGTCTGATGTGAAATGCAAATTAATGTTTCATGCCCTCTATTTTATTAAGTAAATCTCTCAGCTAGGGAGAAATCAATAATAACTAGAGTATTTACATTTCCTACCGAAAATTTAATTGTGCTTGCTGTCCTCGCCATGCAACACCTGCCTTGCAAGGTCCCTGCCCGTGCAATTAGGGGGACTAAGTAGTTATGGGCAGGCCTATGTGAGTAGAAGCGGGAGGAGCCAAGGAATCCAGGGGCGGAAGAATTTCAATTGTAGACTCAACAATTCAAAAGTTATGGACCAAAACATGAAGAGGGCTGTTATAGTGCCACCATCAGGTCAATAGGAGTATTTTTTTTAGATCAGAGCAATGAGAAAAACGTGGGGCGAGCCAAGGAAACCTGTGAAAAAATAATTTTGATTGTAAAAGCTACAGTTCTAAAGTTATGGACCAAAATGTAAAGATGGTTGTTATAGCGCCATTGTCAGGTCAATCGGTGTAATTTTTTAGGCCAGAGTAGAAGAGTACTCTATGAACACATAGACCCAAGTTGGGAACAGTCGCTCTTATGGCTTGTGAGCTACAGGTACTTGATGTTGCTACAGCGCCCCCTATAGGTGAAATGACATAATGTTTTTCCTATCAGCTCAGAGTACATCCGTCCACACCTCTACCAAGTTTGGTTAGCATCGGACATTGTGTTTCGGAGTTATGCCGATTTTTGTGAAATAGGCCCCACCCACAGAACGTTGGAAGTCGATTACATTTCAACGGTGTGGTTTTTTCAAAAACTTCAAAATCAGTGTTGTGCAGGACAGCCCACACATGATGTGAGCAGTGGCGTGCCTGACCAAGTTGGTGCCCTAGGCAAGATTTTTGCTGGTGCCCCCCCCCCCCTCCCCCAAAGAAAATATAATTAAGCAATATATCACGAGAGCAAGTGTGTTGTGGTGAATATATCCCCCTGATCAGTTGTTATCCCACGAGGCCGCAGGCCGAGTGGGATAACAACTGAGCAGGGGGATATATTCCACAACACACGCTGCTCGAGTGCTATATTGCTTTTATAAAAGGGTTCCAAGTATAATAATATAATAATAATAACACTATAAGTCCGACTGGCATGGTATTCTGAGAGTCAGTTGAAACACTACTGTAAGGCGGGACCTCTAGCAAGAAGATAGACCTGCGGGTGATTTGATTGGATCGTTCTGGAGACTGAAGTCGACATTGGCCAATCCTGGCGCTTGCTGCGAACCTGAGAGCTTTTTGCAAAGTCCGACACCAGAGCTGTACCAAGTAACGTTACGTCTTATTTAGAGATGCGGGGTTAAGAGTGAGGGCGCGCGAGAGAGGGGTTAAGACATTAGCCCGCGTCTATTCTTGTACAAAACATCATTTTCTGCGAAGTATTAGTAAAGTTATAAGCGAAGATCGATTCACAAGGATCTGACAGCTGTCTCCGCCATTTTTTTTTCTACGTTGTCATTTGAGGTAAGCCTTATTATTACTCTCTTAGTAAGAGAGTTGCCATGGCAACCAATAACCCATGGCCATGGGTTATTGAACTCGGTTACTGGAATTATACAATGGCTGTGAACCAATCAGATTGCTTGATTTGAGAGAGCCATTTTATAATAAAAATTATATCGCAGCTAATCCACCACTGCAGTGCAGGCTCAGAATCGCCCCCAGTAGCGCTGGAAGTACTTTTAGGTAGGGGGTGCTGTAAGGAAGGGACTCTCGGTGCTGCCCACAAGGGCAGCGCCGAAGAAAATTTTCTTTCATTTTTCGTCCATATTTATTTATTATAAATATATTTCATCCATATTTAGAAGAATATTTAATTTTAAAACTAACATTAGGATTATACTGTTGTGATGTCATTATTCAGTATCTTCTCCTTTTCTCACTCACTTTCATGTAAGCACCTGCTCTCCCTTTAGTCGTTTTACACTACAACAGACAGCAACACAGGCATAAACAGTGAACTTATTATTATTATTATTATTATTATGGAAAACCAGATTATGATGAAAATCAAACACTTTTGAAGAGAGAGCGTATGAAATAAGATTAGAGCTGGGAAGCACAAACTGTTTTTTAATGCATCTTGTTGGTGGTATAAACACAAGACAGCCAAATCCAACAATTTCGAAAATCCCATTTCTTGCCACCAGGGGGTGCTGCAGCACCCTCAGCACCCACCTTCCAGCTCACTTCCCCCACTCTGGGAAAAAGCTCAGAGCAGGTAGAAGGGGGCGCGGGCGGGGAGTGGGTGGGGTGGTATGGATTAGGGACCATGGTGAAAGTGCTGCAGCCTAGGCAGCCAGAGAAAGCCAGAATTAGAAAAATGATTTCACTATTATTTAAAGACTTAAAGGAGAATTTCGGTTTTTTCAAACCTGGAGCCATCTCCTGCCATTAATTATGATTTGTCCACTCACCAGGCGATCCCCGCGGCATATCTGGGCGTCCTAGCGTTGTTTTGATATCAATAGCGTCCAAGTCAGTCGTAAAGTGGAGTTGATTTGGGGCCAAGTGTGAGCCTGTATTTCCTGCATCTAAATAGCTATTTTTCTTCCCTTTTTCGCCAAATATCGCCGTAATCTGATCCGTCAACATCCAGCCGAGTGTTATTTCACCCCAGGCTGTTTCCTGGAGTGCACAGGGATCAAATTACCTCAAACGTGATCTAGGTCACCAAGTCTCGTGAAGTCCCGCGATACTTTCCTGTCGACTGGCCAAATACAGGCAGGACGCTTTGCGGTCGTGGTTTTAGCGTAACCTATGTGGGGTTTGGCGTAACCTTCGTTATTTCGAATCCCACATAGGTTACGCCAAACCCCACATAGGTTACGCCAAACCCCACATAGGTTACGCTAAAACCACGACCGCAAAGCGTCCTGCCTGTATTTGGCCAGTCGACAGGAAAGTATCGCGGGACTTCACGAGACTTGGTGACCTAGATCCCGTTTGAGGTAATTTGATCCCTGTGCACTCCAGGAAACAGCCTGGGGTGAAATAACACTCGGCTGGATGTTGACGGATCAGATTACGGCGATATGTGGCGAAAACGGGAAGAAAAATAGCTATTTAGATGCAGGAAATACAGGCTACCACTTGGCCCCAAATCAACTCCATTTTACGACTGATTTGGACGATATTGATCTCAAAACAACGCTAGGACGCCCAGAAACGCTGCAGACATCGCTAGGTGAGTGGCCAAATCATAATTAATGCCAGGAAATGGCTCCAGGTTAAAAAAAAACGAAATTCTCCTTTAAGACGTTGTTCTGCTTATTTTTTGTCTACTATTGTAAAATAATACTAGGCCTATTATCATGAAAAAGTATTTGTAACAATTTTTTTTTTTTTTTTTTTTTTTTTACCCTCTCTGGCGCCCCTAACGGCTCAAGCGCCCCTAGCATTTGCCTAGTTCGCCTAATGGACGGCACGCCACTGGATGTGAGCTTTGGTTTGGTGAAGATTGGACAAAGTTTAAAGGAGGAATCGCAAAAAAACAGTTGAAAACTACAGGAAAATGTAGTCAGACGGAAATGGGCGTGGCCTATATGAGTAGATGCGGAACGTCCCAAGGAATCCAGGGAAAAAAGAAGTTTGATCGAGGACCCTACGGTTCAAAGGTTATGGACCAAAACGTAAAGAGGGCTGTTATAGGGCTGTCTGAGATTAAAGTCAGAATTCTGAGATTAGATTACTCAGAATACTGAGGGAAAAAGTCATCATACTGTTACATGTGACATCATTGATGATGTCACTGATGATACCGAAATTTGAATGTCTGGGGTCCCCAGATTTTTGTTGACGGTCACAAGCCAAAAAAAGGCTGGGAACCCCTGACTTAAGGAGAAAATTTAAGGTGCTTAAGAATTTAAGAATTACTCAAGTAATATTCTAATAGGTGAGGTGACATTAACTTCTACCAAAGTCATTTTCTGGTAACGTAAGATATCTGTACTTTTACTCAAGTGTGGCTTTCCGGTTCTTTACCTTTGGCGGGGCGTCGGAGCCCGGGTACTCCCTCTGATCCAGCTTGTTCCAGCGCTGCATCAGTTTGATGACCATGGGGTTGCTGAAGTCGACTAGCTGGAAGCCAGTCACGTTGGCCCCACCGTGCATGAAGCGCTCCAGGTTGATGTCCTTAAAACCCTTGGGGATAACGAAAGGGCAATGAGAGGACACAGGGGCAACAGGGGGGGTCGGTGATTATGGATTGAATTCAGAGAGGGCAGAGAGAAACGAGTCACGAGAGTAAAAAAGTAATAAGGTGGTTTTGAGCAACTTTTGAGCCATAGCAACGACTCTGTGTACTTCCGTTCTTATTGCTAGCTTTTCAGGCTTTTTTGAGATAAGAGTCTGATAAGGAGGTGCTAAGAATAGGCCTACCATAGGGCCTATTTATGTAGGCCTACTTAAATAGGCGATAAGTGCCGCAATTATCTTTCGCACATATTAATTATTTAAACAAAGGAAATCCACCTCAACAAACTTACCCATAACATAGCCTCCGTGGGAATAGGCTACATAGGATATTTAGGATACTATTTAGGATACTATTACACAAGATAAAATCAAGATACGGTAAAATGGCTATAAACTCACCAAGTCGACTGCATCCTATAGGAATATTAGAGGATTATAGTCTATAGTAAATTAGCGCAACACCATGGCAGATAGAAAATACCATACAGTACAATAAGGTCCCTAAACTCGCCAATGAGTAAAAACACACTATATAGGGAATTTACAGTAATATTAGTGATTTTTCTTAAGGCTGTCAGACACGGCTGTTCCTCAAACAAATGTATTAGTTGATCCTCTCTTTCATCCGTCCAAAACTGTCATTTGGACAGCTGACAGTTATAACTGGCCCCATGTGATCAGTTGACTTCGCTATGACCTGATTGGCTGCTGCAACGGGTACAATTGACTTCGCTGTGGGCTGATTGGCTGTTGAAACAGTTGATGTGCTACGTTCTAAAACCAGCCCCTGTGACTTGACAAGCTGAATAGCTGGTGATGAGATGAGACAGATCAGTTTACACCGCTGCAACTTTTCCAGGCAACATTCTAAAATGGTTTTGTCTCGTTGCGAATCACTGGTGTAAACTGGGTTTAACCCTTTTGAATGGCTCCGGTTCCAGGAAGTGAATCTCCCATTCATTTCTCCACTAACCTTTCAGAAAATCCTTATAAGACCGCAATGGAAACAAGCTATCAGCTTTTTATCATCCTTTTGTTAATGGTGGGCTGATGTGTATATAATGTTGGTATTGTATATGTTCATTTTCACTCAAATCTTCAATCAATCAATCAATCAATCAATCAATCAATCAATCAATCAATCAATCAATCAATCAATCAATCAATCAATCAATCATGAGTTTTTGGCCTGGAACCAAGCCAAACAAAAAATAAAATAAAATAAAGGAAAAAAGACTAAATCATATGTTTTATGGTCACAATTCATCTTGCAGCTGCTTGGCTTGGTTCCAGGTTTAAAACCCTCTATTCACCTTATTCACCACGCCCACTTTTTCTCTCTTCCGCGTTCAATGCAAACGTATTTGTTCTTCCGGTTCAGCGCTAGTTGCCTTCTGTGGCTATATTAGCCGCTAGTTAGTTATGTTATATGGCAGTAAAATGCCACTGAATGACCAAATTCGATTGATATAACTTTTAACCATTTCGAGTACACTGTTTCCATACGGATCACCAGCGTTAGTTTGTTGTTTATAACGTGGCTATATTCATAACGTTTCTATCTCGGATGCGTTATTTCGAATCGCACATAGGTTACGCCAAACCACACATAGGTTACGCTAAAACGCACATAGGTTACGCCTACGCAACCTATGTGGGTTTCAGGACGCAACAGCCTCGACTCCACTAACGTCATCTTTAGAGCACAATATTCCTGGAATGCAAGTTTAACTAAACAGTTACATGTCCTCTGCATTCTACATAAAATTAAGATATTACGGGTTGTTTTATTTTGTATGTTACATACGTATTGGCCAAGATATGTTAGTTTATGGGGGAGTAATTTTGCCACTTTAGGAGGGGAGTGTGCGCAGCCATTTTGCCTGCGGGGTTTTTGGCAAGGCAAAACGGAAATACTATTACGAAATGACGTAATGCAGAAGCGTCCATGTGTGGGCAAAGAATAAGGTGAATAGAGGGTATGCATGTGATGTCACAGAGGCAGAAGTCACTGTGGGGTCACGCCCACTGAGTCACAGCAAGACTGAGCTTGAATGCAGTAATCAGCCTAGATAACTGACACCTGCTGCTCAAGGAGGAATTTGACACTCATTTTGACACTCGTTCCTGATTGAGGGGGTGTCTTCCAGTGGGTGTGCATACCCTCTATAGGATTTTCTGAAAGGTCAATGGAGAAACGAATGGGAAATTCACTTCCTGGAACCAGAGCCATGAAGTGGGTGGTCACTGTTGAGCTCTATTATAAGAAATGATTAAAATGTAGTAAGGAGTGAAGAAAGAAAGTGAAAAAGAAAGACTGAAACACCCAAACAGACCACAGAGTTCTCTCCTCACCAGGTTGGCCATGATATAATGGTAGCCCTTGACGTGCTTCCCGACACTGACGATCTGTAAGGAGGCAGAGCAGAGCAGAGCTCGACGTTAAGGTCTTTGCACACCAATTATGTTTTTATCATCCGAAATTGATGTACGAAAAAAAAAAACTTGTGTCAGGGTTAGGGTTAGTTATCATCATTGACACACCGAGTCCGTCAATTTCATCCGTCATTAAAGTTTTCGGAACAGGCTCGGTTTTCTGCGTTTTTCACAGCAGTCAAAATCCTTTTGCGAGCTGTTTGCCCCGTGTGTGTCTGTGTTTGGGAGGGAGAGACAGAGGAGCGGCTGAGCGGAGAGGCAGCCGGAGAGACTCAGTGCTCGCTCCGCTCACTGGCCCCTCTCCACTCTCTCTCCCTGGGGCACGGTGCTGCAGCACCCGGCCCCTCTCCACTCCCTCCCCCTGGGGCACTGTGCTGCGGCACCCGGCCACGGCGCAAAACGCATCGGACTCAGTGTGCAAGGTGTCTGTGTTTTTTCAGATGATCAGCCTCCACTGGACGTCTAAACAAATGAACAGGCGGTCGTGTCAGTGTCTTACTGAGGGAGGAAACACTCAGCGCTTTCAGAGACGTGACAATGCTTCTTGACACCCTGAGACAACACACACACACACACACACACACACACACACACACACGCCCACACACACACACCCGCCCACACACACACACACCCGCCCACACACACACACACACACACACACACACACACACACACACACACACACACACACACACACACACACACACACACACACACACAGATACAATCCCAGAGCTGCATCTCAGTGATAAAAACTGATTTTGAAAGGCGACATCCGCTGGGAAATCCCACCGGACGTCCAGTTAATAAGGGCGTGAATTAAGAAATTGAGAAAATATTTTGAATCCCTCAGAAAAGCTCAGTTTGATATCAAATCCACAATAGCTTTACTTTAGCTTACTTTACTTCTTCACTGCTGTCAAGTCAGGGTGTGTTTGCCATGTTGTAAATGGGCTATTTGGGGATGTTTAAAGCTGATGTTACAGTCTAAAGCATTTGGCCACACCAATGTGCAAAGATTGCATAGCACAGCTTTAACAGACCTTGGACTCTTTTAAAGGCTAAATGGCACTTGATTTCAAGAACTTTGTTGATTCACAACTATGGCACAGTTCGTACAACTACTACTGTAACTCGGTCCCCAAACATCGGTGTGGAGTCCATCTGCGACTAAAACCAGGTTTGTAGTATTGTATGATTAATGCACTGACTCGTACATCGTAGTACGCGTTAACTGTGCTGTTGAGAAGCCGCTAATGAATCCCCCCCCCCCCGCCCATACATTCAGAGAAAAATAGGTGTTATGTCTTTGGCAGTAACTCTGACCATCACTGCACATAGCAAAGTATCATCACACAAGGTCTAAATATGACAGTCTATTATGTCTATTTGTCAGTTAGCTCTGTGCACTGTGTACTAGCAAAGAAGGAAGACGAGGTATGCCAGCCCGTGGGGGGTAAAGATACACACACACACACACACACACACACACACACACACACACACACACACACACACACACACACACACACACACACACACACACACACACACACACACACACAGTTGTTGAGTGCTGTGACAGATGTCAGAGTGGAGATTTCCTGAATAATTGAACAATTATGGAGACACCAGTTGCCTCGGGGATGGATGACAGGATGACGGGATGAAGAGGAGTAGGAGGAGGACATTCCGAGTGTGTTTGTGCCAACTAATACCACCGGAGAGCAGAACAGACTGTTTTTTTTTAATTAAAAACTTGCTAATTAAAAGGTGAAACAAACATGAAGTGAGTGTAGGAACTTTGTGTAATTTGTATCTCTGCAATCCTGAAACCTACAGTCAGCCCTGTGGCTCTCACTGCACTTTAGACAACCTACAGTCAGCCCTGTGGCTCTCACTACACTTCAGACAACCTACAGTCAGCCCTGTGGCTCTCACGGCACTTTAGACAACCTACAGTCAGCCCTGTGGCTTTCACTACACTTCAGACAACCTACAGTCAGCCCTGTGGCTCTCACTGCACTTTAGACAACCTACAGTCAGCCCTGTGGCTCTCACTACACTTCAGACAACCTACAGTCAGCCCTGTGGACCTCACTACACTTCAGACAACCTACAGTCAGCCCTGTGGCTCTCACTACACTTCAGACAACCTACAGTCAGCCCTGTGGACCTCACTACACTTCAGACAACCTACAGTCAGCCCTGTGGCTCTCACTACACTTCAGACAACCTACAGTCAGCCCTGTGGACCTCACTACACTTCAGACAACCTACAGTCAGCCCTGTGGACCTCACTACACTTTAGACAACCTACAGTCAGCCCTGCAGCTCTCACTGCACTTTAGACCAGTGGTTCTCAAATGGGGGTCCGTGGCACTTTGCCAGGGGGTCCACGAAAAGTTTTCAGGTCAAAATAAATAAATATATATATATATATATATATAAAAGATTATAAAAAAAAAATGCTACGTTACTTATTCCTTCTCAAACTACTTCCTACATGGTGCTAGTCTATCAAAATATCTTGGCTGTCATTGATTGTGTTGCATAGTGGTTTTCTGTACTGTTGACAAATTGTGATATTGTAAGTCGCTTTGGACAAAACAAAAGCGTCTGCTAAATGACGTAATGTAAATGTAATGTAATAAAAAAAAATATATACCGGGTATTTTATTTTTTTTGCTAAATCTTCATAGTTCAACGAAAATAGTTTATGCTTTACATCTAAAATGGTTCATGGATTACATTCTAATAACAAACCTATCAATTAAAAGTCAAGCACGTTACCATGGAAACAATTAAGCTTAGCCCAAAATCACAAATCAGAATGAGGGGGTCCCCGGTATATTTTCCATATTGTAAGGGGTCCTTGACTGAAAAACATTTGAGAACCTCTGCTTTAGACAACCTACAGTCAGCCCTGTGGCTCTCATTGCACTTCAGACAACCTACAGTCAGCCCTGTGGACCTCACTACACTTTAGACAACCTACAGTCAGCCCTGCAGCTCTCACTGCACTTCAGACAACCTACAGTCAGCCCTGTGGCTCTCACTGCACTTCAGACAACCTACAGTCAGCCCTGTGGCTCTCATTGCACTTCAGACAACCTACAGTCAGCCCTGCAGCTCTCACTACACTTCAGACAACCTACAGTCAGCCCTGTGGACCTCACTACACTTTAGACAACCTACAGTCAGCCCTGCAGCTCTCACTACACTTCAGACAACCTACAGTCAGCCCTGTGGACCTCACTACACTTTAGACAACCTACAGTCAGCCCTGCAGCTCTCACTGCACTTCAGACAACCTACAGTCAGCCCTGTGGACCTCACTACACTTTAGACAACCTACAGTCAGCCCTGCAGCTCTCACTACACTTCAGACAACCTACAGTCAGCCCTGTGGACCTCACTACACTTTAGACAACCTACAGTCAGCCCTGCAGCTCTCACTGCACTTCAGACAACCTACAGTCAGCCCTGTGGACCTCACTACACTTCAGACAACCTACAGTCAGCCCTGTGGCTCTCACTACACTTCAGACAACCTACAGTCAGCCCTGTGGACCTCACTACAATTTTAGACAACCTACAGTCAGCCCTGCAGCTCTCACTGCACTTCAGACAACCTACAGTCAGCCCTGTGGCTCTCACTACACTTCAGACAACCTACAGTCAGCCCTGTGGCTCTCACTACACTTCAGACAACCTACAGTCAGCCCTGTGGACCTCACTACACTTTAGACAACCTACAGTCAGCCCTGCAGCTCTCACTACACTTCAGACAACCTACAGTCAGCCCTGCAGCTCTCACTACACTTCAGACAACCTACAGTCAGCCCTGTGGCTCTCACTACACTTCAGACAACCTACAGTCAGCCCTGTGGACCTCACTACACTTCAGACAACCTACAGTCAGCCCTGTGGCTCTCACTGCAGTTCAGACAACCTGGAAATACACTCACCAATAGCTGTGTTTAGGGGAAGCCCTTTGTACTCACAATAGTACTTCACAATCCATTCAGTTGATACAATTTTGTCATGTAAACATAGATGCTGACAAGTCTCTTATGGTTGAGCCAAGCGTTCTACAGTATCATCTGCTGAATGCCATCCGGTCTGCTTAGAACACAGCATGGCTAAACTAAGGAATTCAAAGCTGTATTATCCTCACTACTTTATCGATTAGAATATAGTATCACCCTTGATTCGTTCGAATTATTAATAGCAGACATTTCCTTAATGTTAATACTCCCCCCCCCCCCAAAAAAAAAGTTCTGAATCTCGAGTCCGAGTTGAGTCTCAAGTATTTTGAGGACAAGTCTCAAGTGTGTGCGCGAAGGTGCGACTCAAATCCAAGTCGCAAGTCCAAGTCCCAATCTCTGCCTAAACCTAACCAAGACAGATTTCAAATTAACCGTGTCCCACACGAGGCATATGATCTGTATGCACCGTTTCGCTCACACCGTTTTGGGAGTCAGAAATTGACTATGAGGATATATGAGGACATGTTGAAACGTTCATTATGATCACTTTCTTTGGTTGGAATATCGATATCAATGACATTTACTTTATACAAATAAAATAATAATGTTATGGTTGCATCACCTGCTCCAGCATGTTCTGCAGTCTCTCGGCCTCCAGATCAATGACAAACTTCTTTTCCTGTCGCCGGTCCAGATCCTCCAGCAGTCGCCGGTAACTGGCATCGTTGAAGTTTTCTACGCAGATGGCGCTCACCTGCCAGTTGTTTTGGCCTGCCTTCTCCATGATGGCCTGCAGGATGGCGTATCCTGACAGAAACAGAGTCAGACAGCCAGAAATCAGCAGAAAGTAGCTACAACTTAATATTGCAGCATATTTTGTTCAGGGCTGAATCAATTTACATGAATGTAATGATCATAATAGTCTCATTTCCTGCTGTCAAATCCAGCGTTGGAGGCAAAGATTAGCTCAATACCAATTCTCAACATCATTATATCCTAAATCCGACTTTCCCAAAGTTAGAAGAAGCAGAGCCAAGATTCAAATTTATAATTCAATTTAGTGCTCCACTGCAAATGAAACTAGATAGCGCATTGTTAGCATTACTATGAAATTAAGGTAACACTCTAATAATAAGGGTAATTAATTAAAGGTTAGTTAAGGGTAATTAATTAAGGGTTTAGTTAATGCTTAATAAGGTAACTAACCCTAACCTGAGGATTAGATTAGGGTTAGTTAATGGTTAGGGTTAGCATTAATAAACATTAGCTCAGGCTTATTAAAGGTATACTATGCAACTATTTAATACAAAAAAGAATATATACATTCATACTAAAGTTTTCCCTATTAATCATCACTTAAGGCCCATTGGAATTGTGTGGGGGGTGTGTGTACATGGAGCGACACTGCCCTCTGCCTGTTTGGTAATGTTTTTCCGCTTTTCCGGGATGTTTTAGGGTTGTTACAATGTATAGAGGTCCATGTGGGGGCCCAGCCAATGACATCGCTCACAGTGCAACAGCCAGCCAATAGCATCGCTAAGATGTTCTCAGACCAGAGCGGAGTCAGCCCGGACTAAAACCAGGAAATACAATTCATTCCCTGATCAATGTTTGAGCTGTTTGCCGCTCATCCCTCAATGGTTTCAAGGTATGTGTGTGTTTTTATAGCATAACCACTATGGAACTATCAGAGAATAACGTTTAATCCCTGCGTTTGAACGGTTTATCGGCGCTCTCTCTCTCCACATAAACACAACCTCGCTCGACCACATAAACACCAACACAGCAAAACAATGGCCTATCACTAAAATAAACACAGGGCGCAGCGTCTCTCAACATAACATAACAACATAACAGACTGCCACACTAGGGCCAGAAGTGATAGTTTTGTGGGTAAACGTTTGTATAATTATATAATCTTTTTTTTAATGAAGTAGCTGCATATTATATCTTTAAACATGAACTAATGCTTATTAGCAATAACCAATGCTTATTAATGTTTATTACACATTACACATTAACTAACCGTTAATTAATTACCCTTATTGTTAAAGTGTTACCGAAATTACTTTTAATTGCGTGACTATTTTTGTACTTGTTCCTGGCTGAATTATGGCACAGCAGGCCATGGGAAGTGATAAAACGTATTGCTTACAATTTCTGATTTCAGTAATAGCAAAGTGGCCTTACTATATAGACAAAATCCCTGACAAGACTATCCCCTTCCCCTCTAAGAAAAACTGCTCTAAAGAAGAAAACTCTGCTCTATACGTAAATCCTTTCTCCTTCTCCAACCAAAGCTCAGTTTACTGAGCGATGAGTGAAACAGATTTGGAGGCACCACTTGACTCTAGAGGGGGGGGACCCTTGCTGTCAGGTTTGTATATGAAGAAGATGAGTGTCGGAGAGGAAACCAGGGAGCTGTGAGGGCGGCTGTTCTCCAGCAGGAACAGATGTCCCCCTTAAACGGCCCCTCCTGGTGGCCATCACAATCTGGCAACCCATCTCCCTGCGCTCCCAATTAGTGGATTAACCTGTGCTCTGGCAACCCGGCTCCCTCTCCACCTCCTCTATCCTCTCCCCCTTGCTCCCCATTAGAGGCATGTCAGTGCCAGAGCCGTGTGCCAGGAGGGACCGCTGGTGGCAGTGACATGCACAGATTTAAACACACCCACACGCAATCACACGTGCATGTGGGGAGAGTGTCACTACAGGCACTTTCCTTCTTGGAGAAAAATATCTCACTAAACCCGAAGGGAAGAGCTGAGTCATGACATTTCAGCTGCAGCGGGAGAATTTCAATTTGTCCGGAAGCTAGGCCCAAAATCGGGGGCAATCGTTCAATTTGTCACAGCCATAGCACAAGGCAGTCACCGTTGCATGCTTGAAAAGCAAAAAATGTATCTTAAATGTAGGAAGTAAAAGCCCAATTTATGCTTTGTCTGTCGACACTTTTGAAACTGTCGCCGACAGAAATGAGGACTTGAGTCCACACTTTCAAGTCTCGGCGAGAGGTGTCTGCTACCTAGTGAAATTTCTAGTGTCGCTGACTACGTCACAGTGTCGCGCAAGTCTGATTGGCTATATAGACGGCACGCGCTTGACTTCCTTGTTTTGGTTTTCACTGAAATGAAATGTGTGCTATTTTTATCAGCATGTCCTTGATGTATGACTTCATGAAAATCACAAAGAACATTGTGACCAAACTTCCCAGAGAGAGAGGAGGTGAGTTGGCTGCAGCCAAATACGTTACATATTGCCTCTGACGTGGTTTCACTGACAGCATTCCCTCTCTTGGCTGTCTGCACTAGTTCTCTGTATAGCGTTCGAGTGTGACGTGACCGTTGAGCCGAGGAGAGAACCATAAATGCAGCAACATGAGCGACACTTTATTTATTGTCGGCGACCATGTGTTGAACTTGAGCAACACTTTCCAAGTATAAATTTGGCTTAATAGATGTGCTTTGAGAAGGACTTCACTGCACAGGTACACAAGGCATCTGAGCAGCAGGGGCCAAGGGACTTTTGACTGAAACTAACAGTGTGGAGGCTCACCCTTTATTTTGGGACGTGATAATTTGTAACATTTTTATATCATTAAATCTACGTCTTGCTATCCTCTATTGCTAATGTATATCTTGATTGCTGATGTAACACATCTAGTTCAGTTCTGTTTATAGGTCCTTATCACACAAGCATGTCTCAAAGGGCTTTACATAGCATTATCACAGTCATATACAACATCATATCGACACACAACATAGGTTAAAGTCGAGCTGAACCCAAAAATGACTTTTCTTTTCTTTTAGTTCAAATACCTGGGTATGAAGTGCACCTATTTAATAATGTATGCAAACAAAATCACAAAAGTCTAATTTCTTTCGTTTTTCACACTTTTTCACATCAAAAGTTCATTTTTCAAGATTTCATTGATAACAGTAATGTACAGTTTGCTGACGTCACCTAGTACTATCAAATTTCAACCCCATTTCAACCAATCATATCATGACATGCAGCTGTCAATCAAATCTTCATTTCAGGATAATTTTCTCTTCCAAAAGAAAGAGAAAATGGCGCCTAGTGCCTGTCATCTGGCAGAATTCCTATCCCATAAACAAACTACTTAACTTGGCCAATTGTTAGAAACATGAACAAAAAACAAAAACTATAATCTTTAAGAATGCAAAGAAAAACCTTGTTAAAACACGCATTCCAGGAATATTATTTACATTTATAACAATAATGGCGCGCGCCTCCGAGCCTGATAGCCTCCCTGGCTGTCAGGGGTCGTCTCTCGGAGTTTCCAGGCGGGCGGGCAGCACCCCTGCTTCGGATTGTCCGCTCGCTCCGCACGAAGCAGCCTGGCTGCCTGGTACTCCGCGGTCCCACTCGCTCCGCACGACAACACGCTGAATCCCACCCAATTTGGGGGTGGAACACGCCAGGATTGGCCAATGCCAAAGCCAGTCCTCAGAATTGTCAAATCAAATAATCGACACCGTATATGGTCCGCCTCTCAATTTGTTTTCAGTCTGAAACGGACTCAGATGCACGTGCACGGGTTCACCTCGACTTTAAATACATACATACATACATACTACATTTCACTAACTTCATCTTCCAGATTTTTAGGCATATTAATTGACGACAAGCTATGCTGGAAACCTCATATTAAAGAAATTTCATCTAAAATTGCCAAAAATACTGGTATCTTAAGTAAAACTAGAATATCCAAATTTCCTACCAAAAATGTAATTGTGATTGCTGTCCTCGCCTTGCAAGGTCCCTGCCCTCGACCCCTAACCTTTGATGCAGTCTAAATACAGCCCCAATTGGTAACGTTTGGTAGGCGGTTGCGAAGGTGTAGGCCTACTAACTATTTGCTACAGTGTTTCCAGGTGGTTGGTTGGGCGTTTGGTTGATGTTTGCTAGGGTGTACTAAGTTGTTGTAGTTGTCCATAGATGTCCTGCCGATGCTCATTGACTGTATCCTGCTGTTTCTTGCCTGTCAGCTGTCACCCTTGAACCTGGGATCTAAAGATCCAATTCTTCTCCAGTTGGGCTGGGGCCTCCGGTTTGACATTGTCAGAGTTGTTATGCTTCGAAAGCCTCAAACCTCAAGTTTTTTTTGATAATCGGAGTAGCTGCCCATGGACTCCAGTAGTCAAATGCAGGCAATTTGTTCCAAAGGTATGCAAAGGTAATTGAACGTAATCAGTTACATTACTTTTATATTGTGATCTTTACTGATTACAATATTTAACAGGTAATTAGTAATTGTATCCGTACACAACATCAACAACATCATATCGTCTATTTGTCCTAACTCAGGCCCGGCACAAACCCCCTAAATGAGCAGACATGGCAACAGGACAGGATTCCCGGTTCTTTACTGAGAGATAGCATTTACAAGGGGGCTTCAAGGGCAAATTAAGAGAGAACTTGTAGAGGCTTGAGTCTTGCAGAGCAGCGAGGCAGTGACACTTTGAAACCGGTGGGGCCCGGCCCGGTGGAGGTCGGGAGTTGGGACTTAACGTCCCCAGGTCGAGGCTGATGGCTTGTGAGCTGGAGGTGCACGGCTGGAGTCTATATGAGTGTGACAGGAGCATCTATGAAAGGAGAGCAGATCAGTTTTCACATGTCCACATGCAGCAATATGACCGAAGATAGAGATTAGCTGGATGAATTACTTGAAGTAGAACTAGACTATGAATCACTACTGGTGCACTAAGTAGTTGTGGGCAGGCCTAAGTGAGTAGAAGTGGGAGGAGCGAAGGAATCCAAGGAAAAATAATTTTGATTGTGGATGCTCCAGTTCAAAAGATATGGACCAAAATGTAAAGAGGGCAGTGATAGTGCCACCGTAAGATCAATCTGTGTGACTTTTTTTAGGGCAGAGTAGAAGACTACTCTAACCTACCCAAATTGAGAACAGTCTATGCCATAGACTGTAGCTCACAAACCATAGACTCTATGGTTTGTGAGCTACAGGTACTTAATGTTGCTATAGCGCCCCCTACAATCAGAGCACATACCGGCTGCACACCTGTCCTGTACCAACTTTCAGGGTGTAGTAACTGGTGGCTAGGGTGTTTTCAGCTGGTCACTAGGGCATTTGTAGACAGTTGCTAGGGTGGACTATACTTATGTTATGCGCAGGAAATGGGCGGGCCTATGTGAGGAGAAGCGGGAGGAGCCAAGGAATCCAGGGACGAAATAATTTTGATTGTAGGGATGCTACAGTTCCAAAGTTATGGACCAAAACATAAAGAGGGCTGTTATAGCGCCACCATCAGGTCAATAGGAGTATTTTTTTTTTTAGATCAGAGCAATGAGTAAATGTGGGATGAGGCAAGGAAACCTGTGAAAAAATAATTTTGATTGTAGAAGCAATGGTTCCAAAGTTATGGACCAAAACATAAAGATGGCTTTTATAGCGCCACCGTCAGGTCAATCGGTGTAATCTTTTAGGCCAGAGTAGAAGAGTACTCTATGAACATATGGACCAAATTTGGGAACAGTCGCTCTTATGGCACTGCATGAAAAACCTACTTTCCGGGACTTTGTACAACTGCAAATAGTTCCAGTTTGCAGGTCTTTGTGGCACTTTGCAGCCATCACAGAAAAATCCCACGTTTTACCACAAATAGGTCGGCAGTTGACCCCCCCAGCCTGTGGGAGGCTTTTACATGCCAATGACAATCCTGGTCCAGGATTGGGGATGGGTGGGTGGGGGAGCTATTGACTGAATAGGTAACACCTCCGGACAATGGCTGGTGGATGGGGGGGTGGGGCCAGAGACCTTTCCCTGGAGAAGAGTGCTCTCTCTTTCACACAAAATCACACTGCAGTTTGAAGTTGATCCAGTAAGATCAACAGGAGAATAAGAGGAAAAGATGACACCCTCACAATACCAAACTTTCGGTAAGAATATATAATAATGATTAAGTAAAATAAATTAATGGTTGTACATTCAAATAGGCTACTGCTTGGCTTCACAGCACCCTCTGTTGCTTGTGGTATTTCTCCAAAATGGCGGACGCCATGGACGTTGGTAGAAAGTAAATATATCAACATTTTAGCTTGATATTCCCCCATAAAAACTGCCATAACATGTGTTCATGTCTCCTCTCTCTCTCTCTCTCTCTCTAGGCAAAAGTACACCTGCTGCACAACTCGGAAGCAAACATCAAGTATGAAGCACAGCATGGTACGATTTTCATCCACTCTTTCAAAATGAAATGTAACGTTAACATTACATTTTGAGTAATGCTTTACACTAGCTTCACCAGTATTTGTGATGTGTAACCTATTTTGTGGAGGTTCCTCATAGGCTAAGTGATTTAAGTTGAGCGATTTAGGATTACTTTGCACTCCATGCTTTTATTTTTAAGGCTTGAAACGGAAGTGGTTGAGTTATTTCCCGTGTTCTCTCTGCAGCCGTCAGTGCCACACACCTGTGGCATCTCATTCAAACTTTACTCCAGCCTCTGTGTTGTTACTTCATATGAAGAGTGCAACAGTGTAACAGTTACATTACCTTACAGCCAGTGTTAAATCATCCAAAATGAACATGAAAAAGTAGACCACAGAAAAAAAGTCATGGGGCCCTATCTTGGTACAGGCGATATCCCCTATTTGTGCTTGCGCACCTGTTTGTGCGTGGCTTAAGACAGGGAAGATAGCGTCTGCCTTGTGCATTTGTCCAGGTGTTATGCCGAGTTTTGCACCCCCGCCCGGCAGCATCCCCACCTCACGGGAGCATATTGTAATGATTTATACAGAAATGTAACTGTTTAAAAGTGATATAATTATCTGGGTGACCTCCCTGATTTCTAAGTTAAAACAGCCCCGAAATATGTTGGGGATGCAATTCTCGGCGGGGATGTGGAAACGCTCTAATGCAAATTAGAGCCGTGCCAAAATCATCTGTGCCCCCAAAATGCCTGCGCAAACGGGATTTGGGCGGTCTTAAGAACCAGAATTATTCACGTGTGGCCTGGCAATGCTGGGCATTACGTCAATCAAAACCAATCCAATTCCCGTCTTGCGATCGCTGTTTGCACGAGGCATGCAATATGCTGTAATTTTCTCCATGCATAATAAAGAGGAGGGAGAATAAAGGGAGCACGGGGCTCAGTGGTAGAGCTGTCGCCTCACAGTCAGAAGGTCCTGAGTTCGATTCTCGCCTGGGACACTGTGGGTGCTGTGGTTGTGTTCCCCCCCATATCTTCAGTGCCTACTGCCCAGGTGGGGTATCTCGTCGTAAGGGCCTTTCTCTCTGTGTGGAGTTTGCATGTTCTCCCCGTGCTCCCCCAGGGGGTTCCTCCGTATATAACCCCCCCACTAAAAACATGCAGAAGATCAGATCGTCATCGTCATCCGACCAGTGACGACAACATCCGAAGTTGGTCCCCGGGCGCTAGGGCTGCACAATATATCGTTTCAGCATCGTCATCGCAATGTGCACATGCGCAATAGTCACATCGCAGAGCATGCAATGTCAAGTAAGGTAAATTAACTGATAACATACAGTAATGCATGCCCTCTCGGTGACGTTCTAAGCTCTTTTCCTACTAACTATAGTACTTTTACTCACTTAGGATCCTGCAACTCACCCTGTCTGTGGCTAAAAACACACTAACTTCCTACTAGGTCAACCGCGCACGTTACCCACTAGGCCACCTTCTTAAATGAGCAAGGCTTGATAGACCTATTCAAGACTTTTGGTGAAAATTCCTGTCTTTTTTCATATCGCAATATATATCGCAGATTAAAAAAATATTGCAATGTCAGTTTTTTCCAATATCGTGCAGCCCTACCGGGCGCTGTACGAGAAAGCGACCACTGCTCCTGGCCTGCCCCCCGGAGGAAAGGACATGCCTGGATGGGTTAAATGCAGAGGACACTTTTCACCGGCCACCGTCAGCATGAGTGTGTTGTGGCCGCATGCATGTATTGTGGTGTTCGTGTGACAATAAAAGACGGGGCTTGTCCCGTTACGAGAGAGAGAGTTTTTAAAGTGGACTCACTCGTGCCGAGGACAGAGAGAGATGGAGAGAGCTTATTGACAGATCGTCTGTGGTGCCAACGACACTCCAGGTTATGAAGGTGAATAGCCTATGTCCATTGTCCAACAAGTTTTCTCAATTAATTTCCCTCTTTGCAATGTGATAAAAGTTTCTCAGTGAGTTATATTTGATTGCCTCACTGAATTATCTGCTAATACCCAATTTTAGCAGCAGAATTTGATGTCCTGGCATGGCAAAGCTGTGCGTAATGACATATCCAAAAGGAATTTTACTTTGCGCTGCGCAGCTTGGAGATTATGGTGCGCTCAGGCACAGCGTGGCATTTAGCGTGTAAGAAGTGCTTTTCAAAGCTCTTAGTGCTAAGTAATTGCGTGCTGCTGACGATAGGATGATGCCATCTATCCCCACATTTTAGCGTTGAAACGCTTGCTTTGGCATGTGGCACACCTATGCCCAGTACAATTATAACAGGCATGCGCTTGTGCCCGCCCCCAATTTGCATTGCGCACGGCGTTAAACGAGCGCAAACGCTAAATTACCGCTTTTGCGAAGATAGGGCCCATGGAGTTTCAGCAAGCGCGAGGCGGCTTCAGAACACGAGAGGCGGCTTCAGAACGCATGGTCAGTCTCTCTTTAATCTTTTCTCTTATAAATGCATAATCTATTTGTTCTTGTTCTTCAGGCTGTATTCAATAATATTATGATCGATTGTTTTTTCCCCTCCAAATTATGAATGCCATTAAATAGGAATAGGTCTCTTTATCAAAAATAATAATAATTAAAATGATGGCCAGGCCAATTCATAGATTATTGCGATTTGATCACCTATCGCCAATCTCTAATGGCCACGATTGGATGATATGAAAATAGGGACGATCTAACAGCCTTTAAGCCCCCTTCACATGATAAGCGTTCTGCACTTTTCTCAACGCGAGGTAGAGGGAACGCAAATCTGCAGGACAAGAGGCGATCAGCAACAGCGCGAGCACCGGCTATTTTCTTTTCCTCCTCTGATTGGTTGCGTTCGTGAAAGGTCAGCGACAAGTAGGTCAGTGTTGAGATATTTTTTTAACTCTGGGCGTAGTGCAAAAGTGTCAAAATCGAGCTGTGCGCGTCGCCATGGGAAAACAACGGGACAGTGGGCGCAGAGCTGTTTTAACGCGGATCATGTGTAGGGGGCATTAGTGCCAGACCATGAAACCTTTGACATTTGCTGATCAAACAGCCGGTGTCTGGTAGGGAAAAACGTCACCTACACACCTGTCATTGATTGACAGGTGATCTCTGAGAAGTGCAGGGCAGAAACACCACAGCTAGCACTTAGCACCAAAGATGGAGAATGATTTAATAGATGGCATTAACCATCTAGGGATGATTTTGAGTATTAAGTATGAAAAATAATAAATATTGTGTTGTTTTAGTATCTTTAAAGACCGCCTAAAGTCATGTTTTAAGATGTGTAAAATATTCTAGTTTGAATAATTTGTGTCAAAAAAAGAGTGTGAATATGCAGATATATTTCATCTCAAAAGTTGTCCTGCTGGACACAATATGTCTCCTACTTCATTGTAAAGTCCATTCTCAGTGTATGTGCACTGGAGGCTTCAAGTTTAAACTTTCTACATCACATTGTAAGTTGAACATTGGAGAGGGATTGGCTACCAAACTATTTGTGATGTCACAAATCATGCCCACCCCATAGGAATTGGATTGACCATTTTCAGCAGATGAATGTGAAAAAAGCCCTCTAGTGTCAAACTCTGCACAGACATCTTTCTGCACAATGAAGCTCAAACATCCAACTGAAGGAACAAGAAGAAAAAAATGTTTTACTTCAGGGGTCTTTAAGTTATATCCGAGCAAGCATAGTTCACCACAATTAAAAGTGTATCAGCTGCAGACTAACTAACCTACTTAGCCTATAGAAAACAACTATGAATGAAAACCTCACATCCGACATCATATATTCAGAAAAACTGACAGTCTTCAGAGAAGGTGGGACCACAGTGCTGTTTGAGGATCAACAAGATGCAGTAACATGCCAGCAGCACTTCAGAAACATTGTGGATATGCCAGAAAAATCCAATGGAATGGACCTGGAATAAACAGTTTGCTGGGAACAGAGCCAAGACCCAAGAAGAAACCAATTACATGAAACGTGATGTCTGTTCTGGAATTGCTACACCAGTATGATGAACCGATGGACCGATAATGGTTTCTGAAGGCAGACACCAAAGTTTGGATTGAAGCCACCGATGGCTGATATGTTTTGCTGTTCAGTTTCTTTAAAAATGTCATGCAAAAATGACAAGGATTCCCTGAGTTTAGAAAAGTGTAGAAAGGGGTTTTGCAGCTTTATAGCTGTTTTACAGTGATTTTACAGCTTAAGCCTATACAGTATATACATTGAAACCTACTGTATGTATTAGTGCAAAAAAAAAAAAACATGGTTGAAGTTTATGGAACATTACTCTTTAATATTGACAACAGTAGGAGACAAGTGTACCCAATGTCACCTTTAATATTCACTATTAACCCTGGGACCATGAGCAGAGAGCATACAGTCTAGCAAAGCAATTACATAGAGGGAATGTAAGTGTTGGTGGAGAAGAAATGACTGTTAAATGCACTATCATCCCCTATATTTCAAATATGAGCCATTCATAACTCCATTAATGGGGGTCACAAAAGAGCACAAAATGGTTTCTTACTAGACACTGAATGCACATAAATCAAAGGTTATGTGTAGGGGTTTCCAACCTGCCATGGAAAACGTATAAGATTTGGAGTGGAAATGTCTCACCTCTGCTAGTGTGTGTATTGTAATGTGCTTCGACGATACATACACGTGTGAGTGCATGTTTGTAGGAATAGATGTGTCATTGCATCCTAAATTTGACTTGTTATGATTTATTTTACATTACTGTACTATGTTTTAAAATAGTTTACATTGTCATTGTTTTTCTTTGGTTGTCATGCTCATTTGTTTTTTGTATTGATTTTCAATTACACAGTTTATTGGGCTGTGAGCGTCTGGGCTTTAGAACAATCTGTCTGTGGAACTGAGGCTGGTAAAATCATTGCCATCTATTAAATCACTTCTTAAAACACAATTATACGGTCATATTTTTTATTCTCATATTTTCCTGTTTTATCAAAGTCATTCCCTTACAAAAAAATATCCCAACTACAATCCCATGTCACGTGTAAATTCAAAGCACACACACCTTCTATTACATTACAATGCAATCTGGTCGCCAAAATAAAACATATCAACATTTATGCACCAAAAATATGTTGCATATCACGTTTCTAGATAAGTATATCAACGTTACTGTATACACATAGGGCTCTATTTTCCCCCTGGCCTTAAATTTGCGTTTATGGCTGGGCGCAGCGCTATTAGTGGGCATGGTCACATGCATTCCCTAATTTTTCCTTGAAGCTAAAGGCCAGAATGTGCGGCACTAACCATTTAACCATGCCTTTTTAAGCGTAGAATTATTCACAAGTGTTGGATTGGTGATCTCCAGTAAACCAATCACATTCTTCCCTTCCAAGCTCTGATCCACGGAGTGACTCCAGTCCGGTCAGAAAAGCCCTATAGCAAAAATCATGTAAGTCAGGAGGGGATGAGAAGATGCAAGTGTAAGTGCGTGAGAGAGAGTGAGTGAGTGAGAGAGAGAGAGAGAGAAAGAGAGAGAGAGAGAGAGAGAGAGAGAGAGAGAGAGAGGGAGATGTCTGTATCAGACGAGCATGCAGACACAATTGAGAGTTGCTTTGGAAAGGCATGTCCGCAAAATAGGATAACGCCATGGGTGCATCCCCGGCGCACTGAATAAGGCCTGGTTTTGAAAAGCGTTAACCGCAAAATTAACGCCCGTTGGGAAGATCACTTTAGGCTGGTATTGAAGGCCGAAATGCCCATTCTGGCCTATTCTGGCACTGCGCCACGCCTCTTCAGCGTAAATCGCATTTTGGGGCATAAAAACATGACGGTATCCTCCCGAGTCAGCGGTAGCAGGCGTAAAGCGTGTTTTTTGCATTTAAAGCCAGTTTAGCGCCTAAGGCCACTTTAAGGCCAGTAGGAGAATAGAGCCCATAGTCTGCTATTGAAATAGTATGGGTGGATGGAAGGTGTAAAAACACTTGTCTTTCACACCGGGTTCGTGTCCCAGCGTGTTCAAAGACAACATTTCAACCGTAAGTCACATTTACCGTAAATTCCGGACTATAAGCCGCGGGTGTTTTAACACATTCACTGCCAACAACGTGTAAACACGTTTTCAGAATCCAGCTGTTGACTGCCAACAACGTGTTAACACGTTTTCAGAATCGATTTTTTTTTTTTGACGGTGGATCGTTGATCTGGCCCTTTTGCATCTTCTATTATACTGTTAGAGCCGCCGGGCGTGTGCAATCCATTCCGCCGACCCACTGAGTGGCGACGGTGCTCAGACTATTGAGTGTTGTTTGGCCAGAAACGCACGCATTCCAGCTGAGCTCAACCGAGGACCCAGAAGCGAACAAGCCTCATTCTCATACTGTAGGCGAAAACCTTTCACACGGGCGCACGGCGGTGGGGGGTTCCAAAGGTGGACTGGGTGGAAAGCACACTTTGAAGCGCGCAGCATAAAGCCTAGAGTCACACAAGGCTTCGTCAAAGCTCTCAACCGAAAATCCAAGAACGGATTAAGCCACATCCACGCTCGCCGACGAGGGGCCGCCAGAGAGGGAGGCTGCTGCTCACTGCTCAGACAGGCAGGAGAGACTGGCTTGTGACTGACAAACGCTGCTGAAATCCACCAGACACGCCCACGGAGGGAGGAGTTGTAAGGAGAGGAAATTAAAACTTATTATAGTTATATAGGATTTATAGTTAGAAAGAGTGCTAAAAAAGAGAGTTTTTTTTTTTTTTTTTTTTTTAAATCCATAGATAAGCTGCACCGTTATATAAGCCGCAGGGCAGAATACAGGACTAATGTTTCGATATTACATCTTCATCAGAGTTACAACAAACAGAGGATGGCATTTAAAGGACTACCAGCAGGTGAAAGAATATGAATTTGTTTAACTCATTGAGTGCCAGCCACTTTTGGAAAATAGATGCTCCCAGTGCCAGCCCTTTCAGAGCGTTTTCAGTGATAACTCAAGACCCACAGAATATTGTGTGATATTACTATGTAAACACCGAACACGCCCAAAGAACGATGAGACTCTCTTGTATCATCAGCAAAAAAAAGTTTATTGATATCATTTTCCGTTCTTTAGTTATCAGCCGGAGAAGATAGGTTGATTTCACTAAAAACAGACGTTTCAAACTAGAAGCTGAGATAATGAGCCTTTTGTGAAATGAAGCATTTCAAGCACATCACTGACTCTGAAGCTAATATTTTCTGATGTAGTGACGTGGTGTAGTTGTGTGGTGCCCTGCGTGCCCCACCCCCCTCAACTGCAAACTCCTCCTCCGTGGGAGTGTCTCTGGTGGCTCTGCTCGAATCTCTGCTACCTGCGTCAGGCGACGAATCTCTTCCTGCTGGAGCTGGGATAAACTCATCCCCACACTAACACACAGCTTGCATGCTGGAGCTGGGAGAAACTCACCCCCACACTAACACACAGCCTGCATGCCAGAGCTGGGAGAAACTCATCCCCACACTAACACACAGACTAAGGCACCCAGCGTCTATTTTCGGAGCGCTCCGCCGTTTTTGTGCGCCGGCTCCCAGCGCGACGCCGAAAAGCCAAACCGGACTGCTGAGAATGGTTTGGCTTTTCGGTGTCGGGTGTCTCCTTTTCTGGCGGCTAATCGTGTGGAGAACCTATGCAGCAGAGACAGAGGGGCTCAGTTGTGGGAGCGGATTGGCTGCTGTTCGCAGCTAACGTTGGCTCCAGCCAGAGCAATCTGTGCCACTCTGGCTCCAGCATGCATCGGTTTCTCTTTCATCACGGCTTCTTTGCTGTTTTTTCTTGCCTTTCTCTGGTCTGGAGAGCGCTGTCGCCACCTAATGGGTCCGTAAAATAGCTTATACACCTTCAAAATCGGCCATATTTTTTACAGGAGATGCATCAGGCTTTGATCCACGTCCCACCGTCAAAAAACGCAATTGACGACTTTAGTCATCATTGGCACTCTACGTTACTATTTGAATTGACGACTATAGTCGTCATTGGCACTCAAGGAGTTAATTAACTTGTCTGGTTAGATAAAATATAAAGTATATAATAAAATATTATTCTCCATTCTTCATCAATAATGCTTGCAAAAACAGCATGTATGAACAAGCGTTACCTTATTCTCCAAAGCTACAAGGGTTGGTAATGTGTTTGTTTGATAGGATTTGACAAATTGATTTTTGAAGACCATTTGTGGATTTGGATTTTTGGGTTAAAGCGGTCAATAGCTGATATTTTGTGGCGTTTTACCATTTTCAAGTATAGTGGAAAAGCCTCAGCATTTAGACAATCATGAGATACTAAAACTCCCCACTGAAACCGATGATGATGATGACAATGATGATTATAACAAAACATATTTATTGATACTTGTGTGGAATCTGATCAAAATGTCACGTTGAATGAGTGTACAAGTGTGCCAGTGTAGGATTGGTCAGTTCTATACATGAAATATGTAATCAGTCAAACTGCATCATAGCCCTCATACAGTATCATGTTCACACCAAATGAAAGAACAAAATCGGCCCCATATCTCAGTCTAACCCTCGTGTTTAAACATCTGTCTATGCATTGCAAGCTGCTGAAGCCTGTTGTCTTCTGTATGGCTGTTAATTACAGGCCCGCCATCGCTACGCAACAGAGTGGTGATCAAACATCTCCACGAGGGCTGTGAACAAGTGACTTGAGTGCTGCCATCCAGCATCCTATATGATGAGCAGCCATTGATAGTATAATAGATCTGGATAAAGCGAGCTGATTGGGATTTGATATCAGAAAATGAGGCTTGAATCTCCCGCTTCCTGTTCATCGTTGATTGGTTGAATCGATTACCGTAAATCCTCTAATAGTGAGCCTATATTAGAGTAGAGGCCTTTATTTCTTAATATTAAACTCTCATGGACATACTCCTTTAATTTCCTGACTTTTATTGCAAAACATTGCAGAAAACCCAAAACAAAGCAAATAAATTAACTTCACAGTTCGATAAGTTGTCTTAATAACGATCAGATCAGTAAACTGGAATACCACAGGTATTATCAAAATATAACATAGCCGGTAAATGTGCCCAATGTCACATAACAACAAAACAAATGGCAGACTGGCCAGTTTTCAGCACAGTCAATAAGAATCAGATTCAGCTTCACAGTGACCTCACAGTGAAAATACGCCCTGTGGCAACAAAACAAATCAGAGAGGCCTGTATTGGAGGGAGGCCTTTATTTGTCCATGCAGACAGTGCCCCCGGCCATTATTAGAGTAGAGGCCTGTAATGGAATAGAGGCCACTATTAGATGATTTACGGTAATTCTACACGGAAGTACGGGGAGAGGGGGCGGCTGCCCCTAGCGGCTGCCAGGGGAGTTTCCGAATTTGCCCTGTCCCTTATCGCCGTAATGCATTATGGGTAGTCTGCTACTTTGGCTAATGCTAGCGGCTAATGTTGCTTACGTTACATTGCAGTAAACGCCACTGAATGACCTAATTGATTTAACTTTTAACCATTTCGAGTAACACTGTTTCCATACGGACCCCCAGCGTTGGTTAGTTGTGTATAACGTGACTATATTTATAACGTTTATAACGTACTCCGGTTTCTGGGCTCAATCCAATGGTCTGAATACAGAGAAGGCTTGGCTTTATCTAACGGTATAGATAACGTTAAATGGTCCGCCATGTTATGAACGTTAGATGTATGGTAAATGGTAAAAATGGTAAATGGTAAATGGCCTGCATTTATATAGCGCTATTACGTAAAGCGCATTACAGTCAGTAGGTACATTCACCCATTCACACACCGATGGTGGCAGGTTACCACGCAGGGTGCTGGCACACCAACGGGAGCAATTTGGGGTTCAGTATCTTGCCCAACGACACTTTGACATGCAGACTGGAGGAGCCGGGAATCGAACCACCGACCTCTTTTATTCAAAGCGATTAGTGGACGACCCGCTCTACCTCCTGAGCTACAGCCGCCCCCCTTTGTATGGTATCTATATAGTTACGTGTGTCTACTAACATTATTAAAATATCATAAAGTAACGCTATTTTCTGATAATTTGCTAACTATTATTTGCTATCTGATGCCTTGCGGCACATTGCTGCCTCTACCGGTCGGAAGCATTACTGTTCTTATTATCCAATGTTTGTCGTCAATTTTCCTCGAAATGGGGCTATAATTTAGAAAACGGAGCACGTGAGAGCATGAAAAAGACTTGAAATTGTTTTTTCAGACCATAAACTAATTTGGAAAGTGTTTATTTAAGACATAGACCGAGAGAGAAGTTGGCTCGTTTCCCATAGAGTTGAATGCATGTTCCTGTGGAGTGCTACACAAACTGCGCCCCCCACTGGCCATTTGAAAGAATGCAATTACTGCATAGGCTTAAAACAGAGGGAGGCTGAATTGGGCACTGTGAGCGGCAAACCAATGCACCTGCTGCCCACCCATACAGACACACATACACAGTGATGTAGTGATAAATGGAAAAAGTGGGTAAACTCTGACCTCCACTTGGTGATCATCATAAGGCAAACAACCACTACTAGAAACAAAAATCACATTTGCAAAAAAATAAATACACTGGGGACTTCTAAACCAATCAATTTACTTTGAAATCCATTTAAATTGTACTGTTATTTCCACTTCTTAGGTCTCTATTTTTCTATTTTTGTTTCTTACCTATTTTGTCAATATTTAGACTGATGGAATAAATGTCTTAGGACCATTTAGAAGTAGGCTACTTTTTTAGGGTCTTAGGATATTCTAGGTTAGTCTTATGTGTATTGTAGTAGGTTGTAAATGTTACTGTATAAGACATGCACTTAAAAAAAAACTAGATGTTAGTAAACATATTTTAAATGTTATTTGCTTAGTGTCCGGGCCCCTATTATCAAGCTTCACATACAGTAGCTGATCAGGGTGTCCCCTTTCACATATCTCCATTATGTCTTAACAGTCTTATATGATTGTACTTGTATTTTAACAGCACAGAACACGCACGTAGAGATTAGCGGTTGGATTAATTCGGCTGTGTGTAACGATATGATATCCCATCATGTCTTATTGCGCAGTGCGGTGTGCAGCAGGTACGCACAGTGGCAGCCAAGGCGAAGGAACAGCAAGCGAAGGGCCCGGCAAGTGCTGATTACCAGCTGATAAATGTGTAGCCCCAGGGCTGTATGTGGAGCAGCAGCCAGCCACAATCAGCGTCATTGTCAAAGATATAGCTCCAGGCTAGTGTGCAGACGGATGTTTAACCATGCTCTGCTGATAGGACCGGGACTGGACACTAGGGGGAGGCAGCTATGTGGAGTGGAGCGTGCACTGTGCTAGTATGTGTGATTGCTGCCTCTTCCACCATCGTTCTCTCGCTGCTGTCCTTTCTTTACCTTCAAATGTAAGTATCTGTCCGCCCTACTTCATTCCATCCCAGTTCGTATTCACTATAGATGAAACCATAGGAAGCTACTGTACATTTGAGATGCATGTGGCATCTCAAATGTGTCAACACGTCCTTATACCGAAACGACAGAATACAAAGATTTCCAATGACTCGCAAAACGACATACAGTATATGAGTGAAATGGTGCATGCATGGTGATACGCCTCACGTCGGTTAATTTGAAAACCTCACGTCTGTTACGTTTGAATGTTTAGACAACTAAAACAACTTCGGGACATGTTTAGGCAACTAAAACAACTTGGTTAAGGTAAAACAACTTGGTTAAAGCCCCAATATGTATTTTACGTTAATATAACAGCTCTAATTTTGATGCTACATTGATTTCTAATATGGAGAATCCCGCCTCTATCATTCCCACTCTGCGCCTGTTACTACAGTATAGCTGTCTCTAAACATGCAGTGTGATCTCCTACTCATAACCACACCTTAGTCAAATCTGCTGCATGTTTAGAACGAAGTCTCCGTTTTGAGCACACTCCCGCGACAGCAGAGGAAAAACCACCTACGCCCTAGTCTAAGCTCCGCATTGCTGTGCCTGCGGCTCTTGTTTAGCAGTTGCAGCAGATGCTCTGGAGGCGTGGAGGGGGAAGGCGCAGATGACGTGCTAAGCGAGCACATACAGACCATAAATGTCCCCGTGCTATTTAATAATTTCATGAATGGACGTGGTTACGTGGCTGGATTATTTGGAGGAGAGCCAAATTCTGAGTAAAGTAGCCTAAAAGTTTAATCGTTTCTTTTCTTCCATTATCTGCCAGTTTTAAAATTTAACAAGGCGATGATACTGCACATCAGTCTACTTATTGGGTGATAAGTGCCCGGGTATTAACGTTCACGTAGCCTATATTAATTAATCGTTCGGCATATCAATGAATTAAACGACAAACTCATGATCAGCGAGTGAGGACACTCAGGACAGCCACAGCCTGTGGGAGAGATGAGAGAAGCAACACTTTCTCCACCGACGAGGCGAGTGAAAGCTCCTTAAAGTGGAAATGTGTTCACTAGAAACACATTTTCGTTCTGAGCTTTCAAAATTAGTTTCTGCTGATTTTTTTAACACTCATAATTCGTTTGAGAATTGTGAATATCGATTTTTTTTCTGCCAGTGTTGGAGGGAGGAGAGAAGCTGCGTGCGGCGCTCATTGCATGCAGAGGACAGCGCATGAAAGGTACAGAATAGGCTACAATTCTCTGCTCTGGATCAAAATAAATGTTTTGAATGCATTTATTCCTCTAGTAGGCTATTCTACTCTTATACCTCTATAGTCAATCTTTATTCCAATGTTCTCAGAGATCGACTTTGCAGCAGGACTATGCCTAGTATAGCCTATTTGTTCGGCACGTCATTCTGGGCAAGCTTGGGATGCATTGTTATTGAAACAGACAACATGCAGTGTTGAGAGGAGTGCACTGTGCCCCAAACCACGCCCGAGCTTCTCCCCATGTTTAGAAAGTGATTAAGTGGTTTATTGAGTCATGTCTAGCAGGGTACCTGCGGGGGATAGTCAGACCTGATTCTAAGGTTATGATCCACAGTTCATGTTTAGAAGAGGCATACGTAACTTTGATGCATCAAAGTTACCTGGATGTAACTCCATTTCCTGCTGCAGCTCCTTCATATTAAAATCTTTCCTTTGACAAACTAATGGGACAGTTTTATTGTGAAGAACGTATAGGAAGTGAAATGCATTTGTTCTGAGCCGCGTATTGCTCTGAGTTAGCAAGATTGATCAGCAGTGCTATTCTTGAATAAAACAAGTCGACACAACAACATTTGGGGATATTTGGAGCTGATAATAATAATAATTCGTTTATTTTATATAGCGCTTTTCAATGACCCAAAGCCGCTTATAAGAGTCGACAGAAAACAAGAAAAATAGAAACAAGCAACAGATAGTAACAATAGCAAAAGTAATGAACGAGGAACAGGCAAACAGATACAAAATAACAATTAAGATGACTAGTCACGGATATATGGAAAACAGAGGGGAGGGAGGGAGCGTGAGGGAGGGACAGGGGAGAGAGGGAAGGAGAGATGGAGGTGGTGAGGGTGGAGGAGGTGGTTATGGGTAGGGCAGGTTGTAAGCTTGGGAGAACAGGACGATTTTTAGTCAGGATTTGAAAGTGGAGAGTGAGTCTCTGACAGTCTGGGGGAGGGAGTTCCAAAGTCAGGGTGCTGCTCTGGAGAATGCTCGGTCACCAAGGCTTTTGAGTTTTGATGGTGGGATGGTGAGGGTAGCAGTGGAAGAGGATCGGATGGTTCGGGATGGGTGATAGGGGAGGAGGAGGTCAGTCAGATAAGGGGGGGCCAGGCTGTGGAGGGCTTTAAAGGTGAGGAGGAGTTGATGCGTTCTTTGACGGGGAGCCAATGGAGAGAGTGGAGGACATGAGTGATGTGGTCATGGGAACGGGTATGGGTGAGCAGGCGGGCGGCTGAGTTCTGAACCATCTGGAGTCTATGGAGGGAGCGGAAGGTGATGCCGGTCAGGAGGGAGTTGCAGTAGTCAAGGCGGGAGGAGATGAAGGCATGGATGAGGGATTTAGAAGCAGAGGGGAAGAGGCAGTGTCTGATTTTAGCAATATTGCAGAGATGGAAGTATGAGGTCTTGATGATGGAGCTGACATGGGGGATCGAATGAGAGGGTGGGGTCCAGGATGAAACCAAGCTTGCGAGCCAGGGGGGAGGGGTGATTGTTGAGTCGTCGATGGTGAGAGTGATGGGTCCGGCGGGAGTGTGGATTTGGTGCCAATGAGAAGCAGTTCGGTTTTGTCACTGTTGAGTCTGAGGAAGTTGTGAGTCAGCCAGGTTTTTATTGCAGAAATGCAGGTTTCGATGTGGGCGAGGGGTGGGTTCTGAAGCGATTTGGTGCTGATGTAGATGTGGGTATCGGCGGCCGAACAGTGGAAATCCAGGTTGAATTTGCGGATGATGAGCTATCCCGCCCAGCGAATCAGTTATAAACACTGCAGAGAGGTTAGCAAAGTAGGGGGTACAAGCAGATATAGTAAAATAAGGCTGATATCTGAACGTACGAACAGGAAAGTAGTATAGTTAGCATGCTGTAATTACCATTTCTGGCAACAGAGGCCGATGTTGCTGCTTCTCAGCAGAAAGTTACATGTTGGGGCTTTAAGGTTAGGTTTTGGTTTCAAAACGGACCACGTTGGGAGGCAAACCATGTCTCGCGACGAGAAAGTTGAAAGACAAGGTACTTACCAGTCCACCAATCGCACCACTTCACCCTTATTGTCAGCGAGTTATTTCAATATCAGACTGACTATTAAAGACCAGCAGAGCTCGCTGCTACTTCCTGGCATATGCACTGCATGCCGCATGCACTTCCTCACACAAGAGGTCACAGGCATAAACATCAGGCGTTTTAACCCCCTTGAAAATCTATCAGTGTTGTCGTTGTTAGGAGAGCCTGGACATTTAGGTTAGTCTTGCTCCCTCTCCTCCAGACCATTCTAATCCATGCTCAGCTCAGTATGCCTGGCTGCAGCAGTATGTCTGGAGTACCTATATGGATGTGCTTTGGAAACCACACATGATGGAGATAGCCATAGTGCACAATAGGTAGTTTCTCCAACAGACTAATGAGTGAGCATTAACCTAGTGGCTTCCCACTTGACCAATTAGCTATTTTACATAGACAGAAAAAAAGATCATTGATGAAATAGTCAAATTGACAGATATCAAGAGTCGATTGGTTGTTGGAGTCAAATTATCATCTGTTTTGGGATCGACCCAATTTCCTCTCCTCTCATCCTCTCTCTTCATTCTTCCGGTCCTGGCTGGTGGGAACAGTTTGGTTTGGTGGTGGAGGAGAAAATTAGGCAAAATGTTTCTGAAATCTTTTCGTGGTAGTAGTAATGCTATTTCATCTTTCTTCATTTTCTGAGTGTGTATCTATTTTTTGGCAATACCTTTAAATCCAACTACCGACATGCTATTGTACTAGATAGTATTAATGTGTGTGTAATATAGTGTGTACTGTAGTACTGTATATCCGTTTGGTGCAATCGAAAAAGGGGGGGGGGGGGGGCTGTAGGGAAGCTATTAGGAACAGAACAGCACTACACAGATGGAGGAAACAAATGGGTGCGTAAGCAGGGGTGCACGCATGCGCGCGGGGGCACACACACACACACACACACACACACACACACACACACACACACACACACACACACACACACACACACACACACACACACACACACACACACACACACACACACACACACACACACACACACACACTCTCTCTCTCTCAATGCTACAATATCCAAGCCCCAGCTCCTGTATCCCTGGTGCTTTGAGGTAGGGAATCAGACTGGCTCTCATTGACTGAGCTCAGCCATGCGTGGGCTGATTCTACATTATAGTCAATACTGGATGAATGCCTGGCCCTGTGTGTGAAAAAATCCCCGGGCCAAAGTGCTGCTGCCCGCATCCAAAGGCCTAATGAAAAGCACATGCATGCGCACACATGCGCATTACAGCGTGCCTGTACATATGCACCACTGACACGTGCACTCACACACATTCGCACACCACACACAACCACAGTCACCGACGTGCACGTGCACACATTCGCACACCACACACAACCACAGTCAGCCATCACTCTAAAGAAGACATATTTGCAGTATTCAACCAAAAGCTGCTCAGTTGCAAGTCAGTCAAATTATACTGTCACTTGTAGAGTGTATACACCTGTACTCGCTTTAGCATAGTCCTGAGTGGGACCTCCACTTGATGGAAAGAGTGGCAGTCCAAAAAGCCCAGAATAAATATTAAATGAGAAAATAATCTGAAAGATGGTGCATAGTTGTGATTTTCCACTTACGCTGTGCTTTTGCAGCCCATTGCAAAAGCAAGGCCTCACCATTTTTCAGATTGTGAAAACTGCTTATGGGAGAGATTTGCTTCCATGCTATGCCATGCAGCAAAACAGATTTCAACTGATCAGCTAAAGCGGGTACTGTATACGGGAAATAAATTAGTCAAGAAAGTTCTAGAGTGAAAAGGCCCAAGGGAAGACATTGTAGGACGCCTAGAGAACAAGATACTAAAAAAAGACAAAATCATGGAGCAAGATGATACGGGGGAAAAAAACCACACACACACACACACCAAAACAATAGATGAGAAGTTTAATTCCAAACTGACTTCTCCATCAACTGAAAAATTAGATAGCTTGCTTTAGAAAACAGCTACTTCCAAGTATTACTGGAGTATGTGGAATTCTCAACCAAGTACTGTAAATAAGACCTTAGCTAACAAAATGTGTACCTTTTGCAGATGACATTCTCCTTTTCTTATGTAAATTGACTAATCAAATTCCAGCTAGCAATTAGGTTTCAAAATGGGCCTACAGTCTTTAGTTGTTCTTAACAGTTTTTTTAATGGTCATGATTACCACATTACAATCCACCAAAGCTGGTAATGGTATGTGATGAGGAAGCCTGGGAATGACACAACACACGACCGGAAAAGGCTGTGAGTGAATGAGTGAGTGAGTCAGTGAGTCAGTGAGTGAGTGTGTGTGTGTGTGTGAGAGAGAGAGATTGTAGTCTGCGGAGAGGTAGCGGATAGAGACAGAGAGAATGAGAGAGAGAGAAAGAGAGAGAGAGAGAGAGAGAGACCCTCAACACCTCTTGCCCTCTGTATAGCAGTAGCCCTGCTATATTGATCGCTCAGACCTGCCCTGGACAGAAAATAGCCATTATTTTCACAGCACATCTCTGTGTTTGCCAAGTAGAGGGCATGGAGGGCAAGAGCACATCCACACTGGATACAACAAGCAGACGACTGGGAATGTACCTTCTGAGAAATACTGAAATAGTTCACGGCCTAGTGGAATTAAGTAGAATTAAGTACTCATTTTTGGTGGCGGCCCTACTAAAGCATAATGAGAATTCCTCAAATTCCTCAAAATTAAATAAATCACAAAACAAAACAAACAAACAAAAATGTATAATTGAACATCAGGAGATCGATACATGTTCATGACTGGACCTGAAATGCAGTGTTGGGAGTAACTATTTACTGTAACTTAACGACTTCTTGCAGTAACTAGTAATCTAACTAATTACTTTACAAATTTAGTAACTCAGTTACAGTTACTAAAATAGTAACTGGGCTAGTTGCTAGTTACTTTAGGACATGAAAATAACAGACAACTTCAGAGGATTATCCGGTTTCTGATCCTCAGACCTAGTCTGGGGAGAGAGCTGCAGCCAGAGCCCCATAGGCTAATGACCTTGATAGGCTATAAGCCTCCCCAATAAGTGAATGTTCAATGCCACACTGTGGCACAGTGACACTAAAATGTGTGCATTAATAACAATCGAAGCAGACTTTTAAAAGTAACGCAAAAGTTACTTTCCCTAGTAACTAATTACTTTGAAGTAACTAGTACATTTAAAGTAATTAAATTACTTTTTGCGATAAGTAACTAGTAACTGTAACTAATTACCAATTTTCAGTAACTTGCCCAACACTGCTGAAATGGGACATGAGATCTGGCTGTTCAAAAGACACTGTTATGCATTTTAGCTGATTATCTCATCACCACATGGCCGATCAGTTCTACATCTGTTCAGAACATTAGTGCTGCCCTTCCCACAGGATCTTTGGGTGTCTTTGTGTGTCGTCGTCGTCTTCTTCTTTTCGCGGGGGGGGGGGGGGGGTGGAATAGCAGGGTGGATGTCTAAACTGGAAATGAGCTCTCCACATGTTGCTTGATTGGGACAATGATGGAGGGTTTGCCTCTTCCTCTGTCTGCTGATAAGCCACAACTTTTGGTGTTAAGTGAATCTGTTGTGAGCAACCACGCCTCTTTGGCCAATCAGTGTGAAAAGTTAATCAGTTCTTCCTTGCCTTATAGCCTTTCTCCAAAGTTCTGTGTAAATCTGCTCATAACCTTTTCAGATAATGCTAATAGACAAACAGATGGAATGGGGCAAAAACATAACCCTCCTCAAACTCCGTTGGCGGAGGTAAAAAAGAAAGAAGAAGAAAAGTTTACCACCATCAGCTTTTTAATAAAAATAATCTCTGTTTTGTCATTTTGATGAGAAATGGAGTTTTAACGTAGGTTCAGACAGGACGATCTTGATCCTCACCGGTTCCCCAGTCACTGCACTACTCCTGCTTGCTCACCTGTTAACCTGTCAGCTTCCTGGTGATAATTGAATAATCAGTGGTTGCCTCCTAGTTTCCCATAAGCCAATAGCATAGCAGCACATCACCTCATACACCTTTGCTCACCTGCACATTGTGGCACTCCCCTTAGGCAGCCTATCACATGGTTGCTGTGTGCATAAATATGCCTTTTTGTGTCTCATTCAGTCTCTCTAAACCCTGCTGGCTGACGCACACCCACCACCTCCCCGTCTCCGCCAAGTTTCCTTGATCCATCAGTCATCAAGAGAGGTTACACCATCACCAGTATCCTGACTCCACAGGGGGGTATAAATGGCTGTGCGGTTTCGAGCTGAGCCAGCTCGATCTCGATATCTCCCTGTGGTGTCAAGCTCCAAAGACTAACTAACTTTTCTCATCATAATATTCTGTAAAGATCATTCATCATCATTATAATAAAATCATTGTTTATTCATCAAGTATCCTGATTGAAACAGATTTGAAGTACACCAGCATGTGGCAGACTGTGTAGCGTTCCAGAGTCATGTGGGATTTATTACCTGCACCAACAGAGTTGGCTGGGAGGTCATGTTTTCACCCCTGTTTGTCTGCAGGATACCTCAAAAAGTTATGAACGGATTTGCATAAAACCTTGTGGAAAAGTAGATCATGGGCCAACATAGAACTGATTCACTTTCCATGCTCACTGGCCAAAAGGGGGCATGCCAAGGCCATGGCCAATCACAAAATGGACTCACAAAACACCACAAAACTTGGTAGAAAGGTGGAGGTATGCACTATACCAGTGCCTTCTAGTTAAAAATATCTATTTTATATTGAAATATAAATGCAGTATAAACTAAGCCAAGTTTAATGCTGAAACAATATGAGATTATGAAGAAAACAAATATTACCAGTCTATAAGTTCATACAGAAAATGTCTGCATGCAGATAACACATATAAATAATGTAATACCATATTAAATTAACAGACGTCGATAACATATTGGCACTGTTGGGTTAACCCATTGATACCGGATGCAGCATTTGCGTGTATATCCCTTTAACACCGACGGCAACGGGCGTGTCCTTTTACCTTTCATGCCGGCTGCAACACAGATACAATACGTGTACCGTAAATTCCGGACTATAAGCCGCACCTTTTTTCCCGTTTTTTGGCCTTTTTTGGCCCCTGCGGCTTATATAACGGTGCGGCTTATCTATGGATTAAAAAAAAAAAAAAAAAAAATCTCTCTTTTTTAGCACTCTTTCTAACTATAAATCCTATATAACTATAATAAGTTTTAATTTCCTCTCTTGCCCTCTTTTCACCACACTGTATGACACTGTATGACACTGTGTGCACTGTAAAAAACAACACAGGTGGTGTTGTGTTATGTTGTTTTGTTGAAATGTTAATAAATGGGAGCTTCCTCAAACAGCCATCTCTTTCCCGACAATCCCCTCTGTGCATGAACCCTTACATATGGTAATTAAACATTAAAACACAAAAAAAAAAAAATACCATTAAAACACCCGCGGCTTATAGTCCGGTGCGGCTTATATAAGAAAAAAATAGTCAACTTTGCAGGTGCGGCTTATACACCGGTGCGGCTTATAGTCCGGAATTTACGGTATATCGTTGTTTCAAGACATGTGACCGATGAAATGCATCATGATTTGCTGAAATAGATGTGGCGGAGGTGAAATGCATTGTGGGTTTTGTAGTTTTTCATTTTTATTTTTGCCTCGACGGTGTGGACAGTTTTCCCAAGCTGAACTACAGGGCAAATCAAGGAAGCGGTGGTCCAGCAAGACTTCCCATACAACTCTAGTTGTATTAGAGGTTGAAATTAATGTTGCGGACGTAATTTCAGATTTATTTATCTCATGTTCCAATCTGCAATAGCCTCAAGGTTTTACTGCACGTTTTTCTGCTGCACGGTGGCAATTCTGCATGGCCGCGTCTCAGACAGTAAGCTAAGTTATTGCTAACGCTAAGTGATGAACTGAACGGAGTATATGACTTACTTTGAGGATGAAGACATCAATGAATAAGAAGATTCCACACCCAGATTATGATGTGACTGTTGACACGCTAGCCAAGGCTCATTGGGTGAGTGACTTTTGGCGAATTTGCCATATTTCAAGACGACTGCAAAACGGAGGTCGCTAACGTTACTTTTGCTGCAGTAATTGTCAAGGGTTCACTAAAGCTTTTATATCTCAGGTTCTGTAGCATATAGAAACATAAAATAAAAAGCATTTGAGAGCTTAAACCCATGGCTTTTTATTTGGAAGGGTTACATTTGCCGTAATCTTTATTAACATTTCTTAAAATGCGTTAGAATCTTTTTATTTTTATTTTTTGGGGTTAAAGATAAAAAATAAAAAATAAATAACATTAGGGCAAATATAATACGAAAAGCCAAAGGGTTAAGCTCTCAAATGCTTTTTATTTTATGTTTCTATGTGCTACAGAGCCTGAGATATAAAGGCTTTAGTGAACGCCGACCGCTCTGGCAACTTTTTCCCAAAACGTCAGGTTTACAGGGGGTGTTTACAAACGTGCAGTAGGTTTAGAGTGCCACTCTAGAGAATGCGCGCAGGTATCAATGGGTTAAGAACCTTTTATCTCCAAATTGGCAACTTTTCAGAAACCAAGAAAAGCAGCCTTGTTTTTAGCTTGATGCTTTTCTGACTTTATCCAATGCGTTTTGGAGGTTTTCATAAGCAGATCATAGATTTGACCAATGCATAAAAGAATAACCTTTCAAATTAAATAAATATATATGGGATTTTTATATTGAATTCAATACCTCATATATCATGATACAAAACATTGACAATGCAATACATGTGTGCAACGTACTGATTTGTACTGGATATGTGCATTACTGGCTTATAGTACGAGTGTATAGGAAAAGAGTCAATATAGTGTAGACATTATCTCTACTCACCCCGGTCGGTGTCATACAGGAAGACAAACTTGTTCCAGTCGTAGTGGTCTAGGACGGACAGCAGCGCCCCCCGGATGGACGGTCGGAGCTGTAGGGTGAACTGGCTCTCGCCCTCGGTGGGGAAGCTGGGCGTGATAAGGGAGATGTGCAGGGCGCCGCAGAAGGACGTCAACGTGTGGACAGAGCGCTTGTCGTACAGGCCGAAGATGGCGAAGACGCCGCGGGAGTACTGGGAGCAGACTGGGAGGAGGATAGAGAAGCAGAGGAAAGACAAAGACAGGTTATTCCAAGGGCCATCTGAAAAATAAAGCCAATGCGGAGGTAACTTAAACCTCCATTCTTTCTAATGGCCAGCAGGGGGTGACTCTACTGGCTCTGAAAAGAAGTCAGATTGTATGGAAGTAAATGGGGGAATTACCCTACTTCCCAAGACAAATGTGATTTGTTTAAAGAAATACAAACAACACAGAGCTTTTTTCCCCTCCCTATACCAGAATGATGATGGGTTGGGCCAGACCTTTCTCCAGCGCTGGCAAAGCGCTAAATGAAGTGTGAAGCTAGGTCTCGCTAAGCAAGACTAGTGATGGAGTGAACAAGTGAAGCATTCCGAATGCAGCTGTGACTTGTGAGCGGTGCAGTGCCGAAAAACACCACAGCAATGAGCGCTGAGCACCAAAGAGGGAGACAAAAAGAAAAGAAAAAAGAAACAGCATCTCACTGAATACAGTAGTCACTTTAAATCCATCAAGAGAACCGCTTTATGCGGTAAACAGACATCAAAACCTAAGGCATCCGTTTCTTCTACTTTCATTGTTCACACTGCACTCTGTCATCTAAACAGCAACAACAATATCAACACTTCCTAGCGGCTCACTGAGTCCCTCATCTTCTCCCCATTAAAAACCAAACACTGAGTTTCTGGAAGGGGTGGGGGGATTGGTGTTCAAGCTATAACCTACTACGAGTACTTGATTGGTCATAATAAAATGGAACGTTTGCATTGAAACACCTCAGCTTGTGTATAGTCATCGCAAGCTGTAGCCCACACACATGCACGCACGCACGCGCACGCACGCACACACACGCACGCACGCACGCACACACACGCACGCACACACACGCACAGTACACAGTGTATCTCACTTAAGGAGATCTCCTCATTATAGTGAGGTTCGGCTGTCTACAAGACCCTTATTATAATTGCTCACTTTTCACACACACATACGCACAAGAAAAACAACAGAAAGGGAAGATAATGAGCGTCTTCCGCCACTTCCCCGGTACGAGGGGGAATCAGAGCAATTTGGCAAACTGAAGGAAGAGTTCAAGATGTTCCCGTTGTTAAAGGGAAATGGGGGGTGGCATAGTAAACAAGCGGGCTGCTTTACTGACAAGTTTATTGCAGTACTGTACTAGAGAGAGAGGAGAGAGAGAGAGAGAGCGCAAGAGGGAGCCAGGCTTGTTTCTTCAGTCTCGATGGATGTGCCAACAGCTTCCTTCCCCAAGACGAACAGAGACAAGAAAACAGTCATAGAGAGAGAGGGAAAGCCATGCTGCTTTTGTTGTACGCACAATTAAGGTACAACGAGGTGTCAGGATCTACAGTGCTGGGAAAACATGGCAGTCAAGAGTCCACGTGGTGCGGTTTGTTGGAACATGAGATGTCCTTTCTTTCATCGTTTTTTATTTATTTACCTCAGTCCGGGGTGGGTACAGCACAATTTCCGGTATTTCCGATTTGAGGCTTCTTAAACATCATTTCCGCCTTGTGGCGTACTACACTGATGAAGGCCTAGTGCCGAAACTTGTTTGTGCTGTACCCACCCCGGACTGAGGTAAATAAATAAAAAACGATAAAAGAAAGGACATCTCGTGTGCTGGCTTGTTCTACGTTTTGGAATGTCCTCAAGTTCTCATTACATGAACATCCGTTAAAATATCCATTAAAAGTAACAACATTGTGAAATAATAATAATAATAATAAATTAATTAATAATGTTATTATCATGGGTTTAGGAGGGAGGTTGGTTTGAGGTTGGTTCATGAAGACATTAGAAATGACTAAGGGATTTTCTTCTGGTTTTTGTGCAAACATTAAGGGGTGTTTAAGGTGGTTTTGATGAGGTCCCCTCCATCAATAACTCTCTTAACTCATTGGAATGAATTATGAATTAAGGAGCAGTTTTTCTCATAGGATGGATCTGTTGCAGCGGCAGGGGTGGTGGTGAGGGGGTTGGCCATGCCGATCTTTTTTTTATTGGAACAGCTGTAGCAGTCTATTGTAATTATATGTCTAACAGTTTCCATTTTATATAGGCCTACATTTCATCCATCAAATTGAAAGTATGCACTGCCACTAACAACTATCAAATACTAATGTTAACTACAGCCAATACAATGCTAACAGGGAGAGAGAGAGAGAGAGAGAGAGAGAGAGAGAGAGAGAGAGAGAGAGAGAGAGAGAGAGAGAGAGGTGGTTTCAGTTGGGGAGCGCATGGGCTGAAACCCGACACTTTGCTCACTGTTCAGCGTACTTTACCAGAAGACTCCGTATCTGGAGTAAAACACGATGGACTATAAAATGGGACAAAAGATAATGCTTCTCAAACTACGTCTGCTGTCTGTGGAAAGCAGGAGAACTGACAGTTTGTACCTGTTACTGCTCGCCTTGTGTGTGTGTGTGTGTGTGTGTGTGTGTGTGTGTGTGTGTGTGTGTGTGTGTGTGTGTGTGTGTGTGCGTGCGCGTGGGTGGGTGTGTCTGTGTGTGTTGGTGTGTGTGAGTGAGTGCAGCGTCTCCTCCTCCAACACAGCACAACACATGTTTTGCACGTGCATCATGAACAGCTTATGCCTCGACCAAAAAAATAAAACACCTGTGGCTTGCAGCCGCTCCAAAAACAAACACCTTCAAAGCAGAAAAGGTTGTTACTTTTAGGGGGATGGGGGTTTGGAGAATTTTTTTATGTTTTTATTTGTTTGTTGCATTTGGCGTGTGGGGGTGGGTGATGTGTTTGTGTGGGTGCATCCCAATATTTTATTGACCAACTTAGGTACTGGGGGAGACTCAAGCCACTTTCAGACATGAACTCCGGGTTAGGTCAGGATTGCCCTGAGCCTGACCCGGGGGATACGTGAAGTGTACCCTTTCAGACATGAGGCATGTTGCTTTCATACATGTGGAGCACCTCCAGGTGTAAAGTAGAGAGGGGGCGGGGGTGGGGGGAATTTGGACATGACCACACAATGGGGAGTTGTGAAAACTGACCACACAGCTGTACTTCACTGTCTGAGCATAGCCTTAAGTGAATTGTGGCTGGTAGCACCATGTTGTAATATTGATGTTGGTATATGTATGTTTTGTTTGTTTTTGTTTTTGTCTGAGCCTGTTTTTGTTTTCTATGTTCTGAAAATTACAAAATAAAATATGAAAAAAACTATAATTTCTAATAAAAATGTTGCTTTTGTATGCATTTATGCTCCTAATACATTTGTGACCGCTGCTGTCCGTAGGGACCGCAACTCGGATCTATCAGTTTTCCACTACGGGCATCTAAAGTCTATTGGGCATCTAAAGTCTATGCCCTCTATCTTCCGACAGGCGCAATCCCCTAATAGCGTTTGCGCACCTGTTTGCGCGTGCCTTAAGGCACGGAAGGTAGCACTCCGCCTTGCGCCGTCCGCCAGGTGTTCTGCCGAATTTTGCTCCCCCGCCCAGCATAAAAAAAAGCATCCCCACCTCACGGGAGCATACTTGTAATGATTTATACAGAAATGTAACTGTTTAAAAGAGAATTGTCTGGTAGATGTGACCTCCCTGATTTCTAAGTTAAAACAGCCCCGAAATATGTTGGGCATGGAATTCTCGGCCGGGATGCGGAAAGGTTCACGGCACGTGTCGCAAGCGCAAATTAGAGCCGTGCCAAAATCATCTGTGCCCCAAAATGCCTGCGCAAACGGGATTTGGGTGGTCTTAACTACCAGAATTATTCACAGGCGTGGCCAGGCAAGGCTGGGCATTACATCAATCAAAACCAATCAGATTCCCGTCTTGCAATGCCTGTTTGCGCGAGGCAATATGCTGTAATTCTCTCCATGCGTAATAGAGTGTACTCACTCGTGCGAGAACAGAGAGAGCTTATTGACAGATCGTCTGTGGTGCCAACGACCCTCCGGGTTATGAAGGTAATATAGACTACCGGTATGTCCATTGTCCAACAAGTTTTCTCAATTAATTTCCCTCTTTGCGATGTGATAAAAGTTTCTCAGTGAGTTATAGTTGATTGCCTCACTGAATTATCTGCTAATACCCAATTTTAGCAGCATAATTTGATGTCTAAGCTGTGCGTAATGACATATCCAAAAGGAATTCTACTGTGCACAATTATCACAGGCATGCGCTTGTGTCCGCCTCCAATTTGCATTGCGAGCGCGAACACTAAATTAGCACTTTTGGGAAGATAGGGCCCTTGGTCTCTATTCTTTATACTTTCATCATCAAGGCCGCAGAAAAAACATTGCAAGCCAATGTCAGCTGGAGTAGGGATCTTCCCATTTCATCTAACATAATCAATTGGGACATGGTGTGGATTAATATCATTTTATGCTCATTCAGAATGCTGCCGCTAGAGTTCCAACGAAGACTAAGAAAGCTGATCATATCACTCCAGTTCTTAAGTCCTTACACTGGTTGCCAGTGTGTCACAGAATAGATTTTAAAATACTGTTAACTAGTCTACAAATCACTTAATGGTCTAGGCCCAAAATACATCGCTGAATTGCTCCCACGCTACAAACCGTCTAGACCTCTCAGGTCAGCAGGGTCCGGCTTACTAACTGTCCCTAGGATCAAATCAAATCATGGGAAGGCCGCATTTACCCACTATGCTTCTGATAGCTGGAACAAACTGCCTGAAGACCTCAGATCTGCCCCAACTTTACTTACTTTTAAAAATAGACTAAAGACTTTTATGTTTACCGTCGCTTTTAACTGCTGACAGCTGGTTTTTTTAGGGAGATATGTGTGGCCTATTAAGGTTCGAGTCCAACTGTTATAAAGGTATGGACATTTTTCCAATCATGTGTGTGTAGTCATGTTTCTATAGTCATGATGTCGGGGGATTCAATATAGAAAAATTGATTTATTGTATTATGCAAACCCAATGAGTCCTCTATAAGTTTTTAACTCTTTTTGTAACTGCTGCACCTGTTGCTTAATGCACTTTTTATGCTCTTTCTTAAAGTTTTGTTGTGATGCTTTTAAATGTCCATTTTATTCTCTTCTTTTATTCCTTTGTTTTCTTGTCAACCATTTTATGTGAAGCACTTTGAATTGCCTCTGTGCATGAAATGTGCTATACAAAAAATAAAAAATAAACTTGACTTATCTTCCAGGAACCCCAATCACCATTTACTATGCCCGTAAATTGTTTCAGATGAAGTTATCTCAAAGCCCTAACTCATTATGCCCTCTGGCAACCCCTGGAACCTTTATACATATAGGGCTCTATCTTATCCCTGGCCTTAAATTAGCATTTAAGGCCGGGCGCAGCGCTATTAGTGGGCGTGGTCAGGCGCATTCCCTAATTTACTGGGTTGAATTTATCCTTGAGACAGAGGTGTTGGTTATTATTAGGCCTTACTGCCGCAAAAAAATAGTTGCTCAGAGATGGAAGGCTCCTCATACTCTGCCTTTGGCATAATGGACATCTTCAGTTGTGGAACTGGCTATCATGGAGGTGTCGGTGGCCCGTATGCATGGCGCCAAATTAGAACATGTTTAACAATGTTTAATGCCGTATATAACCCCCCCACTAAAAACATGCAGAAGATCAGATCGTCATCGTCATCCGACCAGTGACGACAACATCCGAAGTTGGTCCCCGGGCGCTGTACGAGAAAGCGACCACTGCTCCTGGCCTGCCCCTCGGAGGAAAGGACATGCCTGGATGGGTTAAATGCAGAGGACACTTTTCACCGGCCACCGTCAGCATGAGTGTGTTGTGGCCGCATGCATGTATTGTGGTGTTCGTGTGACAATAAAAGACGGGCTTGTCCGTTACGAGTGTTTTTTTGTTTGTTTTTTAAATGGGACTCCACCAGTGGCCAACCCCCCTGGCTTCCCTCTGATGACGCAGAAGTGAATTGAAAAGCTGTAGTTCCTCGAATGGCCACTAGGCATCGGGGGCAGTAGGCGTTCCCCCATGTTAAAATGCCTGACTTTGTAACAGGACTAAACATCTTTCCAGTCAGGAACAAAACACGGTTTTGGTCTATATAGCTAATTTCACCTTTTCATAACAACTGTATGGGGTGGTCATTTTTTATATAACGCGCCCGTTTGGAGTAAAATAGATGATAGAAAAGGGGGTGATTGACAGATCGCCTGTCCAGTGATCACACAGCTTGCCGATCACGGACCAATACTCTGCTGACGAAAAATTAAGATGGCGACGGCCAATGTTTCAACTCCAAACGGGGACCAAGATCAATGGGATAGCTCTGTCCATATTATTTAGGTCAGTGGACTCCACACAGGAATGCATTTATCTGTCTGAGTATTTTAGTGTCCCATGATGGTGTAAATGCTGTTATAAAAGACATAGTTGAGGTCCTTGATTGTGATTGGCTGAGCTGTGTTCGAAGCCGTTGTAAAATACTCTATAAACACACCTGTGACCGCATCACAGCATTACCGCGCCTTGCTAGCTAGCTACATTAGCTAAGCGATGCCTGCTGTAACAATGTTCGTCAGCCTCAAAATGCCACTGACCAAAAGCTTGTTAACCATTTCGAGTGACACTCTTCCTATTGGGCGGCATCCGCTTTAAAATCCATCGTCTGGTTGTCCATATCTCAGCAATAATGCGGCTATCCTTGCAGCTAAGCTACGGAAGGAATACTGTTTCCGGCATAACTTGCGTGTTTTTCTGGGCATATCTCCTTGTGTATGGCACAGATGACATGCAACTATACAGCAGGCGCTCATAGAACGTTGAACTGACTGGATGGGCTTGAAAGACTACATTGCTTGGTGGAAGAATGATTATTTGTTATCAATATTGCATTTTTTTGTTACTCAAACCTTACCAGGTAGGCTATTACATATAGTAACAATTTTATAAAAGCAATAAGCCCTGAGAGGCCTACACCACGAAGCAAGATTAGTGGCTTAGCGAGGTAACTTCAGGTAACCCTAGGTTTGCCGTACCACAACGCTAGTTAACTTCTTACCGAGATAGATCACCATAGCAACTTATGCTCTATGGCTAACCTGCTTTGTAGCAGGTTAAGTTCAGAGGATAAGATCAAAACCCATGAAAGACCCACCTGCTTGCCAATCAGCTCTCTGGAAACAGCGAGTCGCCATTCATATGTTCCCCATATGAAAAATACATTGCATTCAAATGAAAAAGAAAAAAGAAAAAAAAACATATGGCTCCTGTTGAATTAATTGAGGACTGAAGCCTTGCACTTGTTGCAGGCTACATTTAAATTAAGCCCTACTTACACTTTGGAATATGTTTTTATATATTCATTTTTGTGCTCTCAAGTAGGCTAGATACGTTTGACCCCGCCGATCGATTGCAGCTGAACGGTGAGTGGAGAAATATCAGTAAACCGGCGTAAAAAGGTTACATAAATGTCTCCAAAGCGCACGGAGCAACGGAGCTGTGGCTGACGGGTTGGACATGGTCATACATGCCAGAATAGCCTACTACATAACACACAATTTAATATGGGATTGCCTGCACACAGATTATTCATATCTAGGCTACTCCTGCGTTTTGCAGCTGCAACTGTGTTGCTTTTGGCCTGTATGATGTGATTGAACTTCATATTATTTCGAGCATAGTCCTTGTATGAAATATGGAGATATGCGTCTCTGCTGCCAATAGCCTATATGTGACCACAAAATTGGCAATTTTTTATAAATGAAATCTATGCCCTCACGTACCATGTCGATTCAGTTCAGCAGCCTTTTTTAATTTTATTATCATTATTTTTTTATTGATAGCCTATTAGCCTATAGAAATTATTCCATCAGTGCGACCAAACACATCATGAGATCAATATTATTCATTGAGCCTAAATGGTCTAACTACGCCTACGGATTTTGGAAATTTAGACTGAGATAGATTACACATTACTTCCACTCGCAAAAAAGACATGCAGGTTTTATTGAGAGGGTGAATTGAGCTGCTGTAGATACGTGAAGGCAGAAACCGCTCTTCAAAGAAATGACTGATGTGAATAAAAGCGGTAACTTTAGACAGTCATTCCGGAACAGACTAATAATATCCAATGCGGATTTTGATTCCGCCATACAGTAAAGCTTCACGATTTGTGCTTTAAATGAATGAGGAAATAGTCTGGCGCTGTAAAAGCTGGAGCAGTCCATATTGGATTGTGTTTGGCTAGTTGTTAAAAACCACGCCTCTTTTGCGGGCACAAGCCCGGTGTACGAGCATTTTCATGTATGCTCTCAACTTGATTAGAAAAACCTGGATCCGCTTAACGAGTTGAGAACTACATTTGTGGTATGACTTAACTAGAATCTAGCTAGATGACAATTATCTGGTTAAGCCAAAGATCAAGGGACAGATCCTGGATCTGCTTATCCTACATTCGTGGTATAGCCCTCAGGAAAGGAGTCCAGAGGTTGGAAACTCTGCACAACTGACTGATGTCCCCTCAAGGGACGTGATGACACACATGGACACACACACGTGCACACACACACACACACACACACACACACACACACACACACACACACACACACACACACACACACACACACATAACATAACCACACACACACACACACACACACACACACACACACACACACACACACACACACACACACACACACACACACACACACACATGCCTCCCAAATCCCTCCACTCCACCACACACTCACACACCCTCTCTAGATGCCATATTGTTATTATGCTAATATAACAAATCTGCATATATGCACACTAGAGCTGTCAATCATCCTCTATATCCCATTAAAATTTCAAAGCTTTATTATTTGTTTAAATTATTGTATGTTTAAATTATATTCAAATGTTAATGCTCAAATTTAGCCTATTGCTGTACCTAACATAGGCTTATGCCAATGCAATAGTTCCTCAGACTCTGTTTAGCTAAATGGTGAGCTCCGCTCAGATGCATTGCTTTCTGCTGCTTCTGATATTCTAATGTTAGTGTGCACAGTGAACATTTAACGAGATTGTGATTCAGACTCAGAAACTGTTATAATAGTTCATCACATGTGACAAAAGCACTTTCTTTTCACATGTGGGTAGGCAAAGGCGAGAAGGGCGAGATTCTCTAACGTCCAACATAGCCCTAATGCACACATGCTGGCCTGGGATCAAATCCTGGCTGTCAGTCCTGCTGAAACTTTGTCTCCCCCTACTGTGTTTTTCTCTCATTACTGAGAGCTGTGCTTAAAACAAAAACAACACACACACACACACACACACACACACACACACACACACACACACACACACACACACACACACACACACACACACACACATGCACGTACACAATTAGGGTTCAGCTGATATGGGTTTTTGAAGGCTGATATGATATAAAATGAACAATACCAATACTAATACAGAACACAAAAATACAATTATGAATAAACATTTGTGCATACTTCAAAATGTCTCAGAGTCAATTCAGCTTTCAAGAGTTCCCATAGACAACCAGTGTAATATTGATCAGTTCTGACACTGCCTTGAGCAGAGCAGATTGTCCCCAACAGAGAGAGACAACCTCCTGATAGACTGTCATTGTAGTCTAGAGACTAACCCCCAACATTGGGGCAGAATAATCCCCAGGGTTCAGTCTGGGAATAGAGGTAAGTTAGGTAAAAGTTAATTATATAAAGAAGAATCTGGAAAATAAAGACTGTGACATAATAGAAGAAAAAAAGTATTTGAAGCAAAGAGTTTTGATTTAAAATATTAGGACAGTGAACTGTTTATTTTGTAAACCTCAAAAGTAAGGGGGGAGGGATATGTTGTGTATTGATATGGACAGCCTGGTTTTGTCCCTTTAAGAAGAACCGTCACGCCCTCTGGTGACGGACATGCGCTATCATTGTAATGTTCAGTCCTGAGTTGAAGTCAAATATAACCACATGGACATTCTCCCTGGTCTCATGTTTCATCATTATAAGTTGTTCTACCAAAGTAAAGTAGAGTGAGTAATACAACAGGACCCTTGTATGGGACCCCATGCATGGTGTCTTTTATAAGCACGTAAGCACCCTTGTATGGGTGGTAGCACCATAATTCTCAATATTATATCACCTGTTCAACACAGCCTTCGGCAACTAGTCTCTTCTGTTCATTGTTGTTCTTTGTTATCTTCTATGTGTGTCCGTCATCTTTTTGTACTTTTGTAAAGCGGCCTTGGGTTCCTTGAAAGGCGCTATATAAATCCAAGCTATTATTATTATTATTATTATTATAGCTTTTCTTTGTTTTTCTTTCCTGTGTCTGAGCTTGTTTGTTTTGTTTTGTTTGTATGTTGTTAAAATTGAAAATAAAATCTAAAAAACAAAACAAGAGGGGGACTATGGATCGAAATGCAAACTGCATCAACAGAAAATCCAAGGAAGAAGACATTGCAGTGGAGACAAAATAAAAAAAAGCAGGATCTCACAGATCATCACTTTAACATTTGTCAGCTGTGGGTGCTCAGTGCAACTCTGAGCATTATGAAAGCATACTTCAAGGTCACATTTCCATACAGGGCCACCCAGGGGCGACCAGGGTGACCTTTCTGACCAGGGCCACATTAGAGAGAGCATTAAGCCCTGAGAGTGTTGACAAATGCAGTGGCTCCATCCAATCTAGGCTACTGGCTACAAATGAGTGATCCATTTTCGGCAATGAATAAAGAATCAAACAGAACTATAATAAGACAATGGAGAGCTTGGCCCACGTCTACTCACAAGTGGATTATTTCAATTTCCCGTCCTGGTGACAAACTTGAGGATCGTCATTCAGTCAATCAGTGTAGTCTACTCAGTGTATGAGCTATATTTGTTTTAGCCCCAAAGTTACCAGTGTTACTAATAAAGACAGTATTTAGTATCAGTATGCTGCACACTAGTGCACACACACCTCTTGTTTAGTGCAGCAGATAACAAGAAACAGAAAGAACAACATTTTGACATTTTATAAGATTACTTTTATACCGCAGTCGCTGTAATAATACAATATAGGATTTCTCTCCATCCCATCGGAGTTGGATGTAATGTATATTGTGGCAAAGCTAAATGATTGACCAGAGAGGATTTAGTGGACCTCAAACTGTGGCTACTCAGTACTCAGTCCAACCAAGGGGAACTCCAAGGTGCAATTCTTTTCTAACTTTATATCAATACCATTGATTCTTAAATTAACAGCTGTGAATAGTGCAGTTTACACCATTATGGATGCATTAGTTATTTCCAACTTGGTTTGAATAACTTTATATAGGTGCAACACAAAAAATTCTTAAACAATTGTATTGCTAATGCTCATGACTCCCACAATTATGACCATTATTTGCCATACACACTGTTAAACCCGTCTTCCTTCCTGACGTCTTTCGTCTTCATTGAAGAGGATAAACATGTTGGAAGTGATATTTCCAACAGCCTTAAAGACATGCCGTAAAGCAATTACCCAGCAGATTTCCCACCAAATCTGACCAGGCTCACGATGTAAAATGCAGTGTGGAGGCTGACAATGTTCTCAGCAATGGTGCGGAACCAGTCTTCTTTCCAACAAATGTCACCTCAGACAAAATGACATTACTACTCTGCTAAGAAAACTGGGAATTAAACTCAATGTCGACCAGATGCGGTATGACTCCATCAGGCTCCAGCCAGGAACAGACTTGCTCCCAAGTAAGCTTATCAGACGCAAGTGGATCCAGCACAAATAAATCAGATGCGTATTTTTGTCGGATCCGCTTGTTTCCGTTAAGATTATGTAGGTGCGCTGCAATTCATCTAAGCTGAGTAATAAGTTATTGTTCTTTGCTATCATTGCAAGCTACACATTTACAGTACAGCAAAAAATAGGCATTTATTGCTAAATATGAATGAATAATAGGTGGTTTGCTGGACTTGATTCTCAATGTCAGGCTATTTCTGTAAATTGCTTGAGTGAGCATTTGGCGTATGCATAAGATGCTGACAAGCTGCAGGCTGTCACCTCAGACAAAGCGCATGCATTCACATAGCGTCATAGAATATTTTCCCTTGAATAAAGCAAAGAAATAGATTAAAATGCCGCTCACCATACAATATCATGTACCTACTCTTCTGAAAGCAGGTGGCATTGTGTTTGACACCCTGTACAGTTGCTATATAGGCACAAGTGGTGTAGAATATTTCCGTTGTATCGAGATACTGCTATAGCATCTTACCATATGTCCATTCGAGGATATAGCCAGTAGCCTATGCCTGCTGATGCCTGCTCACGCCTTGAATGAGAAGTGCCCTGCAGCATGCAACGGCAACATGCTTGTTGCTTCACATAGGCTGCTTACATTCAGTAGCAGGTTGCAGTTGTTGCAGTTGATCATTCAGGACCAGGTTGCAGTTGTTTAGTGACGTCTGCTTCTATTGTTTTGGGTGGTCATGCTTTCCCTACTGAATCTTCATTCTTCAGCATGCTTGTTGGATTCATATGAGCAGAATCTTTACTGCCAAATACAACTGTAAAACCATTTGCACATACTGGTGTAGCTTTATGATGAGAGTGGCCCTGGCTAAATTATACTGAACCATTTCAAAATGAATGGAATGTTAAAATGATATATTTGCATCTTTAACATAGAGAGCGTTAACATAGGAGCTCAGGTCCAACACAAATCTGATAGGGTAAAGCTGAAAATGTGTTTTTAGTTTTTATACAACCCGAAAATGAAAAAAACTCAGCAATACCTCAGAGGTGTTATCTTCAATCTTTTGTGCATTTTGACACAGCTGCATAGAGAGTGGGAATGCTCCAGCGCAAAGTGAGACCAGAGGCCAACAGCACAGAGTCAAGCTGTATCAAACCCCCCCCCCCCCCCCCCTTCTCACGTGGATATGATCATATTTACTTATATTTGTTATGGCTGATTTATCTTTGATGTGTGTGAGTGTTCATTTAGAAGGATATACAGTAGATACGCCCTTTATACCTCTATATCACCTCTGTGTCCATATGGCGCCTTTTTGGCCATACGGGACTGCCATAGACACACTTATAATGGCGTTTGCCTCGGCCCTCAGGAAGTCAGTCTGGTACGTGCAAGATTTTTATTTTTTTATTTATTTTTTTATTTCAGGGACAGTGCAACATTAATGAACATTTGCATGTAAATGTGCCGGATTATAGCCTTAGCTAATTTCCATCCGTAGTCCCTCGACAGGTGAGGTACAAAAAAGTTTAAAAAGAAGAAATACAAAAATGAGTGCATACATAGGGCAACTGACAGGGGTGCAATGTAAGTGACACATACATACACATAGGGTAGAAAGGAGAGGAGACATACATATACATGATGGAGGCATTTAACTTTGCAATTCAAGTGGGCACATACAGACCTTCAATTCCGGTATGTAATACAAATAAAACAAAAACAGGAAACATTAGGGACATTGACCAAGGTGGACATAGGACTTTCAAGGATATACATATACAAAAACAACACATGAAACAAAAGGGTTTAAATATGGTCGCAGTTTTGATTTGATTTGAGCCATGACTTTAACAGCCCCTTAAAGGTGTGAAAACTGTTAACTGACGGATGGAGATGGTGGTGGCCACAGCTGCAACCCATGTTGTTGTTAGTTTATATTAGTTTAGGTCTTGTTTTGCTTTGTTTTGTCAGTTTTGTCCTGTCCCGTGTTTATGGGACCCCATTTGACCGTGTGAGGAAAGGCTTGGATTCCTCATGCATACAACCGAGTGTTGGGATCGGCTGGGAGCGCTTCGGAAGGCCACATCTGCTAAAGCCATGTCTGAGTGAGTAGCCTACTTGCATGTCAATGGATGAATCAGCCTTCCAGTGTTCATTACTTCATGTTACAATTATCGGCATAGTAGTGGAAACCCCCTAGACAATGAACGATGCCAAGTTAATTAATAAAACTGGATGCATTTCTACCGACCTGTAACATGGTAGTCTCGCTAGCCAGCCTCTCTTCCTTTCCGTCAGAGAGTCTGGCCCCATGGAAACAGGCAACAGGGATAAGCCCTCCCCTGCTCTAAAGCTGCTCTCCCATTCGAGCGGCTGTTTCGGTGGCAGCAGGATATCCGCTCCTCCGCTTGCAAGCTCTGTCACACGCTCTGTCATTGGCTCCGACCATGTCAATCAGCTCCCATGTGTGTCGCTGTAATGCTCCCGGCCGCCGAATGTGAAAACAACGACGCTAACTAGCTAGCGTAGAAAGCTCACGGCAGAAACCTACAGGCTAACTCATTGCTACACGCTGAAAATGGCAAGTTTTGAAGAAAATTTGGATTGTGCAATAAAGAAGGCCTGCTCGGCACAAGTTCCACCCCGAAACTATTTTCCAAGGGCACTAACGCTAAGCACCGCCCAAGACGAGGATGATTGGTTTACCCAAACAGAGCATTTTTTTCGCAATCCCACAATGGAAACCTGCGGCGCCAGACTCTCTGACAGAAAGGAAGAGAGGCTGGCTAGCGAGACTAGTAACATGGTGACTACGTTCGGGATTGAGCTAACGAACGCCGCCGTGGCTAGATTGTAACATATGAGGGCTCAGGTCCGAGACATGAGCTGTGGCTTTATGCTAATTGTAACAATTCTGTGTAACCATACACAACCAAACCATCAGAGTCCAGCTGTATCAAACCCAGTTGGCTCTGTGTGACCTACTAGCGGTGCCACAGCAGTACTACCAACAGTGAGTGAGTGGGCGGCCGCTATAGTGGCCTCCTGGACTGGTCCATTTTGTCACCACACCAGCGCTGACCCTGAAACAGCATCCGCTGGCCTCACACTCCACTGCACAAACAGGTCAGTGCATGCACGCACAACACACACACACACACACGCACACGCACGCACGCACGCACAACACACACACACACACACACACACACACACACACACACACACACACACACACACACACACACACACACACACACACACACACACACACACACACACCACCTCACTCAAATCAATTTGCCAGACAGTCTGTGTGACACACTAAGAGAGCAAAACTCCCTGTCCTGTCATTTTACATAACAATGCTCTGCCTGCAATAATTTCAGAACCTCAATTTGTATTAAAAATGAATCTCAGATCGTTGAATTCGTCTACGGACAGTCTTCTACTTGAAACAGCCCGCACTTAATGGGCTATCAAGCTGAGCTAAGCTAGGATAAGCAAAGCTAAGGTAAGGTAAGCTTTTCCAATCTAATGCTATTGACCAGTAGGACTTTGGGCAGCTAAACTGCTTTGTCATCATTGCTCTGTGTAAATCAACGGCTGGCTGGACACGGTCTAGTGCCAGTGACACACTTTCCCCATGGTCCCCCAGGTGTCAGTCCCCACCCAGAGCACACCACAGTTTGATGATGACTGCCCCCGACCTCAGCGCTGTCAATATATTGATCACAGCAGCCACACTGCGCAAACGCCCATTATTCACCACTCGTTTTAGAGCAAAAACATCTGATGTAGGGGAGTGAATCCACCACACTCAAATTCCTTGCATCAGCTTCCAAACCTGTTTATATCAATTTAATTTATGGGGACACAGTGGAGCAATGACTGACTGACAACATATTATTTGGTTAATACTAGGAGGCTAAAAGCGTAGACCACAGTCAATTGGATACAGCATTTTAGAACTGAAATACAACAGCTTCCTAAATGTTCCTCCGTGACTTTTTAAGAGAATAATAGTTGTAATATTTAGAGGGACTAGAGGGTGGCGGCATGAACACATGGGCGTCGACTAGAGGGTGGTGGCATGACCATATGGGCGTCAACTAGAGGGTGGTGGCATGAACACATGGGCGTCAACTAGAGGGTGGCGGCATGAACACATGGGCGTCAACTAGAGGGTGGTGGCATGAACACATGGGCGTCAACTAGAGGGTGGCGGCATGAACACATGGGCGTCAACTAGAGGGTGGCGGCATGAACACATGGGCGTCAACTAGAGGGTGGTGGCATGAACACATGGGCGTCAACTAGAGGGTGGTGGCATGAACACATGGGCGTCAACTAGAGGGTGGCGGCATGAACACATGGGCGTCAACTAGAGGGTGGCGGCGTGAACACATAAGCGTCAACTAGAGGGTGGTGGTGTGAACACATAAGCGTCAACTAGAGGGTGGTGGTGTGAACACATAAGCGTCAACTAGAGGGTGGTGGCATGAACACATAAGCGCCAACTAGAGGGTGGCGGCATGAACACATAAGCGTCAACTAGAGGGTGGTGGCATGAACACATAAGCGTCAACTAGAGGGTGGTGGCATGAACACATAAGCGTCAACTAGAGGGTGGTGGCATGAACACATAAGCGTCAACTAGAGGGTGGTGGCATGAACACATAAGCGTCAACTAGAGGGTGCCGTGAACACATAAGCGTCAACTAGAGGGTGGTGGCATGAACACATAAGCGTCAACTAGAGGGTGGTGGCGTGAACACATAAGCGTCAACTAGAGGGTGGTGGCATGAACACATAAGCGTCAACTAGAGGGTGGTGGCGTGAACACATAAGCGTCAACTAGAGGGTGGTGGCATGAACACATAAGCGTCAACTAGAGGGTGGTGGCATGAACACATAAGCGTCAACTAGAGGGTGGTGGCGTGAACACACGTGCGTTGGCTAGAGGAACGAAGGCCTTGATGAAAAGGGGTGGAAAGGATGAGGGCGGGGCCCTTTGTGTCTGAGCTGATGTCAATGGGCGTCAAAATCAATGCAGGTTGATACTCGGCCTCTTCTCTGCCCGCTACCCGTGAAGCATCATTATTTCACCGTCTCGCCACAGCGCTCACGCCCAGCCACCAGGACTGCAGCAGCAAGCGTCTCTCGCTTCAACAACTTTCTCAGCACAAGTGTCGATTGCTGTAGCAGCATACAAAATGTCTATTTTCAAAATAAACACATTTTAAACATTAATACATTCAAACCATATTCAGCAAAACTGATTTTTTCTCTTACCATACATGTAGTTTTATCTCTTTTGATTTTACTCCATTGATTTGATGCGGGGTTTTTTCTACTTTGTACTGTTCTGCTCACAGATACACGGACATTTCTCATTCGTATTAGTAGATTGTTATTGTTATTATTATTAGGGTGTGTCATGTCTCCTATGAATATGATAACAATGTTGATCTTTCTTATTTGGTTAGTTGGAAATGGTTATTAGGGACTGTTGCTCTGATTGGCTATAGGAAAACACCATTTTGATCAGTGGGCGGAATAATAGTGCAAAAAAAGATTAGTGTCTCCACATTGGTTTGTATCCACAGGATGAGACTGACAATTACACAAATGCAGATGTGTGAGTCACAATATATTTACACATGTGAATTCACATGTGTAAATTCACAACTTTGATGGAACAAAAAACATCCTGATAACGTGACCTCACATTCTGTTTTGCTCTACAGATCAGTCTGGACTTCTAGCCACCCACAGCGATTTCAATTCAATTATAATGCAAAACCGTAATGGCGTCTCCCAAAGCAACAAGCGGTACTGTTAACATTAGCGGAGTAAACACAGCCATGTACAGTTATTGCAGAAATAGACTCAATATAACAATGAAACAAGAACAAGAGTATGCACCAGTGGAGTTTCTCGATAGAAAAAAGTTTTTGCCGTTCTTCTGAGTGGATTTGGATTGGATTTGGCGATGCTGATTGGCTGCAGGAGTTGTCTGTCGAGGCAAGTACACTCCCACCCACTGAAATCAATGTGAGTGGCTGGAAGTCCAGACTGATACATACAGTATAGAGCGAAACAGAATGTGAGGTCACATTATCACAATGCTTTTTACCAGGCTAAAATGTATTCACATTTGTGAATGTTAGAACGTGTGTAAATAAATACCGTACCCTATTATAGATTAGATCTTGAATAGGTTAAGTAAGGGAATAATTGTGTGATGAAATCAGGGCTAATTTCAATTAATGTATTTTGCAACTTTTCATCCAGTATCAACACTACAATATGTACTATGTACTCTCTCTCTCTCTGCTTCTGCTGTCATTCAATAAAACCTGATGCCTAACAGCATACTGTTGCCTATTTTCTGTCCCCAAGTATGCATACAGTATGTGTGTGTATGGCAGAATCAATGCGCTTGAGAGCATGTGAGAGTGCATGCTGCATGCATGTGTGCAGTCATGAGTGTGATCTCTAGATTTCTTGTGGCATCAGAGAGTGAGGGGCGGGGGGGGGGGGGTGGGGGGGGCTCCCACCGGACGTCATTGAAGCACATTTCGGCATCACGCTCGAGTGCCACTGACAGACCACCCCGTGCTACTTCTGCAACCACACACACACACACACTCTCTCACACACACACACACACACACACACACACACACACACACATTCACACACACACACACACACACACACACACGCACGGCGCCGTATTCTGTCCGCTTGACTTCACATCTTCCACCATGCCAGTGGGTAATAGTGGAGAGAAGCATCCCCCATCCTCATATTTTCAAATCCCTCGACCCTGTCATAAAACCAGGCAGGCCAGGGTTACAGTACATGCAGTGGTGGAGTGGTGCCTGGAGAAGTGGGTATAGCCTACTCTTAATTTATGCCCACATTTTTTTAAACTGCCCGTCCAGCAAAGGATAAACGCCCTGTAACATGTCATAATAATATGACATGTAAGACAGACTACTCTTGCACATTTATTTCATTCAAAAATGGGCCAGCAGTATTTGCACATTATTACCGTACTTAACTTCTGTTGCTTGAGGATCAGAATCAGAATAACTTAATTTTCTCCAGGTAGGATTTTTTCCCCCCAGCATGCACATGCATCAGACGGGATTTAGACCTACTGTACCCTCCGCAATGCCGATGAAAAATACGTATGTATAGAGGGGTGTGGTTCGGCTTTGAGAGAGATACAAAATGGATTGTTTGATTGTTTGACATTATAATGGTATGTGTTGTACCACGATGAGTAGCATTGGTCTTTAATGCTGTAAAAGGACTTTCAGCTCAAGGCTATACAGCGAAGATTCAAGCTAGATACATGGTGTAAAATGACATCTTTTCAAGTCAACTTGGCATCTCGGGGCTTCTGGAGACTTGGATTATGCCAGTAATACGGCAGAGTAGTATGGAGACCTTTTTCTTCTTATTTTTTACGTTTGAAAGTTGGCTTCAATTCAGTTGTTGCAACTCTTTCTCTGGAAAGCTCAATGAATGTTTTGTGGATTGATTTTTGTGTGTGAACTTATCCTTCAAGGGCTGGCCATAGACAACAGCCAGCACCAAGAACATCGCATTTGATGTTGTTACCTAATGTTCAGCTAAGGCTACACGGTGAGGAAGCTACCAAAGCTCAGGTGGGTTCTCATGATTGCTTTGACCCAACCCTCCTACCCCCCCCCCCCCCCCCCCCCCAACAAACAAACACAAACAAGCAATCAGAAACCGGAGCTTGATCAGCGACACAATCACACTAAGTGCAGCGCTGTAGCCAGTGGACTCCTGGTTGCCATGCAGCTTCTCCTATGGGACAACAGCGTTTGACAGATGGTGAAAATAGGCTGTGACCATAACTCAACCTTATAGCCACCACCACCACTGCTGCTGGCCCAAGGCCCTCAGTACAAGCTACACTCATATATTAAGTGAGGGTAAACAGTAACACACATCAAATCACCAAGTCAAAATATATATTATATATATATATACACACTCGCAGCTCGGCTGCTGCGTGGCCTCGCCTGCTCTATTGGCATGCGCAGCACACATTTGCCCAACTTTGCATCACTGATGACATCACTCACTGATGACATCACAATGTTGTCACAATGTCTATGACATCATCAGTGATGTTACAATTGCCGGTGTAACCAAAAACCACATTGCTAGAGTGAAATCACTGATGATGTCACAGTGCCTATGACATCATCAGTCTAGACCACATTTGTGGTATGGAGTACAAACAAAACATAAAGGGCATCGTACAATGGTGAACAACCAGAATAGATCTTTGTTTTACATATCATTTAAAAAGAGGTAGGACATTGCTCAAAAAGGCACCCAGTTTACGTATAGTCCCTGGTTTTGTTTTCGTTTTCACGATTTACAAAAAAGGAAGGCAGGTACTTATTTCTGTTCTCTACAAGACTTAAATTTTTACACTCAAACAAAACATGGAACTCATCTCCCAAACAATTATCATTACATAAAGTACATCATCTTTGGTTCCTCTCCACACCTTTATATCTTCCTATAACTTTGGGGGTTCTGTTATTAGAGACCTGGAGGTTACAAATGGCCTGGCTGTACCTCCTGTTTTCACAAAGTAAATCATTTTCTAAATTAAAGTCTTGTTTAAATTCACAGTAGGCTATAGGTAACATGATGACATACTTTGAAGTTCAGAATGCCATTTCTGCAAAAACTGATCTTTTAACCTCTGTTCAACAGCCAGCTTCAACCAGTTCATATTGTCACACGTTTGGTCCAACCAAATGTAAGAAAAACCACATTCATCTAGTATCTGCTGAACAGATGTGAGCCATGGTGAGGCATATTTTCCAGAATCATACAGATTATATAAACAGTTATACATTACCCGACTAATCTTTGATTCTTTCCCCTTTAACAGACTCCCCCAGTAGCCAATCTTTTTTTTTTGATAGAGATGCATAGTGGATATCTTCCTAGCTCTCCATATATCATTTTATTACAAGTTGACATTTTTACTTTCAGTGTGTACTTAACTCATTGAGTGCCAGCCACTTTTGGAGAACGGACGCTCCCAGTGCCAGAGTTTCAGAGCGTTTTCAGTGATTTCTCGAGGCCCACAGAATATTGTGTGATATTACTATGTAAACACCGAACACGCACAAAGAATGATGAGACTCTATTGTATCAGCAGCAAAAAAAGTTTATTGATATCATTTTTCGTTCTTTAGTTATCAGCCGGAGAAGATAGGTCAAAAACAGCAAAAAAAGGCGTTTCCATCTAGGAGCTGAGATATTGAGCCTTTTGTGAAATGAAGCATTTCAAGCAAATCACTGACTCTGAAACTAATATTTTCTGACCTGAAACATCTGAACAGTAATTTCCTTCAATAAACAGCACCCACACCCCCCTCAACTCCAAACTCCTCCTCCGTGGGAGTGTCTCTGGTGGCTCTGCTCGCTGTGCTGGCTGCTGCGTGTGTCAGGCGAGTCTCTGCCTCCTGCTATGGCAGGCTCTGCTGCCTCACGGATCCACGTTCAGATGGCGGCCGCTCGTCGGGGGAGTCTGGATGGGGCTCGCGTTCGTCTGCGTTTCTGGGGTTTCGGTTGTGAGCTGGGATGAAGCTGCGTCCGATTATAGGCTTTCTGCTGCGCGTTTCAAAGTGCGCTGCACCCAGTCTATTTTCGGAGCGCTCAGCCTTGTGGCTCCCAGCGCGACACTGTATAAGCCAAACTATTCTCAATGGTTTGGCTTTGGTTTTATTTTCTGGCGGCTAATCGTGTGGAGAAGCTATGCAGCAGAGACAGAGACATTTGTGGGAGCGGATTGACTGCTGTTCGCAGCTAACGTTGGCTCCAGGCAGCCAGAGCAATCTGTGCCGCTCTGGCTCATGCATCGGTTTCTCTTTGATCACGGGGCTTTTTCTGCTTTTTTTTCCTCAACTTTCTCTAATCTGGAGAGCACTGTCACCACCTAATGGGTCGGTAAAATAGGTTATACACATTCAACATGCCCCAAAATTTTACAGGAGATGGATCTGGCTTTGATCCACGTCCCACCGTCAAAAAACGCAATTGACGACTTTAGTCGTCATTGGCACTCAACGTTACTATCCGAATTGACGACTAAAGTCGTCATTGGCACTCAATGAGTTAAGGAATTTCAAATGTAACTTCTCTAGAATACCTGTCTTCTCAAACCCCCATACTTCACATGCACAGGGGCGTCATGCAAGCCAACAATCTGAGGGGGCGCCGAATTTTTGGCAGCACACGAAGTGGAAAATTAGTGGAAAGTTGCGGCGTAAGTTGCTATTTAGACTGTAAACAGTGGAGCATGGACGCGGGAAAGGAAGTGATGGTGGCAGGAGAGGCGCGCTGTACAGGAAGCTGGGAAAAACAGTAGAGCTGTACGTCTATTTTTCAAATAAAAATAAACTCTCGGTTCCCAGATTGCCTAGGAAGCTTCTGTGATGATGTGGGTTTGATTTCCACAAAAATCGGAAGAAAACTGCACTGCTGGATGATTTTTTGGAATCACATTTTATTGGTGGAAGTAGGCCATTTTTAGAGCAATTGAGTTTCACAGTCTTTTCCATTTTCACATTTTTCATCATAGTAAACACCCCCCCTCCCCATTCCCCCCATTGGCCATTAATTAGTTGTTAGACACACAAAAGTGGGGTAACAAAATATGCCTGCCTGGTAAACAAATGTGCATGGCTGGTACAATTTCAAACCGACCAGCCACGTTGGCTGACAACGCTTTCCCACGCCGGCCATATGCTAGGTTTCATCCTAGCCTTGTTTCATGTGTTTTTAACTTAACGTCAAATAAATCAAATCAAATCAGTTTATGGTGAAGGTCTTCAAGTGTGATAAAGAAAGTTATAGCTTGATTGAGAAATAATACCCTAGACTAGAACAAGTTATAAACAGAGCTAAAGATATTATGATAATAGATCAGATAAACACATTGAACAGAACCCAACCGGAACAATATGTAACAGCTTAAAATGTGGCAGGCATTCTCAGAGGGATTGCCAAGAGGCACAAAACGCTCCAAACTCTGAATATTAAAGTGCAAGCACCAAGGGATGAGTGAACTAAACTCCTCGTAAATCCTTTACCACTTAGCATCCATAAACCATGAGCTAACCAGGGGGGGGGGGAGAGAGAGAGAGAGAAAGCAATTGGGAGATAATGGATGGTGGAGCAAATCAAACTGTCCGGGGTGTCCTGCAATGATTATTCTCATACTTCCAGTAGGGGAAACCATCCAAATTGGTGGCAAAGGTGTGAGTGCGTGGCGACAAACACATTCATTGTTGTGTAGTATAGGATGAAACGAAGCAATAAATGACACAGTGTATGCTCAGCAGCAGCTATACACCCACTTGTAAAGGTTGTACTCTGTGCAAAAAGGGTTCCATATAGGCCTACTAGACGTTTAATTTAAAATCTGAGAATCCTTTGAGTTCAATAACCATGAACCCTAAGCAAAGAACCCTCCTTTCGCTGGGTGTAAGCCAGGGGTGGCCAAACTACGGCCTACGGTGCACGACCTCCGATCTGCGCGATGACTGGCCAGGCGACCTGTCAATCACGCCCCAAAACATAACCCCCCACTAAAACCCCCCACTAAAAACATGCAGAAGATCGTCATCCGACCAGTGACGACAACATCTGAAGTTGGTCCAATGATGGTCCCCGGGCGCTGGAAAGAAAAAGCGACCACTGTTCCTGGCCTGCCCCCCGGAGGAAAGGACAAGCCTGGATGGGTCAAATGCAGAGGACATATTTCACCGGCCACCATCAGCATGAGTGTGTGTTGTGGCCGCATGCATGTGTTGTAGTGTGTTCGTGTGACAATAAAGACGGGCTTCCGTCTGAAATCGTGTTTTAAACATAGTGTGCTTTATCGTCTATTTTACTCTAAATGGGACCATAATTTACTAAATGAACATCATGCTGTATTGAAGAAGACTTAAAACTAGTGATTGAGATCATAAACTCATTAGTGTTTACTGAGGTCATAAATCAAGTGAGAAGTAGGGTCATTTGCCCATTCGCTTGTTAAAGGACGGCTTTACCGTGGGGAATATGAATATATATTAAATCTCACGCCCCCAAGGTTTTCGAATCCGTTGAAATTTTTGAAATTGCTGGTTCACTGCCAGAGATATCAAGCATCTCTCACATATTTTTTGGGCCAGCCGACGCGTTTCGCGTCATCTGGCCCAAGTCCGCCTTGCGGAAGTCGAGGACCTATGAACTACAATTGTTGTGAGCCATGGTCCCGCCTCTAGAGGTCCTCCACGCCCCTTCAGAGGTCTTGAACAAAAACAAAAGGCAGCCATCTTTTTCCACCACCTAGCCTGCTGTAGCTAGGTTAGCTTTCCATAGCTCCTTGCAAAGAGACCATATCTCGGGAACGGAAGCACGGACAGACACGGGACTGGCGGCATTGGAAAGCTCGTCAAATTTTACATCTAGTAGTAGGTGCGTTGAAGTAACGAAATCAACGCTGAGCAATGTACCCGTTTTTACACATTTTTACATAAAATAGTTACAACATCAGATGCGCGTAACTCCTACGAAAATGCCTTAAAATGCATGATTTTTTTTTTATGAAGACATCTCCCGACATATATACTTCGGTTTAAATTTGGTGCAATTTGGAGGCAATTTTATTTTCGATTTTTTCTTCTTCTCATAATGTTTTATTGTCGAAGCCTTCTTTGAGTTTTATGGCGGTTGGCAAACATATATGTGCATTACCGCCACCTACTGGAGTTTGATATCAGCCAAATGCCTGAGGGGTGGGCATGGAAACGAAGGCCACGCGAGCCCAGTGCATTGTGGGAAATGTAGGATTTCGAGTCCCCGCACCCGCACCTCCCCCCCACCAGCCCCCCCCCCACACAGAGTGGATTTCTGTTGATATCTCTGGCTGTGAAGAAGCAATTTCAAAAATGTCAACGGATTCGACAACCTTAGGGGCGTGAGATTTAATATATATTCATATTCCCCACGGGAAAGCCATCCTTTAAGCTATGACGTATGACCTCCCGACAATACTACTTCTGGGTCCAAGCTTCCAAGCGTCTCTGCGTTGTCAATATGCCACAGTGCTGTGTCCTTCATTGTTTGAATAGATCCGAGACTAAGAAAACGATTCAACTGTCATTCTACCACTTTCATTGCGATGAGAGAGAAGAAGAAATGGCTGCAGTTAATAAGGTACGTTACAATTCTGAGAAAGTACGTAGAAAAACAAAGTTTGGCGCTGTCTAAACAGATTATCTATAAAAAGTGTTATGTTAAGTTAAAAAATAATTTATAGAACAGGCTTGAAACAGATCGATTTATTTTTCAAAGTTTCAGAAATAAAGTCACTAGTCAGCTTAGACAGGCAAAAGTAGGGATGGGCATTTTGAATCAATTTCCATAATCGAAATTCTGGAAAATTAACGATCAATTTTCAATTATCGATAGCGTAATAATAATAATTATTATATATATATATATATATATATATATATATTTTTTTTTCTTTTACTCTGGTCTGGTAATAACGTTGCGTGTTCTTGGCCAGCTATAATGGCGATGCCACTGTGTAGTAAGAATATCAGACACTAGCACTGTGGCCATGTAAACATGTAATCATGTAACCTGACATGTGTAAGGCAATCGGCATCTTCCAGCTTAGCTGACAGCACAAGAGTCAAATCAACAGGCCTGAGCTCGGCGCGTCCTTATAACGTCATGAGCGCGCCCGTGGTAACGTTGACAACCACAGTCACACAGCCTTACACTAGCTAGCTAGGCTACTGTACTCACATTTTTAAAGTAGGACTCAGCTCACCGGCCGCGGCTTCCAGGCTTATAAACTCGCAGGGCCGCGGGAAGTATGGGTGCTGCATCACCCCCTAATGGCGAGATTATTATTATTATTATTTTTTTTTACAAATCTTACCTATAACTACCAGAAGTATTCACGGGCTGGGCATTACGTCAATCAAAACCAATCAGATTCCCGTCTCGCAATGGTTTGTTTGCGCGAGGCATGCAATATGCTGTAATTATCTCCATGCGTAATAGAGTGTACTGACTCGTGCGAGGACAGAGGGAGCTTATTGACAGATCGTCTGTGGTGCCAATGACCCTCCGGGTTATGAAGGTAAATAGCCTATGTCCATTGTCTAACAAGTTTTCTCAATTAATTTCCCTCTTTACGATGTGATAAACGTTTCTCAGTGAGTTATAGTTGATTGCCTCACTGAATTACCTGCTAATACCCAATTTTAGCAGCATAATTTGATGTCTTGGCCTGGCAAGGCTGTGCGTAATGACATATCCAAAACTAATTTTACTTTCCACTGCGCAAATACCTCTCTGCGCTGGGAGTGCAACGGTAATCTCCGTGCAGCGCACCCAGCGCAGAGAGGTATTTGCGCGTAAGAGGTCCTTTTCAAAGCTCTTAGCGCAAAGTAATTGCGCGCTGCTGACGATAGCATAATGCCATCTATCACCACATTTTAGCGCTGAAACGCCTGCTTTGGCTTGTGGCAGCCAATGCCCAGTACAATTATCACAGGCATGCGCTTGTGTCCGCCCCCAATTTGCATTGTGCACAGCGTTAAACGAGCGCAAACGCTAAAATAGCGCTTTTGGGAAGATAGAGCCCAATGTTTCTTGATATAATCATTGCCATTCAGATCAGAATAATTAGTCTAGTCGATAGTTTGCTGATAATATTTCTATCATGTTAACTCTGTGTCATGTTAACTGGTGTATTCAGAGCAAATAGGGAGATATAGAGCATTATCATCATGCTATATATCTCCCTCTTTGCTCTGAATGAGTGAGAAAAGGAGAAAATACTGAATAATTACATCACAACAGTATAATCCTAATGTTAATTTAAAATGAGATATTCCTCTAAATATGGCAACAAAATGTTTAAAAAAAACTTCAATTTTTTTGCGGCGGGCCCCACCGAGAGTCCCTTCCTCCCAGTACCCCCTGCTTAAAGTGACTTCCAACGGCCCTGTAAACTCGTGACAAAAACCTCATCTGTCCTGATGGTCGAGTTCCATCCAGCTGCTCTCAGAGTCCGACGCGTGGATATTTGCCACGAGATGTGTGTGAATTGATTCAGGTGGGCGTTAGTAGCTAAAGGCTAGCTGAGTCCATGCTGACTGCTGCTACATCATAGTTCATAACGTTATAAACAAATAAAACGACTTGAATTCACTTAAACACGAGTACCGTTACTCACACTTTGTTGAAAATTAGGAGAGAAGTGTACGAAGTGTCATAGTTATAACAGCCTCACTGAGGTCCGCAGACCGTGGCGCTGGGTGCGTTTGTTTGTGTCCCCGGCGCATGCCGTTGTGAATTCCCCATGTTTAAAACAGTTTTGTTGGCACAAAGGCCCCCGCCCAGCCAGAAAACTAGAGACTATATGAAGCTCCACCACATTAGTCGGCTGTGCAATGGAGTGGGGCGAGGAGGAACGAATTCCACCCAAACCTAGTCCAAAAAAAACAAAAAACAACAACAATAATCAATAAAAATTCCACGTGATCGAATTCATTCCTCAACGATCAATTATCGATTATTGATGAACATCCCTAGGCAAAAGCCAATTATTTTTTAGATATTATAAAGCAGGCCAAAGGGAACGGTAAGATAATATGGAACTGCATTGACAAATTAGCAGGTAGAGAGCGGGAAAGTAGCAGACCCATAGAGCTTAAAGTTACAAGCCAAGCCAGCTCAGCCCCCATGTCAGGTTAAATCTTTTCTCTCTAACCGTGCTCTCAAAAGAGAAAACATAGGAATATTTTAATCTCTTAAATTCTTTGCTTTAGTGTTTTATCTGTCAAATGTCTTATTCTGTCTAGTCTCTGTTCCTCACTGGACCCCATCGGAAATAAGCAGGACTTTCCCAGCTTAATGGGCTATCCAGGCATTCATCTGTTTTTTTTAATGATTTATTTAATGTTTGATGTATATGTGTATCTGTAATTGCTTTGAATGCCAAATAAACCTAAACCTAAACCTAAAGCAATAAAGGAGTGGAATAAGTTACCCAGTAATATAAAAAACTTTCCAACCTACAATAGTTTCTCCCGTGAAGCGAAGAAGTGGTTCCTGAGCAACCAGTGTTGCAAGTACTAACCACATGGTGGTACTGTCTGGTGTGTGTGTGTGTGTGTGTGTGTGTGTGTGTGTGTGTGTGTGTGTGTGTGTGTGTGTGTGTGTGTGGTGTTTTATTTTTGGCATCTGTATAGATGTATGCATGTATGTATTCTATACTCGATGTCTGTTGCCTGCTGCTGTCTGGTTCTGGATGTTGTTGTTTTTTATATTTCGTTTACTTTATTGTCCATATTATTTTATATTGTGATCTCAACCTATGCTATAGATATTGCATGTTTTCACTTTATGTATTTTATTGTGTTTTCTTAACTCTGAATGGCTTCTGAATCCACCTGCCCAGGGACTCCGGATGGAAATTAGCCTATGGCTAAATCTGTTACAATGCATCGCTTCCCCTATGAGGATTAATGTCTATTGTATGCTCCCTGACAAATAAACTAATAAACTAAACTACATACATCATCAACATTCAATATTACTTTTTCTCTCTTTTTTTTACACACAGACTAACATGTAACCACCCACTCCTCCCACGCATACACACACGCACATACATAAGTCAGAGTTTCTTGTTTCATTCTGATGAATAACTAAATAGTTGCCTACTGACTGGCTACTATTGTAAAAATGAAATTTTCAATGTATTACGTTTAAAATTCTGTGTAGGCTATATGGCAAAATTGTCAGATTTTTGCTCTTTTTCCTCCCACATAAGATACACCATTAAATAGAAATGACAAAAAATTGCCCATGAAGCTAACCATAACCTTAGACTGACATTGACAGCAATGCTGCAGTGAGCATTAGAGCAGCAACAATCATACATTTATAATAGAGGACCTATATCTGAAGGACACAGCAGAAATACTCAGACAACAAGTGATACCAGGTGGTGTGTGTGTGTGTGTGTGTGTGTGTGTGTGTGTGTGTGTGTGTGTGTGTGTGTGTGTGAGTGAGAGAGAGAGAGAGAGAGAGAGAGATAGAGAGAGAGCTCCACATTCAAGACGAACAAGATAGACACAAGGAGACCCAAGCGAAGAAGCAAAAACACAGAAATAGCCATTAGGATTATACACTGTACCATAATAACCTTTAATACAGTCTTTCCTGTTATCAGGAAAGCAGATGTTGCTCTGCTAGCTGTGGTTTGTGACTCAGCGAGTGGTCAGAAAGCACCACCAGGGCTCGGGGACAAGCTGCACCATGAGGCCCCTAACTGCCCCGCTCATTCAGGTGGCCGCTGGTCCGCACGCACCACTATAGGGCACCTGACTCGGAGCTGCATCGTGACATTGCCTTTACTGCCTTTGTGCATACAAGAGTACTCCTGCTAATAGACCTTAGTCACAGCGCGGCCATCTTGGGATGACGTCACCCGCTGGTTGGGAACGTAACGATGAGACTCTCATCCAAACCCCTGTCTGAACATGGGAGTTCAGAATTTGAGTTCTGTCACACCAATTTCGTTTGATCACATCGATAAATGGGCAGATGAATGTGTACAGGGTTCAAAACAAGGGATACAGCAACTGGGTCAAGTCCTATATCCACGATATTCAAGGAAGCACAGCCGATGGTCTAAATTGTAAACTGCTTTACACCCTCGCACCCCTGAGCACCGAACCGATACATCTGGCGCTGTGGAGCAGTTGAACCCAAAATGATGCAGCCGAAGAAGGGTTTGAGCTTAAACTTATGCACTGGCATGTGAATACATGTGAAACTACGCAATATTTGGGAATACCATGGCATCAAAATAAATCTTGGATAACAATATTGTGTCGGAGGTGACACCTCTGACAACTTTAGTAGCGCTAACAACTTTAGTAGCGCTAATGACGTTAGCACCGTCGCTAGCTAGGTTAGCATGACAGTGGTGAGCTCAAACACTAGCTAACGCTAGCGTCAATGTTTGCGCTACTAAAGTTGTCAGAGGTGTCACCTCCGACACAATATTGTTATCCAAGATCAGATTCGAGCACTAAGGTTTGCTGTGTGAACGTAGCCTTTGTAGTATGTGGAGCGCAGCGATTCAACGTAATATTTGAGTTTGGGGAGAGACTAGTTATACCATAAACATTGGCGTAAAAAAATTAGGAAAAAGGGGTACGCTGTGCGTTAAGAAGTGACACCAAGGGCTCCTGAGAAATAGTCAGGACGCGTTGGAAGAAGCACACTGTCTGAGGAAACACTCTGCTTCACTGATTTTGGAGGCGGTGTACCTACCCACAACCACAGACATAAATACACGTCAACACACAGACATAAACCAGAGTGCATGCACATACACACTAGCAGAGCCGTGAGATTCTCAGGACTACAGCTCTTTTTCGACTGATGTTGTCAAATCTAGCGCAAGGGACTCTGCGATATCCCTAACACACACAAACATACACACAAACACACACACACACACACACACACACACACACACACACACACACAAAACTGCTCTGTCTTATGAGCAGTGGAGAAAACAGTAGAATTATGGGACTTGGGCAAACAAACAGATGAATATTTGCCACAAGCAGTGAGGGCAACCCGGTCTCACCAGTGGAAGCTGACGCAGTGTATTAGGCCCTCTTTTTTTGTTATATATCAACGACATGAAAGATGCCTGTTCCTGTGAGTTATTCCTTTATGCAGATGACTCTGCACTCTGTTCCTGTGAGTTATTCCTTTATGCCGATGACTCTGCACTCTTGGTGTCCCACGAACAACAAAGCTCCCTGGAATCGTCCTTGTGCGATGAGCTATCCATGGTAACTGCCTGGTTAGTTGACAATAGGCTCTCTTTGCACCTCGGGAAAACAGAGGCGATTCTTTTCGGATCTAAGGTTAAACTAGGCAAAGCCCCTGAGCTTAAAATTACTTTGAATGAGGTGACGGTTGCAGCTAAAACCTCAGTCAAATACCTAGGATGCATCCTAGAGGGCAGCCTTGATGGAAAGAGCATGGCCAACAAAGTTATAGGTAGGGTCTCCTCGTTAACAAAATTCTTGGCCAGAACGCTAAGTATCTCGACAGAGATTCAATGCTACGATTAATTCGCACGTCAATAATAATTTCCGAACCTATATCAGTCAATGCAACCATGCATACCAACGGCGAAGTTTCGCTGAGCATTATTGCGCCGTTTATTTTTTCAAACCACGGTCGATTTTTCAGAAATTCGCTCCCGATGTGTACACATCTGTGGCTGTGATTGACAGGTGGGCCAAAACTCACATCACAATTTCGTGCCGTATATTCGCATCGCTCTTGATGTGTAAGGACCTTGACTCGTTGATTCTGTGTCACCTTGACTTTGCTTGCACTTCATGGTTTGAAAGTTTGACAAAAATTCTTAAAAACAGGCTTCAGACTGCCTAGAACAAATTGATGAGGGTAATATTGAAACTGAGCCCTCGGTCGCACATTGGCAGGGGCCATTTTCAAATTCTCAGCTGGCTTCCAGTGGAGGCTAGGGTCACCCTTTCTAGACTTAGCATGGTCCACAAGATCATTTATGGCTCTGTCCCTGAGTTCTTGGATAAGTATTTTACTCATGTCAGGGAAGCTCATAGTGTTTTTACTAGATCCAGTGTTGCTAACCTGTGCATGTATAGGTTCAAAAGTCTTTCTGGCAAAGGTACCTTTTCTTACATTGGAGCCTCCGAGTGGAAAAGCCTAGACTTACATATCATGTTTGATTTGTATTGCTCCCTTAAATGTTGTATGTTTTCGTACAGTATGTCTCGTTTTTATAAGACCAGGGACCGTGCTGGAAATAAGTGTTCGCACTTTAGCATGTTTTTATCCCTTGGATTGAATGTCTTGTATATCCATAATAAATCAAATCAAATCAAACCAATCTGCGTACAAATAACACGTTCAAATTGTGTGCAGGTGATACGCCTCGCCTGGGACACCTGTCAAGCAACACGAGTGTAAAGCTAGTATAACCCCTAACTAAAAACATGCAGCGACGGAAGAAGTTGGTCCCCGGGCGCCTCACAGCAGCTGCCCACTGCTCCTGGCCTGACCATGGAGGAGGACGAGCCAGGATGGGTCAAACGCGGAGGACAAATTTCAAGATGGGGTTTGTCCATGCGGTTTAATAAAGGGTATGCAGTGCATACTATGCACGTGACGTCACAGCGGCAGAAGTCAGTGCAGGGTCACGCCCACTGAGTGGTAGCATTAACGTTCAGCATAATCAGCCTAGATAAATGACACCTGCTGCTCCAAACAACAGGGAGGAACCTGCTGAATGTTTTGCCACTCAGTCCCGGTGGGAAAGTGACATCAGTGAGATCACCTCTATTTGAAAATGGTTGTAACGGTTGTCTTTCGGCAACCAAGTAAAACAACTTGGTTAAAGACCCCCTAAAGTCATGTTTCAAGATGTTTATAAAATACTCTACTTTAAATAGCAAGTTCTGTCTGATGTTTTTTTTCCAAAACATTTTTTTTTATATATTGTTAAAATCCTTAAAATAACATACCCTCATTCTGCCTCATTAAAAATCCAAAGCAACCAATCAGGGTTATCTAGAACCTAACTAGCCAATCACAGCATACAACACAGGCTTTCAACACATTCTCACTCGTGACAAAGTGACAACAAGGGTTCCTGACCGATCTGAGTATACTGTATGACGAGTTGGGAGTGATAATGTGTTGGGCCTTTAAGTTTCCATCTTCAGCAGACGACTATGAACACAGCTTTATAGTGTCAAACTCTGCAAAGGCACCATTCTACACAGTGAAGCTCAGACCTCCATTTTTGACTTTAAGGTTAGGGTTATGGTTTGGATTAGGCTTAAAGACCCCCCGTTTTTCTTGTGTTTCTATGTTTGAGCTTCACTGTGCAGAATGATGTCTGTGCAGAGATTGACACTAGAAGGCTGTTTTCACAACCGTCTGCTGAAAGTGGAAAGTTTCTCTGTATCTGATGGAAAAACCATCAAACACAAATTATTATTCAAAGTAGAGTATTTTATATAAAACATAAATAACCAAATGTTAAATGTGACTTCCAGGTTGAAATGTAGACTTTGGTCACGCTGGGATCCAATTACATGGTTCCCCGGTGTGAAAGATGAGTGTTTGGTTATTTCAATGACACGCTACTTCCTGATCATAGCTGGCATATCCTATTATGCTGAACGCAATTGGTAAGTTTGGCTGCACGCAATTTGAAAGTGTAATGCATGTTATTTGCATGCAGATTTAAGAGAAGGGGTTGGTGAGGGTGTGTGTATGTGTGTGAGTATATGTGTATGGGCAGGGGGTCAAAGTTATGAGTCAGGACAGAGAGCGAGAAGGGGGTGAAAAAGTTGAGGGTGAAGGGAGGGCAAGAAATAGAGAGAGCGAGAGAGACAGAGTGATATATCCCACTAGCCATAACACACCATAAACGCACACATTACCGCAGCCTCCCTCCATCATTACAGCTACATCTCTCTCTCTCTCTCACTACATGAATCAGCCTGCCCCCTCTCTCACTCACCCATGCATCATGCCTCTCTATCTCCATTCATGGTGCTAATCCAGGTCCCACCTGCTTAGAGTAAGGGACTTTCCAGGTGGCTCCACGACTTGATGACATGCTCATGACCTTCCCCGGGTCAGAGCCCCCCACCATGAAAAATTGCAGCCCAATCTGACCTGGGGTGTGTGTGAGGTGTTTTCCACTTAATGATGGGACTATGACCTTCCCTATATCATAACCCCCCTGACAGTCCTGGTTCCAGGACTTGATGACATGGCCATTACCTTCCCCAGATCATTCCCCACGCCATGCCATTTCAGGCCAATTTCAACTTTATTGTGAAGATACAGCAAGGTCATAACTCTATTTTTCCAGTCAGGTTTCCTACAGTAACATTACCTGTATAAACGTCATTGTGAAAATGTAGTCATATGCAGCAAGGCTATAACTCTGTTTTTCCAGTCGGGTTTCCTACCTGTATAACCGTAGTTGTGAAAACATTGTGTATCTGGTATTGGCGCATGTCATCATTTGCTTGGAAGAACTTCTATTGATCAGGAGCGAAGGGTAATAGTTTGTTCCACTGCAGCGTAATGACTGCCGCGCTGTTGTGCAAAAAGGCAAACAAACTTTGCCCCTCGCCTTCATTATAGTGTTTGTGGGCGATACAGAAGAAATAGCCGGAAACAGCTTTGCCTCCTTCAGTGGCGTTTCACATGGTGGTAACTCACTGAGGTGCTGTGCACATAACAAACGTAGCCCACAGCTAACAACAGCTAACGGCTTGCTAACGCCAGGCTACCGTAACGTAGCTACAGCTATAGCTAACGCCATGTAGTGCTCCAACTGGTAGCCGTCGTAACTGTAACGGTTCCACAATGTAATCTGTTGAAAGTCACTAAAACCATTGTAATTCCCGCAGATGTGGTGTGGTTCAGCTCTCTGTTGAAGCGCAATAATATGTGCGACCTGTGTGAAGCAGTAATGCACTGCAATTCATGGAGTCTGCCGGAAAGGCGTAGAAGAAGAATGGACTCTTAAAGGGGGAGCGTCATAGCATAGTTTGGAAAGTTTTGGCATTAAATGTAGTTTCAAGCACTTTCCAGGTGGTTCCAGGACTTTCCAAACCTGCCTATGTCCTTCCCCGGATGATAACCTACCTCCATGCAAATTTTCAGCCCAATCGGTCCGGCGGTGTGGGCGTGTATAGACGACAGACACAAAGACAGACAGAGGGACAGACAACTTCAACTTTATTATGTAGATTATTAGTATTCTAGATACTTGTTTTATGTGTCATATATTTTGTCTGAAACATTGATTGAGAGATGCAAATCAATTAAATCCATTATGGAAAAGTAAATGTTCATCGACATTACCATGAATGCAATGCAGTCCCACCACTGCAGTCGCGTGATTGGCATTTTCTCTCCTGCCGCCGCTACCTTGCTCTAGATGCTCTGTAGAAATATTTGTCCTATTTTTAGAAACCGCTGAACTCAGACAAGCAGAAAATATCAAAAAGCACACAGGATATATTTGCAATGATAGCGGGTGAAGGCATGGGAGAAAGGAGGGAGGAGGAGGGGGGAAAGGGAGTTATTTACAACTTAGAGTAAGCATTGACTTGGATTGCCGAGGAATACCATGAGGAGCTCGGCTGCATTTCATCATGAAGAAGGGAGGGCAAAGAAAAAGCAATAAAAAACCACAGTCAAATCGCTGAAAAGGGATTAATGTTAATTCTGCGTCTTTTGGTGTGTGGATAAATCCGTGACAGACGGAAAGTCATATCAATGGCAACAATAATGCAGACAGGGAGACTGCTGCTGCTGGTAGTTACAATTCGCTCCAGTTTCAAAAACCCACTTAAACCCTGGAATACCAGGGGCACGTGGTCACAATCTCTTAAATCTAAGCTTGTACCTGATGATGCGATCCTATCTCTTCCCGTTGGCTATTTTTGTAGCAGCTTATGTCAGATACACTGTACACACTGGGCGTTTGGGTTTCAGTCACCGTCTCTGAGGGAAAATATCCCGTCCACAAGTTAGCAGTTAGCAAAGCTGTTGCCTGGGGCTGAGTATCAATATGCATTCTAATATGCAGACAATATGCACTGCCAAAGGTCGGATATTAAACCTTGACTAGAGGTCTTCCAGCAGGATCCTCTGCAAAGGATCTATTGGGAATTCTCTGCAAATGCTGAAACCAATTAGAATTACCGCATCACGGTTGTATGCCTCCACCAACAAGTCAAGGGTGGGCGATATGGCAAAAATATCATATCACGATCCACGATCTTATCACGATTCACGATTCCTTTTCATCTTGCTTTTTAACACGTTCACTGCCAATGACGTCTTAATACGTAAAAAAAAAAATCCAACGGTTGACTGCCAATGACGTGTTAATACGTCAAAAAAAAAGATTTTTTTTTTGACCGTGGGATGTGCATCTAACCCTTTTACATCTCTTATATAAATATTGGAGCCACCGAACGTGTACAACCCATTCCACCGACCCACTAAGTGGCGACAGTGCTCTCCCAGACTAGAAAAAGCAGAGCCAAAACTGCAGGGGAACGCGCGATGAAACCATTCTCATACTGTAGAATGGATTGGCGAAAACGCTTTCGCGCTGATTGCTGGCGGTGAGGGATTGCAAATTTGCATAATAGATTACGGGTGGAACACACTTTGAAACACGCAGCATAAATAAGACCAGAATCGCAAAAGCTTCATCAAAGCTCTCAACCGAAACTCAAAGAAACGAGCGAGCCCATCCAGACTTGCCCAGCGGCCGCCAGCAGACAGGCACAGCAGCAGCAAAGCAGTGAGCCTGGTGACGCGAGGTTACAGCAGCAACAGAAACGAGCTTGTGACACGCCCGCTGCAGCCAAGAAGAACACACACGGAGGGAGGAGTTTGAAGGAGAGGGGTGTTTCCTGCTGTTATGGAGGAAATTACTGTTCAAAACTATTGTTTAGATGTCTGACGTCTTACTGATGCCAAAAATGAATGGTTAAAGTGACTGTTCTATCGAATTTCACAAAAAGCCATTTATCTCAGAATAAATTTTCAGACGCTGAAACCATGCTGTATTCAAGTGCTAATGCCTACATAACTACTAACTCTACAAACTAACTCTTTTAGACAGAGAAAGCACACATTCTATTAGTTCTTTTTAGATATTTTGTGTTCACAAAATCTTAGCAGAAAAGAATCCTCAGGTCTTGAAAGATGAGCCAGAATCCTCAAAAAAACCCTCTGGCAGAAGCTACCTACAGTAAAAAAAAAAACAGCTGGCAGTGAATGTGTTAAGACTATTTTGCAAGTTACTGAACAGTACAAGTACATCCAAATAAATTTCAGAGTTCGTACGGTCGTGAAAAACCTGGAAAAGTCCAATTTAAATACAATTCCCAGGCCCTGGAAAAGTTATAGAAAAAGTTTGGGAAAAGTCATGGAAATTTAAAATTGGTTTCATAAATATTTTCATGTCATTCATTTTTTATGCTGAGTTTACAATAATTCATGTTTGGTGTCCGCAAACTTTTTCATCTTGGGACCCAAAACATACATTTTGTGTCTCCCTGGGACCCAAAAAAACATACAGTAATGAGTTGCCATGACGACCAGTTGGTGACCCACCCCCCACGGGTCCGTGACCCAAATTGGGTCCCGACCCATAGTTTGGGAAACACTAAGAAATAATAACGTTGACACAAGCAGGCATGCGCTCAATAACGAGCAGTTTTCCATAAACTCGGTGAGGGAGGCAGGCAGACTAGCCGCTTGGTTAATGGAGAAATAGGCTGCCTGCCTACATCATGTCATGGGCAACTGCAACAGACCGCCATGGCCAAGCAAAATGCAGGTTGTGTTGCCGCAAAACATTCAATATTTTCAACATGAGAGAGGCGGCGGCATTAACGAGCCACGCGCAAATGAGGCAAACATCAAGGGTGCTGCTGCTCGTCACGGTAACGTTATTACTGTCTGCAACTCCCATCACTGGACTGTTTCAATCTTACCACAGTGAGGGAAATGCTATCACCGAGCGAGCAGCACGTCCCTCTCTCGTCAGCTATAGTACCAAGCAGGCAGCGTGACCGAAAAATTAAGTCTGAACTGTGGAGGCAACGCGACGTCGGCGGCTAATTATTATTGTTATTTAACTCGTTCAAAGATGCCAGCATGGTACGTTAAGTGTGTGTGTCTGTGTCACAGACACACACACTTACACACATAGACTCTTTGTGTTCACATGACAAGTCAAACCAACTCCTCCTCTGTGTTGTGAAGGGGGGGGGGGACTTTGGAGTCGTCTTCAGACATAGAAATGCAACTGATAGAATGTGCACTGCATATAGCGCAATGCTAACGATCTGTCTGGAAAGGCAGATCGTGGAGCCATTCTAATCGTTAACAATCTAAGATCGTCATATTGCTAGGGCATTCACGACTAGTGAATTTTACTAGTCGACTAGTCGTCCCTAAAGGTAGTCGACTAGTCGACTAGTCGTTTAAAAAAAAATATATATATATATATATTTTTTTTTATCTTTAAGAAAGAACATGAGGTATTTACACGACATACATGGACTATCATATCCCATATCCCCCACAAAGAACATCAAAACAAAACAAGAACAAACAAGACTATTGGACAAACAACCAAACAAAAACAATGCATTCAGCTCCTATCCTGATAAGCCTAATGACACTGGGGTAAAAAGTTCTTAAAGTCAAACTCTGTATGTGGTTGCCATATTTTGGGGATGTCTAAGAATCTGCCTTTGCTCTTGTAGTAAATGTTATCCAACGTATGGTAGCTTGAGAGTTCATTCCACCAGTGAACTACAGCTGGGGGATTGGATGCTTTCCAATTTAAAGCTATGCATTTCCTAGCTGCCAACAGGGCAAGATCTATGTATTTACTTTGAATGCATTGTTTTTGTTTGGTTGTTTGTCCAATAGTCTTGTTTGTTCTTGGATTATTGTGTATCTTATGCAGTTTTCTTGTTTTGTTTTGTTTTGTTTTGTTGTGTTTTGATGTTCTTTGTGGGGGATATGGGATATGATAGTCCATGTATGTCGTGTAAATACCTCATGTTCTTTCTTAAAGATAAAAAATAAATAAATAAAATAATAATAATAATCTAAAACGACTAGTCGACTACTAAGCACAGTGTTGACTAGTGGTTTTACTAGTCGACTAGTCTGTGAATGCCCTACATATTGCCCACCCCTAAGTTGCAGTCTACATGCAAGTTAGGAGTGTTTTGAATCTACCAGATGTTTCTGTATACACCGCTTAGTTTCAATCACTCTTTTTTGCCTCCATGGTCAGACAAATACTACCATGCAGCCTGGAATGAGAAGGGGCAGAGCCCTGTACTACGAAACTAGTTTAACAGATCCGCGATAAGTCCCTTTGATCTGGTTTGACTGAACAGGATCAAAGCTATCTAGTTAACTGATACTACGACGCTGGTTTTTTACTAGGTAAGTGGACCTGGGATCTGCCTGTGCACGCGCACGTTTTTCGCTCGTGCACAGGCGCGCGTCCACGCGAAAGAGGTGCGGTAGCCAATCACATTATGAACAGCTGAGTTGATCCACGCCCACACCCATTTCCACACCCATTTCCTCGTTCCATGAAAGCGCAGTGCATGATCAGAGTTTTAGCGGATATTTAATGTATCCGCGATTTAATGTCAGAATGAAAATCCGCGTTGGATAGTCTGCTGAAGGACTGTCTAAAGCAGCAGCTTGTATTCACATCAGTCATTTGATTTACTTCGATCAGCGATTTCTGTCTGATACAGCTGCATACATTGATACAGCAGCAACAAATGTAATCTCAGTCTATACATTTCCACAATCTGTAAGCCTATTTAGACCATAGATTTAGAAACGCATGCTCAATGAATAATGATCTCTATCACTCATGTGTGTGGTTGCACTGATCGAATAATTCATATATAAAATAGCCTAGTATAAAGCCTAATAGCCTACTATAAAAGAGAAAACTGCTGAACTGAATTGAGACGATGCGGATTTTCTGGCATGTAGGAGAATATCACCCTCACTCCATTTGAGGGTCCATTCATGATATGCGCCGCGGTGATTAATAGTGATCATATTTCTCCACGCATCGTTGAGCTGTTAAGACATAAAGTGGTAAGTAGGCTTAATTTAATTATGTAGCCTACAGAGCCACAAATGTTTTTCTTGTTATATTCTCAGTTGACTGCAATCTATTTTTCATATGGCGATCTTATATGAACGGTGAGTGACTCCAGAGAGCCGATTATATGGGTCTGTCATGGATTTTGATCTTATCCTCTGAAGCTAACCTGGTCGCGACCAGGTTAGCTTTGCAGCGTCAGTTGCCATGGTGATTGAAAGTTAACTTGCTTTGTAGTACGGCTAAACCAGGTTTAAACTCAAACTTACTCGGATAAGGCATTGAACTAGCTTCGTAGTACAGGCTACTGGTCTCCATCAGAGACTGCCCTGCAAAGCTAAAAGGGGGCAACTCGCCAGAGTGTAGAACTGAGAAAAATGACTTTAAAGTTTTGTTGTTGTCCAGCCAAATGTATTGTAGGAAGAAAACTGGAAATGTGTTAATTATTTGTTTATTTAATGTAGTTATTTATCTACATAATTTTTTTTAGCTCAAACCTGACCTTTGACCCTTATTTGGAAGTTACCTTACTCTGGCTTTGCATTGTCTACAAAATAATAAGGGGTGATGCCAAGCAAAAAGACAGTAACTTCAATTTCATCCTTCACTTGGTTGCTTATCACTATATAAAACCAGTATATATGATAATAATGATAACATAGACATGAAGTCTCATGTTCATGGCACAATTACGCTTAATATAATATACGTGTAAATATAATATAACTAGATTATCAGGCCGCTACACATCCTTCAAGCCTAGTTTGGTGGGACTCTTGTTGGCCCGTTGTGTGTCTGTGTGTTGGCGCCTCGGGGGTTGATGTCGTATGAGCTGGCACATCTGGGGTTAATTTCATATTAGCGGCACCTCGGGGTTAATGTTGTATGAGCTGGTGCCTCAGGGGTTAATGTCATATGAGCTGGTGCCTTGGGGGTTAATGTTGTATGAGCTGGTAGCTCAGTGGTTAATGTCATATGAGCTGGTGCCTCGGGGGTTAATGTCATATGAGCTGGCACCTCTGGGGTTAATTTCATATGCGCGGCGCCTCGGGGGTTAATGTTGTATGAGCTGGTACCTGGAGGGTTAATCTTGTATGAGCTGGCACCTCGGGGGATAATGCCGTATGAGCTGGCACCTCTGGGGTTAATTTTATATGAGCGGCACCTCGGGGGTTAATGTTGTATGAGCTGGTACCTCAGGGGTTAATGTCATATGAGCTGGCACCTTTGGGGTTAATTTCATATGAGCGACGCCTCGGGGGTTAACTCATTCATGGCCAGTTTAGGACTGCCAATATTTAGCACAGGCCAAAGATTTTCATAATTGTTGGTCATCTTTCAAGACCCACAGTAAATTATCTATTAGCACCAAAGTGATTTGCAATACCTCAAAATGAAGATGTACGTCTCTGGGTTCACCAGGAAAAAAAAGTGAGCTTTTAGCATGTTCTGTACTCTACTTATAGCCATTTATATACACCCTGTTTTCACCAAAAAGGTCTCTCTGAGAAGAGAAATTGCAGAAAATGGCATTTTTCTAAAGCACACAATCTCAGGCAGAACTCGTTCTCAATTCTTTTATTTTGAACTGTATTGACATCAGACATGTAAATATTATTCGTTATGACACAAATGACAAAAAAAAAAAATATATATATATATATATATATATATACATGAAGTGCTTTTTTTACATTCAACAATACAGTTTACTCAGTGTGAGTGAGTGTGCAGACAGACAGACAGACAGACAGACAGACAGACACACACACACACACACACACACACACACACACACACACACACACACACACAGAGAGAGAGAGTTCTGTCCACAGCTGCTGCTGGATCGCACCTCTTCCCAGGGAACACTACTGATCGCCCCGCAAATTAGCATAGGAGGGGAACACCAAACTGGTCTGAGATCAGCGTCTAGCCTCCTCTGCCTCTGCATCGTTTTCGTCCTCTCGTTCGGGCTGGGACGAATGCTGCGACACAGGAACGGGGTCGGCTTGGCTTTGGGACCAGGCGCTGGAACCGGATCGATCATGTTGGTTTGACTACCGCGAACAACTCAATCCAGGTTCGCCCTGCAGCAGAGGCGACTAGCGCAGCGCGCCGAGGGGTGTTTCAATGACGTTTCTCCTCTATGCAACAGGCAGCGTTTCTCCGTTTTCTCCTCCTCTTCCATTTCAAAACAACAGCTGCGGTATGTGTTTGATAACGTGTTGTCGGCTTTGTCTTTGAGGCTAGGGACCTGATAACATGTCACAGGCTGGGGAAGTCTTTGAACTACGCGCTGCACTAATAAAAACAAAAACACGTCAAACACGTCATTGGCCCTCTGGGCTATTCCTGATAACACGTCAAAGACGTCTTTGGCCATGAATGAGTTAAGGTCCTTGCACATAGAGTCCGTTTTTTCGTCCGAAATTGACGCACGAAAAAAATAAAAATACGACCTCATTTGTGTCAATCATCATTGACACACCGAGTCCGACAATTACGTCCGTCATTTAAGTTTTCGGACGAGGTTCGATTTTCTGCGTTTTTCCGCATCCATGAAATCGTTTTGACAGGTGTTTGACCACTCAGAGCTGCCGTAGTGTTGCTATTCACAATGAAAAATGGCGTCTGAGAAGTTAATTCAGTTCGTCTCCCAGCACAAAGCATTTTATGACAAAGCAGGAATACAGAGATTCGGAATTAAAAGACAGAATGTGCCGGGTGATTGCAGACCAGCTTGGAACGCGGTGTGTGTGTGTGTGTGTGTGTGTGTGTGTGTGTGTGTGTGTATGGGGAAGGGGGGGGGGGGCGGGGGGAGAGAGAGAGCCACACAGACACCCTGCCAGTTGTGGATCAATAGGATCGCGGTAGTTTTCTTTTCGTTGCGAATCTTCGCAACGAATATTGGATAATTAACGCATCGGACTCAGTGTGCAAGGTATCTGTGCGTGACGTGTTTTTTTCGGATGACGGATTAAAAAAACGCAGCGAACAATTCGGACTCTGTGTGCAAGAACCTTGAATGTTGTATGAGCTGGCACCTCCGGGGTTAAATTCATATGAGCGGTGCCTCTGGGGTTAATGTGGTATGAGCTGGCACCTCCGGGGTTAAAACTCTCTCGTAACTCTCGTAACAGGACAAGCCCGTCTTTTATTGTCACATGAACACCACAATACATGCATGCGGCCACAACACACTCATGCTGACGGTGGCCGGTGAAAAGTGTCCTCTGCATTTAACCCATCCAGGCATGTCCTTTCCTCTGGGGGGCAGGCCAGGAGCAGTGGTCGCTTTCTCGTACAGCGCCCGGGGACCAACTTCTGGATGTTTTTAGTGGGGGGGTTATATACGGAGGAACCCCTTGGGGGAGCACGGGGAGAACATGCAAACTCCACACAGAGAGAAAGGCCCTTACGACGAGATACCCCACCTGGGCAGTAGGCACTGAAGATATGGGGGGGAACACAACCACAGCGCCCACAGTGTCACAGGCGAGAATCGAACTCAGGACCTTCTGACTGTGAGGCGACAGCTCTACCACTGAGCCACCGTGCCCCCTTAATTTCATATGAGCGGTGCCTCTGGGGTTAATGTGGTATGAGCTGGCACCTCGGGGGTTAATGTCGTATAAGCTGGCACCTCCGGGGTTAATTTCATATGCGCGGTGCCTCGGGGTTAATGTGGTATGAGCTGGCGCCTCGGGGGTTAATGTCATATAAGCTGGCACCTCAGGAGTTAATGTTATAAAAGACCAACAACTTGAGACAGGGGCACAGAGAGAGAATGAGGTTGCCAGCAACAGAGAGAACAAGCCACAGGAAGGGATGAGAGAGAATGAGTGTGAATGAGAGAGAGAGTGTAGAGGAAGTGCTGATTGAGCGGCAGTGCTTAGGAAGCATGTTTTAAACACTGCCACAACTGGCAACCGGCTGGGAGACCTAATGAGGAGAAGCCACGCCTGAACACGACGCCTCAGTGTTGGGCGAGACCACCAGGGAGCACTGGCAGACTCACTGGAGAGAGAGAGAGAGAGAGAGAGAGAGAGGGTGTGTGTGTGTGTGTGTGTGTGTGTGTGTGTGTGTGTGTGTGTGTGTGTGTGTGTGTGTGTGTGTGTGTTTTATTTGATTTGATGTATTAGGATCAAATGAAAAAAGAGGACTCCCGCACACTGACTCCCACTTAAAGGCTTTTAATATTAATGCTGCAACGTTTCGGTCACAAGACCTTCATCTGGCATATCATATCATACCATATGCCAGATGAAGGTCTTGTGACCGAAACGTTGCAGCATTAATATTAAAAGCCTTTAAGTGGGAGTCAGTGTGCGGGAGTCCTCTTTTTTCATTTGATCCTGCCTTTTCCGACGCACCTGACGTACACGGTTGTGCAGAGATTTCCTCTCTTTGATGTATTAGGATCCCCATTAGCTTATGCAAAGCATAAGCTACTCATACTGGGGTCCACATAGAACATTAAACATCATACATTTACAAACAAGACAATCAGATAAGCAAAAGTAATACAACACAAAAAAAATAGAGAGTTCCTATATATCCAAGAGAGTTCGGCTCTATACATGCAACACTAGTACGTTTTCACTTTACCAACAAAAGAACGACAGATCTCACAGGACAGACAAACGAAGCGATGTGCGTGCAGCCATCTTGGATTGCACGCAGACAGAAGTAACATTTCAGTCTGATTTACATGAATAACCAACCAAAAAGCTACTACGGGTCTGCAGTTAAGAAGTAACATTTCAGTCTGATTTACATGAATGACCAACCAAAAAGGAGCTACTGGTCTGCAGTTAAGAAGTAACATTTCAGTCTGATTTACAAGAAAGGAGTTGTAGTTAGCAAAAAGAAAAAAAGCTACCAATTTGCAGTTAAATATACTAGTAGGATGTACTAGTACATTAGATATGCAGCGACATACGTACAGTAACATACGTACACACATACATTGTCATTGAGTATGACACCAGAGATCCATACACAACATCATTACACCCGTATCTCCATTAAATGTTGTTTCATTTGTGTGTGTGTGTTTGTGTGTGGACGAGGAAGTTACAGGTCCGCCAGTCCCACCCCCTCTCCCTTATGTACTTGTCAGCGACCTATACATCAATATCAGACTCTCGTTATGTTAAATCGACGGTATCGGTCCAAAAAACGTTCCTTTCTAACATTTTTGCTCTGGACCAACGTTACTATGTCACAATGTTTGTAAGACTGGGTTGGTGTGATGAAGGATTGCAGGTTGGAGCTGAACAGCACATCAGAGGCAAACACCATCTGGGTGCTCAGGGGAGCGTAGACCCCCAATCCCCCCCCCCACACACACACACACAAACACACGCAATTGCAGGTAAAATCCAATTACAGGGGAAGTTGCTCTTTTCCAACACCTTGCTCCACATTACTTTACACTAGGGATGTCAACGGTTAACCGTTAATCGATTAACCGTCGCTAACGTCGTTGTTCGGTTATTGCTGTCGGTCTATCAGTTAACACGTTCACTGCCAATGACGTGTTAACACGTCAAAAAAAATCCAACGGTTGACTGCCAATGACGTGTTAACACGTTAAGTGCCATAGCCGAGGTATCTCGTCTTACATAATCCAACGCTTGAGTGCCAGAGCCGAGATATCTCGTCTTACATAAACATTTTTTTTTTTTGACGGTGGGACATCAATCAACAACTTTTACATCTTCGAGATCACTATTGGAGCAAGAGAATGTGTATAATCTATTTTACCGACCCACTAAGTGTTGACAGTGCTCCCCCAGACGAGCGAAATCAAAGAAAAAACTGCCGCGGGAGCAAGCCATTCAAGGAAATGGCGAGGCGATTTTACAGTAATCCATTCCAGACTTGTCTTGCCCGAGAGCGGCCGCGCAGGCAGCCGCACACAGAGAGCGGAGAGCGATTTGCAAAATAGATTATAGGTGAAACACACTTTGAAACACCTCAGAAAGGCCAGAATCAACATCTGCCCATCGCCCACGCATTCCCCGGCCCATCTTGACTCGCACAAGGAGCGTCCGCACGCAGGCAAGCAGGCAGGCAGGCACGCAGGCAGGCAGGCAGGCAGCAGCAACGCGCTTCTGACACGCCCGCTGTAGAGCCAGGAGGAAGGAGGAGAAGACACACGGAGGGAGGAGTTTGAATGAGAGGGGTGTTTCCTGTTGTTATGGAGGAAATTACTGTTCAAAACTATTGTTTAGAATGTCTGACGGTCTTACTGATGCCAAAAATTAATGGTTAAAGTGACTGTTCTGTCGAATTTCACAAAAAGCCATTTATCTCTGAATAAATTTCCAGACGCTGAAACCATGCTGTACTCAACGGCTAATATCTACATAACTACTAACTCTGCAAACTAACTCTTTTAGACAGAGAAAGCACACATTCTATTAGTTATTTTTAGATGATTGGTGTTCATGAATTCTTAACAGAAAATAATCCTCGGCTCTTGTAAAATGAGCCAGAATCCTCAAAAAAAAACCTGGCACAACTTACCTACAGGATGAAAAAATGGCTGGCACTCAATGTGTTAACACGTCAAAAAAATCAATTTTTTTTTTTGACGGTGGGACGTTGATCTAACCCTTTTACGTCTCCTATACCAATATTGGAGGTATTGAATGTGTCTAATCTATTTTACCGACCCACTAAGTGGCGACAGTGTCTCCAGACGAGAGAAAGCAAAGAAAAAACAGCCGCGGGGAGGAAGCCATTCTCAAGGAAATGGCTTGGCGAAAATGCTTTCGATTTCGGCTGGGAGCTGGCGGTGGGCAGCAGCAGCAGCAGCAGAGCGGAGTACGCCTCAAGATTGGAAGAAGGGGATCGCGAAGGAATTTCTCTCCCGTGTCTAACCCCCCCCCTCGCCTCTCCTCTCCTCTTCCCCGCTCCTGCGATTCCCCTCTCTTTTTTTGGGATCTGTGAGGCAACAGAAACTCGCCTGTGACAAAACACTGCAAAGCCACCAGAGACACACCTACGGAGGGAGGAGTTTGAAGGAGACACACACACACACACACACACACACACACACAAACACAATACAGTATACACACTTGCCCAAGGGCACCCATAATCACAGGCATGTGAGGTGGTTCTAAAAATCCATTTATCTCAAAACTCTCTGAAAATCTCTGAAACCATGCTGTACTCAACGGCTAATATCTACATAACTACTAACTCTACAAACTAACTCTTTTAGACAGAGAAAGCACACATTCTATTAGTACTTTTGTGAACTTTGTGTTCACAAAGTCCAAGCAGAAAATAATCCTCGGCTCTTGTAAAATGAGCCAGAATCCTCAAAAAAACCCTCTGGCAGAAGCTACCTACAGTAAAAAAAAAAACGGCTGGCAGTGAATGTGTTAATATTAAAAAAAAAAAATTTTTTTTTTTTTTTTGTCTATTTACTCAATGAGCTCATGCCCAAACAAGGCGTGTCTATTTAGATGCTGAAATGGTAATGCTTTTTGTGTTAGAAATTCTAACACAAAAAGAATTTGTGTTGAAATGTTGATGCATTTTGTTAATGCTTGTTAATGCTTTTTGTGTTAGAAATTCTAACACAAAAAGCATTAACATTTCAGCATCTAAATAGACACGCCTTGTTTGGGCATGAGCTCATTGAGTAAATAGACAAAAAAAAAAAAAATATATATATATATATATATATATATATATATATATATATATATATATATATATATATATTAAAAAATTATGAATTAACCGATAGGTTAATCGATTATTAGCGTCGGTTAATCGAAAGTGAAATTAACCGAAAATTGACATCCCTACTTTACACACATCTGCACTGGAGCAGTTCAGTAGAGCCGCTGTCTTCTACTTGTGCCCATTGGAAGCTGCCCAGTAGAACCACTGTGTTCTACTGGTGGCCACGGGAAGCTTCCCAACTGAGCCCATAAATGACTGTAGTGCAACTCCAGTCCACTTGGTGGCGATAATACACCTCTAAGCTGGTTTGCCAAACCATCATTAACACAGAATAAAAAGAAGAACAACTGAACGGTGTTTGTTTATATGAACCATCAGCGACATATATGGTGTCATGAATCATACTTGACCACATGTCAAGGTTATGGCCCTCTGAGATTAAAACTTGAAGCATGGATTTAAAAGACTCCTTTTCCACAGTTTTGAAGGACACCATGGGCCCTATCATCACAAAAGCGGTAATTTAGCGCTTGCGCTGGTTTTGCGCTGGTTTAACTCAGACAATTATATCATTTTCTGTATCAAGTTTCTGTATAAATCATTACAATATGCTCCCGTGAGGTGGGGATGCGTTTAGCACCGGTCGGGCGGGGGTGCAAAACTCTCAGCATAACACCTGGACACTTGCGCATGGCGGACTGCTATCGTTAAGGCACGCAAAACAGGTGCGCAAACGCAAATAGGGGATATCGCCTGTACCAAGATAGGGCCCCATATCTTTAACCAGGTGAGTGGTGGTGACCATAGTGCTGCACGCCTTCCATCTACATCTACACTGTCCCGTTTATATCTTCACCCCAAAACAACGCAGTGCTCTGTGCCATCTCCCCCCTCCCCCGCTAGAGAACTTTGATCTCCTTCGTTCATGCTGCTGCGATCGCCTCAGCAGTACACGGCTCTCAGTGACTCCCGTTAGTCACTTTATAAACAAACTATAACTAATAAACATTAGATTAATCACATTGTCATGTTGTTTATGAAATGCAATACAAGTTGGATTTAGCCCTGTGACGCTGATGCCGTCGGGATAGGTTGCTGAGGCTGCCTTTTAATTTGCCAGAACCTGGCATAATGATACATGTCCGTTCAGCCGGTTGGCATGAAACTAGTTTAAGCTCATACACCGGACCGGACCGGCAAAACCGGAAATCGGCCCATGCCTAAGTAGAACCACTGTCTTCTACTGGTGGCCGCTGGAGCAGTTCAGTAGAACCACTGTCTTCTACTGGTGGCCGCTGGAGCAGTTCAGTAGAACCACTGTTGCCTACTGGTGGCCACTGGAACAGTTCAGTGCAGTAATTGTTGAAGAAGAGAAGAGTTGTTATGTCACTTTGACTTTCCCCGCTCGCATCCCAGCCAGTTCTGGGATTTGAAGTGGCAACATTCATGGGAGGCGCTCTCTCACACACATGGCTCCATCCACTGTTGCCTGCTGCAACATAGCCTATGCCATGAATGTAGAGTTAAACCTCTTGCATTATTAAAAAGGCTCTTTGATCATGAATAATCCACAATGTGTGTATTTACACGCCTCGCAACAACACCATTTGTTATTTCAGCCTGAGAGGCTCCACATCCAAAGGTTCACTGCACACCTTGAAAATGAGAGGCCATGCCATGGCTGGTGTCCCCAAATGGTTGAATTAAAAATAGACATGGCAAAAATGGGCAGATAAGGCCGCTATCCATAGCCTACACAACAACTGGCAAACACACAACTATGTCCACACACTTTTGTTGTCAACATGGCAACTAATCTATAAAATAGTCTGCATTATAGGCTGAACTAGTCAAATTACCCAGTGGAAGGATCATTCTATCCATCCATGAATCTTTTCATCTTCTCTCCAGACTGTGAATCAGTCCTATACCTTCACACTGCGAACAACATGATCAACCAATCACCACGTCCTATCATTTCCTATAGAGACAATTTCAAATGGACAAAATAAACATTCTAAATTAACCTTACAGTACCTTCCTGTTGCAGTGTCTGATAATACAAAAGCTGTGCAGGAAATAAGCTGGATTCCAAACTGTTAGCAACATAATTGCAGTGAAACCGTCTATATGACCAACCAAGGAAACGCGGCCAGTGTGTTAACGGTCAACAACCTCTCCACTGAGAAAAATTGGCCATGGATGAACTCTTCATGGTCATCAGTCATCAACAATAGCCAATCAGATTTCCACTTCCTCATTTGTTTCATTAAAGACCCCCTAAATTACACCTGCTGCTCCAAACAACAGGGAGGAACCTACTGAATGTTTTGCCACTCAGTCCCGATTGAGGGGGGCGCGTTCCGGTGGGAAAGTGACATCAGCGCATACCCTCGATTTGAAAATGGTTGTAACGGTTGTCTTTCAGCAAGTAAAACAACTTGGTTAAGGTTAGGGTTATGGTTTGGATTAGTGAAAAATATGTTTTTCTTCTTGTTCCTACAGTTGGATGCAGTCTGTTGTGCAGAATGATGTCTGTGCAGAGTTTCACACTAGAAGGCTGTATCCACAATCGTCAGCTGAAAGTAGAAAGCTTCTCTGACCTCACTGAAAAGCATTTTCAACAAGCATGATTCGTGACATCACGAATACTGGAGCCAATCCCTGTCCAGTATTTAGTAGCAAAACCCCTTGTTTGTATGCAGTGATTGGCTAGTTATGTTCTAGAATTTCTAGATAACCGGTAAATATACATCTTAAAACATTACTTAGGGGTCTTAAGAATATATCTGTCTGACAAGTGCAAAAAGGACAAGAGGTTAGCTATCCAAAGCTTCCCAGTTCTCTACAGCTTTGATTTGAAAGTCTACAGTAATAAATATCTCAAAAACGATGCTTGGGATTGATGATATGCACTTTTTTCTTTTATTCTTTGATTATCCTACATGATGAGTACTTGTTAGCGATGTTGACTTCAGCTCATCAAAATGATGTATCGTTATGATAGAAAGCAATACCACAAGCACAAACACATGATTTGCCTGTTGAGAATTTTGTAGCTACAGACCGCTACATAGATGGAATTGCAATCAGAGCCTCTCGCACCACCTACAATCAGAATCAGTTAGAATTGAGTGGCCCATCAACCAAGTTGCTTTCATTGTGAAAACCATTGACTGTAAATATAATCTGGACTATGTGAGCGTGATGTCACCCATTGGTTTTTGAGACCTCAAAATGAAGCTTGATTCTCTTGCTTCTGAGTAATGTTTCCTGGAGCATTCTGGGATATCTGTTCAAATCTGGAGCCCGCGAATGACGGGGGTGTGTCACGTGAGTCGGGTCTCAGCCTCAGTCCAGCCATTTTGTTTTGTCCATCTGCCTGGCTGTGTGAGCTTCCTACAGTCAGGGCTCGACAGTGCGATCATTTTGATCGCACTTGCTACTAAAAATAGAACAGTGCGAATTGTAAAATGCAATAAGGGGGACGTGTGCGAATACAGAATTCAACCGTTCAATTCATTTTTAATGCCACACTCAGTTTCAATGTTGTTGCAGTGTTCAGTGCGTGTAGTTCATAAACGCACCCCAATCTTGGCCATTAGTGGCGACATGGGATGGGAACCCACAAGCATCAGACACAAGGGTCAAATGCTTCGACTTTGGAATAGGCTGGTGAGAATGTCTGACCAGAGACTCACTAAAACTATATTTAATTGGAACATTGCCAATAGTCACCCTTGGGCAAATTAATTGAAGTCTGTATTTTACTCAAACGACTTGTCTTTTATTTTTCATAACAAGCCACTTTGTGACACCCGAGAGCCTATGAGTAATATGTTCATATTATATATATATAGAAATATATAAAAATAAATGGTCTGTCGACCTATAGTCTCGGCTCCCAGACGTTTGGTGAGCTGTGCCACCAAACGTCTGGGAATTTCACTGTCAGAAACTGTGTCTCCGAGCCCGGCGAGAACCACCGGCAGCAGACACGCCTACATTTATTATTAGAATTTTATTTGGTAACGGCAATGCCATTTATCATAGTCCTAACACAGAGCATGAAGCTGATATGCTCCAAACAAAATTTATAGCTGTGGTTTATTTTACAAAAAAAATTCCTACCCGGAAGTGGTCCGCTTGCTACTGTGAGGTCATCAGCAGGCTCTGTAACGTTAGCCTCGGGAGTCGGGCTTATCGCTGGGGGAAAGACCTCTAGCCGCCGGGGCCGGATGAAACACGTCCTATTAACAGGTTATGTTTGTTTCTAAGTGATTAATATGTTTCTCCGCAAATGCGACGATGTTTTGCGAGACACCGGTTCTGCATGAGAACTGCCCCCAGAAAGCAGGCCCGCCCACAGCACTCATGATTGGTTCTCCGATGCAAGGCTTCCAACAGCGCCACCTAACGTTATGCAAAGATTTAAATAGTAATATTCTCAGTCTTACAGTAGTGAAACGGATTAAGACTGAGGGCTGAGTCTAGTCGACCTATGGTATAAACCAAAATTAAGAACTTAGCGTCTCATAAAAGACAGTTACAGTGTAGAGCCCTATGTGAAGTTTGACTTGAACAAACGAAAAAGATCCCTGTGTGCTCAACTGTGTTCTGGAACTCTTCCATTAGCACTAGAGACTGGTAGGTTTAAAGCTACCCCTGAAGAAGATAGACTCTGTTTACTATGTGAATTATGTGAAATTGAAAACTAAATTCATTTCCTATTCTACTGTACTGCTTATGATGACTAATGTGATTTTCTGTTGTTGACTCGACTGTGATCTATTTGTCAACTTTACTGCAAGGTGAGTAGGCTACGTGACCAATTGAGAGCGCATGAGGTAATTAAAAGAAATCAGACAGCGAGTCTGAAGCCGTATCTGCAAGCCGTCTGCACCTGCTGATCTCTACTACTACTACTACTACTACTACTGCAACGTGACCAATTGAGAGCCATGAGGTAATTAAAAGAAATGGGGAAGAATAAGAACTGTTTCTGTAGCCTACCTCTACCTGCTACCTCCATTTGAAGACCTTGAATTGAAGCAGAAAGAAATCAACGACATGAAAGCAGCCGCGCAACGCATCAGAGCAGTACAACTGTTGTCGCGCACGCATGTGAGTGTCTGTGTGTGTGAGAGAGAGAAAGAGAGAGAGACAGAGTTACTTTGCACATCTTGGAGAGCTCTGCTGCGCTCCTCCTGAGTCCGGAGACATATTACATTAAATTGGCCGTTGCGGGCTGCTGGGTGGGTTGGGTTGGCATTTTGAGATATTTTAACGGGCCAGGTGGGGCGGGCTGGCTCCAATGATGGGTTGGGTTGGTGCGGGCCTTAAAAAACCCTGACCCGCGCATCACTACTGGATGCAGTGTGCATCATGCAGGGCAAAACACACCAACACACACCAACGACCAATGGTTTAATAAGGATAAAGAGAGAGGATGGAGAGAGCTTGTGACAGATAGGCTGTGGTGCCAACGACCCTCCGGGTTATGGGATAGCAGGTGAAGGTGAATAGCCTATTGCAAGTAGGCTACAATGTAGAAGTTTTCTCAATTAATTTACCATAACCCCTCCTTGCAATGTGATAAAGGTTTCTCAGTGAATTATAGTTGATTGCCTCACCGAATAATCTGCTGGTTACCCAATTTTAGCAGCAGAATTTGATGTCCTGGCGTGGCACGTCTGTGCGTAATGACGTTTCTGTGCTGCGCAGCACGGAGATTATGGTGTGCTCAAGTGCAGCGAGTATTTTGGCGCCTAAGAGGTGCTTTTCAAAACTCTTAGCGCAAAGTAGTTGCGCGCTGCTGAGGATAGGATAATGCCATCTATCCCCACATTTTTGCACTGAAACGCCTGGTTTGGCATGTGGCACGCCTACATGTATGTCCAGTACAATTTTAACAGGCATGCGCTTATGCACGCCCCCAATTTGCATTGCGCGCTGCGTTAAACGCTAAATTACCGCTTTTGCGAAGATAGGGCCCCATGAGAGCATGAAAAAGACTTGGAATTGTTGATTCAGACCATAAACTCATTTGGAAAGTGTTGGAAAGCCATTGAGTTCAATGATAAATATTTTCCTTTTGGACCGTCACGAGAGGTGAAAACACAGTTGGGTATGAAGTGGCCAATCACTATCAAACATAAGGAGCCTTGTGTTTGTTCACAGCAAAAACTAACTGAACTGTCCAAAAAAAGCAATTAATCTTCCTTTTCCCTGAGATGAACCGCTTTTCTCTGTAGTCTGAATCATCCCTAACTGTTTGTGCACTTGATCCTTCCCCATATCAGAGCACGGCCGTTCCTTATGGAGACTACAGTACTGTATCTCCCTCCATGCTCCCAGCTAGTGTCGTGGATCTATCTGTATTGGTGTGTGCTTTGCAGGCAGTTGAACCTCTTCATAAATCTCCATCAGGGCCAGTCACTGGTGGCTCTGACCTCATTACGGATAGTAACAAGCCTTATCAACACCATTTGGGCTCTGGATTTATCTACTCCTTCCCTCACCAGTCCCTCCTCGCCTCACCGTGGCGCGGCACCTGACAGAAATAACTCACACTGCATTGAAACTGGATCGAATATCTGATTTGTTTTCAATGTAAGAATCTAACCAAAGGGTTCAGACTAGGGTGTTTGAAGGCCAATATGGAGTTTTGAAACCCGAAAACAATTGGAACTGCAGATATATTTTGTGCAGATATTCAGTATTCATGCATTTTTTTCACCTGTTGCTGAACATTTGTCCTGCACCCGCTATACTGTGTGGATATGCGTGCTCTTCTTTTATTTATTCCACTTTTAGGTCACCATTTTAAAGCATTATGACCATCTTACCATTTCAGTAGTTCAAACAACTTCCTTCCCAATTAAGGGGCTCAGAAACGGGAGGCCCTACTGTACAGTAAGTCATAGGTGGCTTAAATCACAGAGAAAAATGAAGACAAGCAGAGATCATATCACACTATGCAGAACATTCATGAACTGAAATGCCCAATGAATTAATGACTGTAGCCTATCTACAGTATGTGACACAGCCAATATCAGCAGCCATGTTTAAACCTCCGCTGGGTCGATATGGTTTATTATGATTTGTGTTTCTTCCCTCCAGGCAGTAAGATACGTTTTCTATTTCAACCCAAAATGTTGGTGACACTTTAAATGAGCAGCTCATAAATGAGAGGCTCATTCACCCGAACAGAGAATCATAACAGGCAGCTTTCATTAATTTTGATGTCCATCTAATACAAATTGTCATTTTTGACATTAGATTTGAGTGTGTCCATTTGAATGAATCAATCAATTTTATTTGACAGAAGGTTAAAATACATAATGAATATAAGCCCTTAGGCCACGACCATACACATACAAGAGACCTTGCATAAATAAGCCCATTATGGTTTCTTGTCTCTTACCTGCACACTCTTTTAATACACTTGTATCCTTTGTTTCTTCTTGATTTTACTGTGTGCAAATAAATACATCAAAATCAAATACCGTAAATTCCGGACTATAAGCCGCGGCTTTTTTCCCGTTTTTTGGCCTTTTTTGGCCCCTGCGGCTTATATAACGGTGCGGCTTATCTATGGATTTTTTCAGGAAAAAAAAAAAAAAATACGGAATTCTCTCTTCTTTAGCACTCTTTCTAACTATAAATCCACTTCTGTTTTAATTTCCTCTCTTGCCCTCTTTTCACCACACTGTATGACACTGTATGACACTGTGTGCACTGTAAAAAAGAAACACAGGTGGTGTTGTGTTATGTTGTTTTGTTGAAATGTTAATAAATGGGAGCTTCCTCAAACAGCCATCTCTTTCCCGACAATCCCCTCTGTGCATGAACCCTTACATATGGTAATTAAACATTAAAACACAATAAAAAAAAAAAAAAAAAAAAAAAACATTAAAACACCCGCGGCTTATAGTCCGGTGCGGCTTATATATGTAAAAAACAGTCAACTTTGCAGGTGCGGCTTATACACCGGTGCGGCTTATAGTCCGGAATTTACGGTAAATAAATGTATAAAATTGACAAGGAATTTTCACGCACAATAAAGTCCAGCGTTTAAGGCCTGGTGCAGCACTATTAGTGGGCGTGGTCAGGCGCATTCCCTAATTTGTCCTCGGCGTTAAAGCCGGTGTTGACCATTTAACCACGCCTTTTAAGCGTAGAATTATTCACAACTGTGGCCATTGGCGATCTGCAGTAAACGAATCACACTCTTCCCTTTCAAGCTCCGATTCCATGGAGCGATCCAGTCCGGTCAGAAAAGCCCGACCAAAGCGCTCTGAGCTCCCCCCCTCCCTCTTTCATCTCCATCTGTCTCCATTACATACATTACCAGCTCAGTGGCCTTGTGGTCTGAGTGTCCGCCCTGAGACTGGGAGGTCGTTAGTTCGATCCCCGGCCGAGTCATACCAAAGACTATAAAAATGGGACCCATTGCCTCCCTGCTTGGCACTCAGCATCAAAGGGTTGGAATTGGGGGGTTAAGTCACCATGTTATTCCCGAGCGCGCCGCACGCTGCCCGCTCACCGCTCCCCCAGGGGATGGGTCAAATGCAGAGAACAAATTTCACACATTGTGTGACAATCAGTGGGACTTTACCTTTATTACATACATATCGTCGCTGTTGTGCCAGGACCTCGAATGTCCCTTTTTTCACTTTTTTACTTTTTGTCATAAATCAGTGCCATTGGTCACCCTTCACGTCTCTGTGTGGTTTTTACCAAATGCAACCAATGGAAAAGCATTAAAACGAGCTTGTGAGTAAATCTCGTAACGCCATTCGCCCTCAATCTGTCAGTCAAACCTCAAAATTCGGCCCCTACCTCCGTCTGTACCCCCCCACGCAGGACAATAAACCTGGAAAAGTCACACGGCAGACGTGCTGTGTATTTCTCATATCGTTTTGATTAATCCTGGCTTCCTCTGACGTTAATAGATCAATAAAATGTTTTCCAGTTATTCCTAGGCTGCAAACTTGTTTTAACATGCAAATCGGAGTGGTTTCTGAAGAGAATAAAGTAATGTTAATGCTACGTTATGTCAGACTGTTCTCACCCCATGTCCAAGCCCCCGCCTCGGCCATGAGAGGCTCAGAGCACTGCTGCTGCTGCTGCGCGCGCACCCGCGGCCCGGAGCTTGGGGCTCGTGCATGAGCATACCACTCTCTCCCGCCTGACTGGCCGGGAGAGAGTGCTTCCAAGTCGGACTGATAATATAAACAACATCATTTGAGCTTATCCAGGTAAGATATTAATAAAGTAATGACACATTCAGCGGGAAACTAACTATAATTAAGACGTGCCAACTTTGACCACGTTTTGTTCAGTATTTTAAGAGCAAACAGGTTTTTTTTACTTCCTGAAAAGTTGCTGTTTTGGAGATTCGAGGTCCTGGCACAACAGCGACAATATGCTCCTCAATGAAATCTCACGGCAGTTTAAATACAGCAAGCATGGAAATACACTAAACTGTAGCAAGATCAAAGTGAAAAGAATGTTCTATCCAAACGCATTGGCTAGAAAAAATATAGCCTATCCCTGGCTGGATGTCATGATGAGATTAGATTGGTGAAAGTTTGGGCAGAATGATATCGTTTTCTCTCGCTACATTTTCTTATCCCCCACTGCACAGGTAGGATGATGCAACAGCCTCTGAATGACGGGGCTCAAAACTACGGTATAACAACTTTTTTTTCATCGGTCATTGTGCCTGTCTGACGCGAGAGAGAGAGGGGGAGAGAGAGCGAGATGGCAGAGGAGAGCTGCGCGCAATTACGCACACACTAATATCCGCGGCGCACTGAATAAGGCCTGGTTTTGAAATATGTCATTACGCACAGCCTTGCCACGTCAGGACATCAAATTATGCTGCTAAAATTGGGTATTAGCAGATAATTCAGTGAGGCAATCAACTATAACTCACTGAGAAACTTTTATCACATCGCAAAGAAGGAAATTAATTGAGAAAACTTGTTGGACAATGGACATAGGCTATTCACCTTCATAACCCATCTGCAAAAAGGCAAATCAACGACTGTTCTTTTTAAGGAAGTTGAGAAGTTTTAATGTGGACAGGACACTGATGAAAATGTTTTACTCTGCTTTTATTGAATCTGTCATTTCCTTTAGCATGATCTGCTGGTTTGGTAATCTCAGTCTTAAAAACAAGAACAGACTGGGAAAAATTGTCAAACTTTGCTGTAAGATTTCCGGGGCCACCCTCAATGACATTCAGTGCCTATATGAAAGGAGGGTCACTTCAAAGGCACAATTTGTGTTTTCGGACCCTCAGCACCCCTTACATGCTGAGTTCCAGATGCTTCCATCTGGTCGGAGGTTTAGTCACCCAAAGATTAAGACCAACAGATTCAGGCTGTCCTTCGTTCCCTCTGCCATTAGGTTTTTAAACAACCGAAAGTCGTAGATGTCATCGTGTCTCATGCAGGTAGAGAGACTTTCTTTCCATGATTTATGATGACAGTGCAGGTGATTTAGATCTATCCTGTGCTGTGTTACTGTATGTATGACGTATATATGATGTATTAATTTGTTGCCTATGTGTCGTGTCTACTGTCTGCAAAGCGAATTGCCCCTCGGGGACATTAAAGTTTTTGAACCTTGAACCTTGAACCTAACCCGGAGGGTCGTTGGCACCACAGACGATCTGTCAATAAGCTCTCTCCATCTCTCTCTGTCCTCGGCACGAGTGAGTCCACTCTATTACGCATGGAGAGAATTACAGCATATTGCATGCCTCGCGCAAACAGCGATTGCGAGATGGGAATCCGATTGGTTTTTATTGATGTAACGCCCAGGCATTGCCTGGCCACACCTGTGAATAATTCTGGTACTTAAGACCGCCCAAATCCCGTTTGCGCAGGCCTTTTGGGGGCGCAGATGATTTTGGCACGGCTCTAATTTGCGCCTGCGGCACGTGAACGTTTCCGCATCCCCGCCCAGAATTGCATCCCCAACATATTTTGGGGCTGTTTTAACTTAGAAAGCGCAAATAGGGGATATTGCCTGTACCAAGATAGCACCCTTTGGCCTCTATCTTCCGACAGGCGCTATCCCTAAATAGCGCTTTGCGCACTGTTTGCGCATGCCTTAAGTCACGGAAGCTAGCGTTCCGCCTTGCGCCGTCCGCCAGGTGTTCTGCCGAGTTTTGCTCCCCCGCCGAGCAGCAAAAAAAAACATCCCCACCTCACGGGAGCTACTTGTAATGATTTATACATGTAACTGATTCAAAGTGACATAATTGTCTGGTAGACGTGACCTCCCTGATTTCTAAGTTAAAACAGCCCCGAAATATGTTGGGGAAGCAATTCTCGGCGTGCATGCGGAAACATTCACGGCACCTGTCGCAAGCGCAAATTAGAGCCGTGCCAATTCTGCCAAAAATCATCTGTGCCCCAAAATGCCTGCGCAAACGGGATTTGGGCGGTCTTAACTACCAGAATTATTCAGAGGCGTGGCCAGGCAAGGCTGGGCATTACGTCAATCAAAACCAATCACATTCCCGTCTCGCAATGGTTGTTTGCGCGAGGTTGCCTCGCCGAGGCATGCAATATGCTGTAATTCTCTCCATAATAGAGTGTACTCACTCGTGTGAGGACAGAGGGAGCTTATTGACAGATCATATGTGGTGTCAATGACCCTTCGGGTTATGAAGGTAAATAGCCTATGTCCATTGTCCCACAAGTGTTCTCAATTAATTTCCCTCTTTGCGATGTGATAAAAGTTTCTCAGTGAGTTATAGTTGATTGCCTCACTGAATTATCTGCTAATACCCAATTTTAGCAGCATAATTTGATGTCTTGGCGTGGCAAGGCTGTGCGTAATGACATATCCAAAAGGAATTCCACTTTCCACTCCGCAAATACCTCTCTGCGCTGGGAGCACAGCCGTAATCTCCGTGCAGAGCGCCCAGCGCAGAGAGGAATTTGCGCGTAAGAGGTCCTTTTCAAAGCTCTTAGCGCAAAGTAATTGCACGCTGCTGACGATAGGGTAACGCCATCTATCCCACATTTTAGCGCTGAAACGCCTGCTTTGGCATGGGGCAGCAAATGCCCAGTACAATTATCACAGGCATGCGCTTGTGTCCGCCCCCAATTTGCATTGCGCACGGCGTTAAACAAGCGCAAACGCAAAATTAGCGCTTTTGGGAAGATAGAAGCCCTGGTCTTTAAAAAATAAAAATATACTGTTTATCATATTTTTCTTGCCATATTGTCTTCGTTTAACTGCCTCATTTTAAGTTCTTCTGGTAGAACCATTAGAATTCTCATTTAGATGTGTCCTTGGCTTTTGCCACATGTGGTCTCATGACCGAAATGTAACCATAAAGTACTTGCCATCACTGATAAAACATATTGTGATTGATCTACTTTAAAAAAACCATTTGGTCTAAATAAACGGAAAAAGTACGGTAACCAGTTGTGCAGGACTTTACTTACAAAATGTATTCCATATCTAAAAAGTAAGTATTTCTTGAATTAAAAAGTCAGTTCCTACCAATATTAGCCTTGCTTGATTTACAGGATAATCCTGCACAACCGGTTACCGTACTTTTTCTGTTTCATACAACAGGATATTTTTCTCAGTGTACAACACCCAATTTCCCAACAGGGATCATTAAAGTTTCATTTTATTTTATGTTATCTTATAAACGCCGCAATGGCGAGAGTTGAAGGAAACACCTGAGTTGATTTGGTCTCGCATAAAGCTCTCCAGTGGAGGTCTCTCTATCAACAGTATTCCCCCATCGCAACATATCCATTCTGATAAATTGATAAGCAGCCCTGTGTGTGTGTGTGTGTGTGTGTGTGTGTGTCATCCCAGCCAGTCCCTCTGTACAACAACAGATCAGCTCAGCTCATTCCCGCAGTCTGCCAGATATGGTGTCATGATTGATGACCAGCTAACCTTTAAGGAGCACGTGGATTCTGTTGCTCTGTCCAACATCAGGAAGATCAGATCCTACCTGTCTGAACCAAGCCCCAACCTCCAGTTCTGAAAAATGAAGCCAACGCAGAACTACCAAAACCTGCAGTTCCTCAAATGGCCACTTGAGGCTGGCTCCAAAAAGGAAAAGAAAAAATAAAGAAAAGATGGCGACGGTCAAAATGCTGAACTCGAGGCTTCAAAACTGGAGTCCATAAACCGATGGGTGACGTCACGGAGGCGCTTGTAATATCACGTCTTGACTACTGCAACTCCTTACTGGCAGGGCTCCTAGCATGTGCTCAAACCTCTGCAGATGATCCAGAACCAGGCAGCATGTCTGGTCTTCAACCAGCATGTACGCTCAAACCTCTACAGATGATCCAGAACCAGGCAGCACGTCTGGTCTTCAACCAGCCCAAACCTCCGCAGATGATCCAGAACCAGGCAGCATGTCTGGTCTTCAACCAGCCCAAAAGAGCACATGGCTAAGCTTTATGGCACTTACTCTACGAGTGTCTGCCAAATGGTAAGTTTTAAATTGTGTGTGTGTGTGTGTGTGTGTGTGTGTGTGTATGTCTGTCTTATATTAGGGCATAGTCAGGGACTACATCAGAAAATCTCTCCTCCCTATCCCCTCAATCCCAAGAGCACTTCCCACTTCCCTTCCTTCTTACTGGGGAATCCCACTGGTTGCATTTGCGTTGCGTTGCGGCTGTGCTCCGGTTTTGCTACGTGCTCTGTGCTCCACCAACACTAACCGGCTGCGTGCAGAGCCCGTCACGGCTCCGCTCCACCAGACAGCTAGAGTGACGAGACCGACAAGTTCTCGCGGTGAAATCGCGCGAGACAATTTGTATGTGGGATAAATACAACAACAAACAGGCAGGAGATCATTGTTCCCAACTGGCGAAGCAGAGGAGGGGTGGACTTGCTTGGTGTTGTCCTTGTAAAAAGGATGTGTCGTGTCATATATTATTTTGTGGTTTTCCACTTCAATGATTCACTTTTCCTCATACATCTTTGTCCTCTGGCTTGATATTGAATGCTGTAAACACCTCTGCCCTGTTGACTCCATGCCTGGCTCCGCCCAACTTGCTGCAGCTTTGCTATGACATCCGTGAAAAATAGAAGCCTTGCGTATCTTTTTCGGAGAGCTCCGGATCGTCGGAGCTGGGACGGAGTAGACACGCAACACAGCTGAGTAGGTGGGAGTTGACACAATGATTAGAGTGGAAACGTATCGGCTCCGAAGCCGTACCGCAGCGCAGACGGACCGAACACGGATTCAGTGGAATGTGGCCGACTCATTTTCTCTCTCTCTCTCTCTCTCTCTCTCTCTCTCTCGCGCTCTTTCTCTCTCGCACCAAGTGTTTATTTGTGCTTTTTATTTTTTTAGTCCCTTCAGTTATCCAAACAGACGCTAACTTCTATCAAAAACTTTTCATCAGAAGTTATTTGCCCTGTGAGAATATAGAAGAGATCAAACACAGAGACATGCACACACCAACCGGTGTTGAAAGTATTAGCCAGAGGAACTAGGGTTCAGCTGATATGGATATCTGAAGGCTGATAGTGATGTCTTTGGATTGAAGTTGCCGACATCTAATATCTTGTGTTGATATTCAATATCTTTAAATTTGTCCCTTTTCATGCCAACCAAAAATTGACTACAGATTCAGTTCCCTTCTCACTTTCAATGAAATGGCTCTTGAAAGTAGGCGATTTCCGGAGGACAATTTGCACTAAGAAATATACACAGAGGTCACCGAGTCACACACTCACTCTCAAGTGGTTTAAACATGTAAAGACCAAGAAACATAGACAGGCAGACACTCACAAAATGAGCCCGCTACAGCCTCTGAAAACAGTAGTATCGGCCACGGACGGACAATGGCAAACTTGAGGAGTAGAAGTTTTTGTTTTTCATCCACACATCCGCGACCCATTCAAAACAACCCTGTGACCCATACGTGGGTCGCAACCCACCAGTTGAGAACCACTGCTAGAATATACATACAGCTTCATACAGCTTTTATCCTATAGTTTTTTTTTTAATGAGAAGTGAGTCTAACTGCTTGTATTTTGAGGACTTCAATATCCCAAAATCCTGTCAGGTGACACTCACCCGGTCTGTGATGCTTTATACCACAGATACCAAATTGTCCTGTCATGTGACAAACTCAAAACATATTTATTATTATTATATATTATTTATATTTATGTTTGGTTTCCAGGGACTTCACATTATATATAGATTCCAAAGTCCTACCTCAAACCTGTTCAGCCATCCATTTATCACATTTACTTTTAAAACTGTGGTAGGACTGACTAGTTTGTATTTCTATTGGAAACCTATTCCACGCTGCTGCTGTCATATACTGTATAGAAATACATTCCGCTCCGAACAGGTCTTAAATCTACCTGAGACAATATCTGTGGACCTGCCCCTAGTAGAATAGCCATGAGAGCCCCTAACCAGCGTAAAATAATTCCTAAAATAGTTTGGCCCATTACCTTGCAGGATATTGTAAGTAAGCCTCAATTTTCAATTAAATTAAAAAAAAAACTGTATTAGTCACGCAAGGGGCAATTTAAGGCATGAATACTGCAAACAAGCTGTACTTTGTACACATCCAAAAACAAAACAAGAAACAAGCACAATACATGACACTGATAAAGCAAGGATCCCTGACTACAATGTATCCAACACCACAGAGTGTTTAGCATAAAGGGCGTATTTTTACATAAAAATCTTGCTTAGTGTGTAAGCCAAACTTTGGGGGTTCTTCACCAGGATGAGCATCATCTGGTTGGTCTACCTCATTAACCCACTCACAGGAGGAGAGAGGAAAGACCACATAGCGGGATGGGGGGGGGAGGGGGGGGGGGCAGATAGCATAGATAAGATGAAAGGTAAAAGAGATACTGAATGCGAGAAAGTAAATGTTTAGATATCATGCTGGGCACATGCATGGGTTTTGGAAGACAGATACCAATTTTGGAAAAATGTCCTCCAGAATTCTATTCATTCTTGTGTGGAATCTGATCAAAATGTCAAATCAATCAGGTGAAAGGCTTCCCATAGACAACCATTGTAGTATCAGTTATATGATAAATATGTAATCAATCAAACTGCATCATATCAGAGGTGGACATTTATTTTAATAAAAGGTAAGTTTCTGCCCCATATACTGTAGCAAATTAATATATTGGTTGAATCCTATAACATACCAAAGATATAAGAAATTCACAGCTCAATTCTCAATTATCTTCTGACTGCTGACAATAAAATGTTCCAGACATGGCATATCAACCATGGATGTGGATACATGTACAGTATAATGTAGTGGAGTAAAGCAGGGGGAGAGGCTATTTTCCAATAATCCTCTATGGGCACATACTTCCCTCTGTGTCTTTCTATCTGCATTCATTTGCATTCTCAATGTTAACACAGCAAATCAAAGTCAAACAGAAACACTTTGCTTCTCTCCTTCCCTCTGCATCCCACTGCCTCCATCCTCCCTCATCCTATCATATCTCTTCCTTCTCTAACTCCATTCCTCTCCTCATAGCCTCTCCTTCAATCCATCCCTGTTTATCCCTCTCACAGTAGCAAATAGTTCATCGGGCCCAGTGTCAGAGGGAACTCTCTCCAGGCTGTTAAGGTGCATCATCATGCAGTCTGTTCCTGTAGGATCGGTCAGCGGATTTGAGGAGAGGACAAGTCAAGTCAAGTCAACTCAAGTTTATTTGTATAGCCCTAATTCACAAGCATGTCTCAGAGGACTTCACAGAAAATATGTCTAGCTAATTCTAGCTGACACAACAGTAGCAATTACAGTAGTAATAATAATACATTGAACAATCATATGATAGAGAAATATAAAACATATAGAAATATAGAATAGAATGGGTGCCATGCTTTAGGGTAGAATGGGTGCCATGCTTTAGAATAGTGGAGGAGAAGAACAGGAAAGGGAGGAGGTGGGGAGGGAGCAGGGGGGGAGAGCAGGGGGAATGTGAGAGAGGGGAGAGCAGGAAAGTGATGAGGTGGGGAGGGAGTGGGGAATGTGGGGGAGGAGAGAGCAGGGAGGGGGAGGAGGTGGGGAAAGAGCAGTGGAAGGGGGAAAGCGGGAGCAGGAGGAGGGAGGGAGAGCGGGGGGATGTGGGGGAGGAGAGAGCAGGGAAATTACAGTAGTAATAATAATACATTGAACAATCATATGATAGAGAAATATAGAATAGAATTGGTGCCATGCTTTAGGGTAGAATGGGTGCCATGCTTTAGAATAGTGGGGGAAGAGAACAGGAAAGGGAGGAGGTGGGGAGGGAGCAGGGGGGGAGAGCAGGGGGAATGTGAGAGAGGAGAGAGCAGGAAAGTGATGAGGTGGGGAGGGAATGGGAAATGTGGGGGAGGAGAGAGCAGGGAAGGAGAGGTGGGAAATGAGCAGGGGAAGGGGGAAAGAGGAGGGAGCAGGAGAAGGGAGGAGGGAGGGAGAGCGGGGGGATGTGGGGGAGGAGAGAGCAGGGGAATGGGAGGAGGTGGGGAGGGAATGGGAAATGTGGGGGAGGAGAGAGCAGGGAAGGAGAGGTGGGGAAGGAGCAGGGGAAGGGAGAAAGAGAAAGAATGGATGCCATGCTTTAGAATAGAATGGGTGCCATGCTTTAGAATAGTGGGGAAGGAGAGTTGAGGAAGGGGAGGTGGGGAGGGAGAGCAGGGGGAGTATGAGAGAGAGTAAGAGAGAACAGGGAAAGGAGGGGATGCCATGCTTTAGAGTAGAATGAGTGCCATGCTTTAGAGTGTGAGAGAGGAGAAAGCAGGAAAAAAGGGGGGGGAGCAAATCAGACAATCTGACTACTCTAGCCATTAATCGGAGCTAACTAGAACACAGGGAATCTACCTAATCTACAGCCTAGTCTGCCCTTTCCTATTCTGCTCTAGTCTGATTTTAGCCTGAACACTATAACAGGTCTACAGCCTACAGTTAGGCTGTAGCTAATCTATCGCCTAACCTAAGCTATTCTAACCTACCGGCATCCCTCGACCAGTGATGGAGAGCACCGATGCCCCCCAACCCGGCCCCCGCCCCCACACACATGAGGCGTGGGAGAGAAGGCCAGGCCGGGACACAGCGGAGCCCTCCTCCACCCCCAGTGCATGCAAGGAAACCTTTCCACCACATTGATTGCCTCAGTGACTTGTTGGCTGAGGAGGAACCTTGTGAGGGCTGATGTACTGTAGGGCCCCAACTATGGACCCCATCTGGGGACCCCCCTCCGGGATAGGCCAAGAAGATGCCGGGCTAAACCATTTACAGAGTTTCAGATTATAGAAATAAAATTGACAAAGGAACAGAAAATGGAAATGTAAGTAGGAGTCCAACAAAAGGAATACGAGAATTTTGTCTTTAAATTATCCTTCGATCAGGGAAGAAAGTTGAAAATGTAAAAAGGTAGAGACCAAAAGGAAATAGAAAATTTAGTCTTTAACTCATTGAGTGCCAGCCACTTTTGGAGAACGGAAGCTCCCAGTGCCAGAGTTTTCAGAGCGTTTTAAGTGATTTCTCGAGGCCCACAGAATATTGTGTGATATTACTATGTAAACATGGAACACGCACAAAGAACGAACTGGCTCTATTGTATCATCAGCAAAAAAAAGTTTATTGATACCATTTTCCGTTCTTTAGTTATGAGCCGGAGAAGATAGGTCGTTTTGAGCAAATACAGGCGTTTCAAATTATTAGCTGAGATATTCCGCCTTTTGTGAAATGCAGCATTTCAAGCACATTCACTGAGTCTGAAGATAATATTTTCTGATGTAGTGACGTGGTGTAGTTGTGTGATGCCCTGCGTGCCCCACCCCCCTCTCCCCCCCTCCCCTCCTAAGCTGCAAACTCCTCCCCACACGTAACACACAGCCAACACGCACCCACTCTATTTTCGGAGTGCTCCGTTTGTGTGTGCCGGGCGGCTCCCAGCGCGATAGGGAAGAGCCAAACCGGACTGCTGAATGGTTTGGCGTCGGGTGCTGCTTTTCTGGTGGCTAATCGTGTGGAGAAACTATACAGACAGACAGACAGAGACAGAGGGGCTCAGTTGTGTGCGCGGATTGACTCCTGTTCGCAGCCCGACGTCAGCTGCAGACAGAGCAATCTATATGGCTCTGGCTGCAGCATGCATCGGTTTCTCTTTGATCACGGCTTTTTCCTCCTGTTTCTCAGGACCAGAGCACTGTCGCCACCTAATGGGTTTGTAAAATAGGTTATAGACCTCCAATAGCTACAATATTTGTACAGGAGATGCAGAAGGCTTTGATCGACGTCCCACCGTCAAAAAACGCATTGGACGTCGAAAGACGTCCTTGGCACTCTACGTCACTATTTAATTGGACGTCGAAAGACGTCCATGGCACTCAATGAGTTAAGTGTTCGTAAGTTCAAAGGGATACTAGCTAATGAGAGGAGAGGTGGGAGAGAGGAGAGGAGAGCAGAGGAGAGGGGAAAGAGAGGAGAGGAGAGGAGTGGGGAGGAGAGCATAGCAGGGGAGAGGAGAGCAGAGGAGAGGTGGGCTTTAAGATCGTCGGTCAAGATTCAAGTACGATTCATTATCATGGGCAGGGCAGGATGTGGGGAGTATGTCAAGCCTTTATAGCAGACTGGATATGTATTGCAGATATCTGTAATTCAATTCTTCCTAGTCAAAATGAGCGTTTCAGATATCCACAATGACATTCTTCCTATCCACAATTGTCATTTCACATACATAACGTCATTCTTCTAGGACAAATTATGTCACTTTTGCCATTCATGTGTATGGGGGTTACAGATAATGGCTGGGTTTCCCAAAAGCTTCTTAGCGCTAAGAAGCAAATTTAACCCTTCTTAAGGCCCCCTTAAGAAGCAAACGCGTTTCCCAATTGCTTCTTTACGAAGGCATGCGTTTCCCAAAAGCTTCTTAGTGCTAAGAAGCTTATTTGACCCTTCTTAAGGCTCCCGTAAGAAGCCAACGAAGCCAACGCGTTTCCCGATTGCTTCTTAGCCTAAAATTATCTTCCGTTAAGAAGGCTGCATTTCCCAAAAGCTTCTTAGCGCTAAGATGATCTTTCGTTAAGAAGGTTTTGTAAGAAGGGTCTGGGGCATTCTTAACACCTTCTTAATGATGAAACACTGGCAGATCCAGCCGCGTCAGGCAAAAGGAGATACTTGTGTCCACTGTTCCTCTTGTGTTTTCCCCTTTTTCCTTTCTTTCATGCACCCTTTAGTGTTTAAAATTGGGGAACACTTGAAAATCTCCCCTGTATGTATGGTTACTTGTGTTTTAAATGTTTTACCATAGGCTATATTCCTCTAATCAAAATGGATTCCTTTTATAATAAGAAACTTGTGGATTTATATATCACCTTTCACAGAACCCAAGGTCGCTTAAATTCTTTAGTGTTTCTCGCTTTGTTGTATGCTGTGTATATAAAGCAATTTGAACTGCAGTCCATGTCTGAAATAAATAATGTTTAATAGAAGAAGTTCTTGTTTAACATGACCACGATTAGGGTATTCTACAACAGTGTTTCTCAACCACTGGGTCGTGGCCCACTGGTGGGCTCAGAGTGCCATCAAGTGGGCCACAGAGGACCTCTCACATCGAGATGGTGGACAGCTCCAGTTAAGATGCTTCTTAAGAGCCTTCTTTTTTCTTTCTTTCTTCTCTTCTGTTAAGAAGGCGTTTGGGAAACACTTCTTTGGAGCCTTCTTAACTCCTTAAGAAGCTTCTTAACGCCTTAAGAAGCTTCTTAACTCTTAAGAAGCTTCTTTGTTGGGAAACTCAGCCAATGTAATTCAGTTGCAGATATCTTACAACAGAATTATGACTACCACATTTCTTCTAATACCCGCCGGGTCTCCATCTGCCGCCGGGTCTCCTTTAACCGCCAGGGGTCTGACCCGATTTAACATAATAAATGCCGGTCTCGATTAAACACCGGGGCCTTTATTTGATTTTTTTATTGAGATTTTTTTACGGTAATACCAATACACACACACAAACACTGCGACCTGCCATACACAAGAGCAGCAATCAGACGAAGAAGAACTAACAGACAAAGAAGAACGAATAGACAAAGAACTAACAGACGAAGAAGAACGAGGATGATGATGAGGATGATGAGTAGGAGCGTGGGCACATTTTTTTTACTGTTGTTGTTTTGTTAAATCTGACTGAGAGTTTTATTGAGTTTTATTGTTGTTGTTTGTTTGTTTGTTGTGTTTTAGGTACTGTTTTATTTAAAAAAAGAAAGAGGGTATTTTTTTAAATAAATATTTTATATTTTATTTTATTTTCAACTTTTTTGAATAACACACGAACAAGACAGAACAAACAGGCTCAGACATAGGAAAACAAAAGAAAAGAAAAAAACAATCATACATTATCGACATTCAGTATTACGTCATGTTACCAATCGCATAAGGTGCTTATGCTTGTAAGAGACACTGTGCCCGGGATCCCACATAAGGGGTCTGTACCTACCCTCTTGTGTGTACTAAGTACTATCTCACTGGTTTAAATAAGCTGTTTGATACTTTCCGTTTTTGCTGAGCAGGAATTCTGTACAAAAAATAATAATCGCCTGGCTCGATTCTGTGCAAAACTAAATAAACGCCTGCCTCTAACTGCCGCCGGGTCTCCTTTAACCGCTGGGGGTCTGGATTGATTTAGCAAAATCAATGCCCGGGCGTTTATTAGAAGAAATACGGTAGTTGTAATTCCAGTTTCAGATATGTACAATTTCATTCTGACTAGGCATAACTGCAGTTAAACATATACCGTATTTAATTCCCTTCAATTAAAGATATCTACATTGTCATTTTTAGATACCTTAAAATTAAGTTTTAACTCGTCAGAATGAATTGTATATATAATTTATGTTGAAGTGGAATTAGAACTAGTCAGAATTCAGTTCCGCAATTCACATTGCGGATATCTGCAACTGAATTGTAGATATCTGTAATGAGCAATCTGTGAACCCATCGGTTAAACAAACAAAACAACAAAAACAAAAATTCTCTAACCACTGGGGGCAGGCTCGTTTAATGTCTATGTAAACGGAACTCAAGAGGCTCTGTCGGCAGTGGAAGAAAATCCCGCTCCCTGCAAGGTCTGCCATTGGCTCCAACTGACCGGCTCTGCCCATGAATGGATTTCCTTTCCACTCCCTGCGTGTCGCTCTCAAAACCCTCCGTCGTTATGAAACAACAATAACAACTCTAACTCGTTGCTAGTAGCAAGTAGCAACTTTCTACACGCTGAAAATGGTAAGTTTTGATGACACACCGGTCACGTCCACTCCACTTTGATCGGGTAAAGCGCAGCATGCGAGCCTGCCCCTTGTGAGCGCTGTTACACAGCTTCTCACAGAGTCTCGAGAGATTAGTAATGAGAGACCCCATACACATGGATGGCAAAAGTCGTTGTGGATCATATCTGAACTGTTCTTTTTGACTAGGAAGATTTTGACTAGGAAGAATGACCTTGAAATGAAAATTCGGACTAGACACAATGTAATTAGGACTAGTCAAAATTATGTTGATATCTGTAATGTTACTTCCGGATAGTCAAACTTGCCATAGGGTAGAGGGGGGTGGATGTACAGAGTACAAACTGGAGGGCCGTGCCTCAATAATCTTGGATTTTGATTCTGTTGCTGAGCTGGAGAGAGTGAGGGGCCAGTATCTCATAAACAACCCGCTCGATCTCCAAATCCACTGCAAGCTGTCTCAGAAAAGAACCCCTTACGTGAGCCCTGTGTGTGTGTGTGTGTGTGTATGTGTGTGTGTGTGTGTGTGTGTGTGTGTGTTGTGGACTCTGACCCAAGCCAAGACACAGAAAGCAGGTTTAAACGCACTGAGCGTTGTTTTATTTAAAGTCCCAAAGTAAGTTCTTCCCTTATCGGGGCTGGTCGGATAAACGTTAAGCAAGGCAGGAGGGGTTAGCCTGCGGGCCAACGCAGGGGAGTTTTCCCCACAACGTTGCCAGGGCTCATTCCTCGGTTACGTGCTCCAGTAGCGTGCCTGCGGGCGAGAGGAGACATGAGCGGTCAGAGAACATCATACAGCTTCCATCATGTGCTTAAGGAGAGGAGTGTAAATTGTTGGCAAGGCCATACTGGGACTAAAAAACAACAAGAGCCCTGGCCTTGATGAGATCCCAGGAGAAATCTTAAAGCACGGTGGATATCTTCTGTTCCGCAAAATGCATCAGTTGATCACTGCCATCTGGTCAACAGAAGTCATCCCGCAAGATTGGAAGGATGCCAACATCATAACGATCTACAAGCGAAAAGGTGACAAAGCAGACTGCGGCAACAGTAGAGGTATCTCCCTTTTATCCGCAGCTGGGAAGGTGCTAGCACGGATCATGTTACATCGACTAGCAACCCATGTACTGTAACTGAAAACATCTTGCCCGAATCCCAGTGTGGCTTTAGACGTGATCGCAGCACCGCGGACATGATCTTTGTTGCTAGACAGGCGCAGGAAAAATGCAGAGAACACCGCAAAGACCTGTACCTGGCATTCATTGATCTGTCAAAGGCCTTCGACACAGTAAATCGGGACCTGCTGTGGGAAGTACTCGGGACGTTGGGTGTACCACCAAAGTTCCGTAACCTCCTGCGCCAGCTACATGTCGGGATGCAAGCATGTGTGAGCAACGGTGGCCAACAATCCACATTTTTCAGTGTGGATGTGGGGGTCAAGCAAGGGTGTGTCCTAGCTCCAACCATATTTAATATGTTCATCTCCATTGTCACCCTCCTGTCCCATAAATACCTGGACCCCACAGACGGGATTGGCATACAGTTCAGGCTGGATGGTAACCTCTTTAACATACGTCGCCTCCAAGCCACCACCAAACTCACCACTCAGCATATCCTGGAGCTACAGTATGCTGATGACTGTGCTTTACTCGCCCACTCACCAGAGTCCCTTCAACGTGCACTAAATGTGGTCGCTTCCCTATACAGTGCCATTGGTCTCCAGATCAACACTAAGAAAACACAAATACTCGTGCAGGAGTTCACTCCCCAGCCAAACACGCCTATCTTCACCCTTGACGGGCATCCATTAGCCACCGTCCCTCACTTTACCTACCTCGGTAGCACCCTGTCATCATCCTGCACCATAGACGATGACGTCCAGGCTCGCATCGGCCTGGCCTCTGCTGCCTTTGGAAGGCTAAGGTCCAGGGTCTTCCAGAACAGGAACCTCACCATCTCCACCAAGGCAGATGTGTATAGGGCAGTCTGCCTCTCCACGCTGCTTTATGGCTCGGAAACCTGGACACCCTACCAGAGGCACATCCACAGTCTAGAAGCCTTCCACATCCGATGCCTCCAAAGGATCCTAGGCTTAACGTGGGAAGACAGGGTGCCCTATACTGAAATCTATGACCGGACCAACACACCCAGCATTACAGGGCTCCTTGGCCAAAAACATCTGAGATGGGTTGGGCATGTGATCCGAATGCCAGCCCACCGTCTACCCCGACAGATCCTGTATGGCCAGCTCCTAGACGGTCAAAGGTCTGCTGGGGGTCAGAAAAAACGGTTCAAGGACCACATTAAAACCCTCCTGAAGAAGTGTGACATCAAACCACCAGCACTAGAGTCCCTGGCTGCTGATCGCCACACCTGGAGCTCAACCTGTCACCAGGGGATCACTCGTCTTCAGGAGAAGTTCACAGAGAGGAGAGTACAGCGGCGTGCACAGTGGCACCAACGTGCCATAGCACCACCGACCACTACTGCTGCCTTCCCCTGCCCCTCCTGTGACAAAATCTGCGGATCACGCATCGGTCTGAGCAGCCACCTGGCTATGCACAGGCGAAAGACATTACAATAACCAACCTCACAAATTCCATTTGGAGCAACGTCATCGTCGATATCGACGGACTGCCATAAGCAAGTAAGTAAGTGTGTGTGTGTGTGTTGTGGACTCTGACCCAAGCCAAGACACAGAAAGCAGGTTTAAACGCACTGAGCGTTGTTTTATTTAAAGTCCCAAAGTAAGTTCTTCCCTTATCGGGGCTGGTCGGATAAACGTTAAGCAAGGCAGGAGGGGTTAGCCTGCGGGCCAACGCAGGGGAGTTTTCCCCACAACGTTGCCAGGGCTCATTCCTCGGTTACGTGCTCCAGTAGCGTGCCTGCGGGCGAGAGGAGACATGAGCGGTCAGAGAACATCATACAGCTTCCATCATGTGCTTAAGGAGAGGAGTGTAAATTGTACCTACTGCCCGACAGCAAGGAGAGGTCCCTTCTCGAGGAGAGCCAGCCACACAGTGATCATTCAGAGCTGAGTCTGATAACTAGGCGCGCTGATTGGGAATCTGTCTCAGCCGGGTGAGCCGCGCCTGACAGCGCGCGGCTGTTAGCGGTCCCACTGATTCAAGAGATAATTTTTTAAATACCTCTCATCGATGACGCGGCCTAGACAGCTTCTCTGTTGGGAACCCGGGGCTCTGATGTCACTGTGGTGGCTGGCCGTCCTCCCGCTCTCACCTGCTGGGGGGTAGGCTGCCGAGACTCCACACATCCTCCCCCTAAGCTCGCTGCCTGTGCGGTGAGCTTCACTATCTCCTGCTTCATCGCGGCGGGACATGGCATCGCCGTGTGGTATCTCTTTCCCCGGTCGGTGTTCCACTTTGAACTTATAATTTTGTAGTTCCAGGAACCAGCGAGTTACCCGATCATTTTTATCCTTATTAGTCGACATCCATTTGAGGGGGGCGTGGTCCGTGACGAGGGTAAACACCCGGCCCCAGAGGTAATAGCGGAGGTGGTGAATGGCCCATTTCACCGCCAGGCACTCCTTCTCTACTGTCGAGTAGTTTCTCTCATGTTTCAGTAACTTCCTACTGATAAATGTAATGGGGTGTTCGTCACCGTCTACTACCTGGGCCAGTACTGCTCCTACTCCCGTCCCGGAGGCGTCTGTGTGGAGAACGAAAGGCTTGGCGAAGTCGGGGGCTATGAGCACCGGCTCTCGGCAGAGCGCCTCCTTCAGGGCACAGAAGGCGGCGTTGGTTTTGTCCGTCCACTGGACATGGTGGGGGAGCTTCTGGCGCGTTAAGTCGTATAGGGGGGCTGCGATGGTGGCGAAATTTTTTACGAATTTCAAATAATAAGCTATCAGGCCTAGGAAGGATTTTACTTGTTTTTTTGTCGTGGGACGGGGCCAATTCTGTATTTTCTCCACTTTTTGGATTTGTGGTTTTACGCACCCCCGGCCTATGGTGTAACCCAGATAGTTCGTCTCAGTCCAGGCCAACCGACACTTCCGTGCGTTGGCGGTGAGTACGGCTCGGCGGAGGGCTCCCAGCACCGCTTCTAGCTGCTCCAGATGTTGCTCCCAGCTGCTGCTGTGTATTACTATGTCGTCCAGATATGCAGCGGCATAAGCGCGATGTGGCCGGAGGACTCGATCCATGAGGCGCTGGAATGTGGCCGGGGCGCCGTGTACGCCAAAGGGGAGGACGTGGTACTGGAAGAGGCCGTCTGGGGTTGCGAACGCGGTCTTGGCTCGCGCTCGTCTGGTTAGGGGGACCTGCCAGTACCCTTTGGTGAGGTCCAGGGTGCTGACGAACCGAGCGGGGCCCAGCCGCTCGATTAGTTCGTCCACTCGTGGCATCGGATATGCGTCAAATGTTGATATTTCGTTGAGTTTCCTAAAGTCATTGCAGAAGCGGAGGCTCCCATCTGGCTTCGGTACAATGACTATTGGGCTGGACCAGGGGCTGTGTGACTCTTCTATTACTCCCAGCTCGAGCATTTCCTTCACCTCCCCCCGGATCGCTTCTCTTCGGGCCTCGGGGATGCGGTAGGGCCGCTGTCTCACCACTTTCCCCGGAATCGTCTCTATGTCATGTTGTATGGCGTGGGTCCGGCCTGGCAGCTCAGAGAAAACATCCTGGCTCCGTCCTAGGAGCTCCTTGATGTCTTGTAGTTGTGCGGGACCCAGGTCCTGGCCGATGTCCACCGGGACCGTCTGGGGAGGCCGTGTTTGGGTGCGGGTGAGGAGGGCCCGGGGGGCGGGTCTCTCGGCGTCGTGCCACTCTTTCAGGATGTTGACGTGGTAGAGTTGGTGGCCTTTCCTCCGCCCCGGTTGACAGACCCGGTAATTCACCGCTCCCACTTTCTCTGTGACTTCAAATGGGCCCTGCCATTTGGCCAGGAACTTGCAGTCGTGGCTGGGGACCAACACCAGGACCTTCTCGCCCACCTGGAATTGCCGGGGTGTGGCACCTTTGTTGTAGGTGCGCGCCTGGGCTGCCTGGGCCTCCTCCATGTGCAGTCGTACCAGCGGCCACACCTTCTTGGCTCTCTCCTGGAGCTGGTCCACATGTTCAATGACACTCCAGAGGGGGGAGGGCTGGCTTTCCCACGCCTCCTTGGCCAGGTCGAGGAGGCCTCTGGGATTCCGGCCGTAGAGCAGCTCGAAGGGGGAGTATCCGGTGGACGCCTGGGGCACCTCTCGGATGGTAAACAGCACATAGGGGATAAGTTGGTCCCAGTCCTTCCCGTCCACGTCAATCAGCTTTTTCAAAAAAAAATTTAATGTCTGGTTGAACCTCTCTACTAGGCCATCGGTCTGTGGGTGATAAACAGAGGTTCTGATTCGTGTAATTTTTAGCCATTTGTATAGGGCCGTCATGACCCGTGACATAAAACATGACCCCTGATCCGTGAGCACCTGCTCAGCTATTCCCACCCGGCTAAACAACAGGAACAGTTCTTTCGCTACATTCTTGGCATTAGCGGTGCGTAACGGTATTGCTTCAGGGTAACGAGTGGCATAGTCAACAATTACCAGAATGTAGCGATGTCCTCGGCCTGACTTCGGGAGTGGGCCCACGATGTCCATTGCCAGCCGGGAGAACGGAACCCCGATAATGGGTAAGGGAATCAGGGGGTTCCGGTACAGGGTCCGGGGGGCTGTTTTTTTGACATTCACTACAACACCTACAGAACTCCTCAATGGCTCTCTTCAGGCCTGGCCAATAGAAGCGGCGTAGCACACGGTCACACGTTTTCTGTACTCCTAAGTGGGCCCCCAATTGGTGAGTGTGGGCCAAATACAACACTCGGGTTACATATGTTTTTGGTACTAACAATTGTTTCAAGATTCCCCCCCCCTGAGTTTTGGTGGCTCTATACAATAACCCATTATTTACTGTGAAATGTGGAAAGGTTTGCCTCACCCCGGTACAGCGCTGGCCATCTATGGCGGCGACGGCTCGGCGGGCGGCGCCCAAGTTCGGGTCGGCCCACTGGGCCGAGGCAAACTCTCCGCGGGGAGGAGGTCCTGTGGCGTGAGGGAGCGGAAACTCAGCGAATGGGTCCTCTTCTAGGGGGGGAGTGTCATACTCTGCTGGGCCGGCCGGACCATCTTCAGCGGCCGAGCTTTCGGACCTCGGTCCTTCGGAACCCGGCCGGAAGGCTGGGCAGGCGAGGCGCTGACGGGGAACCCGCTTTCCCCTCGTTTTCCCTCGTCGAGGTGGATCAGGGCGACGGCCGGGACTCCAGTACCGGCTGAACAGGGGGCAGTCGGTGTCGATCAGGAGCGGAACCGGGAGGTTGGGCACCACGCCTGCAGCGACTCTCACCTCGCCTCTCGGGGTCTGGACCCGGACATAGCTGGCGGCGTAGTGTTTCACGTCCCCGTGGACGCACGTCACCGGCATGGTCTCCTTCGTGATGACCTCCGCGAGGTCGGCCCGGACGAGCGTCACCACACTGCCAGAGTCGAGGAGAGCGTGGGTGTCGGTGCGGCCCACCCGGACCGGCAGGGTCGCCTGCTGGTGAGGGGAGTGTGTGTGTGTGTGTGTGTGTGTGCGCGTGTGTGTGTGCGTATGACAAAAGGAGAGGATTTGGGCAAAGAGACAAGTGCAAAACAGAGCCTCCGTTCCAAAGAGTACATCTCGTTTCAACACTCTCTGAGCCAAAGCAGTCGTCTATTTCCCAAGCCTGTAAAACCCATCCTGATAACGTGACTTCACATTATATTTCGCTCGTCTGGACTCCTAGCTGCCCAAATCGATTTCCTGAAATGACAATGTAAGCGGGCCAATCCCCTGCATTGTAGTGTATGACGTAACAGGGTCAAAACAGTAACGTCTCCCAAGCCCGAAGCAATGAGCAGTAATGTTAACGTTACTAGAGTAAACACAGCCATACAGTATGTGCAGTTATTGCAGAAATAGGCTCAATAACAATTAACCCATTGATACCTGATGCAGCATTTGCGTGTATATCCCTCATTTGTGTGTGTATCCCTTTAAGACCGCGAACCGCTGCAGCAGGTATCAATGGGTTAGCCAGAACAAGAGCATGCACCAGCAGAGTTTCTCAGTGGAAAAGACGTTCTTCAGAGTGAATTGGGATTGGCAAGTCCTCCTATAGCCACTAAAATTCATGTCAGCGCCTGGAAGTCCAGACTGATACGTAGAGGCAAACAGTCACGTTATCAGGATGGCTTTTACCAGGCTACTGTTTCACTTCCTGTTTTTCAACATTGTTATTAAGCGTCCCGAGCTCAATCACTACCTCATTATATTTAGTCATCAATGCCGTCATTAGGCTGCCAAGACCAGAGAAGACACTTTGTATCACTCCACACATGGCCTCTCCCAGTCACTTCATCCATCCATTCACTCACTCCGTCCACCAGCCGGTGGGGGAGGGACTCTCTGGCCTGATGAAAAGGCGACAACTGGCTAATCACATTGCAATCAGAGGCTTGTCTGGTAGCCGGCTGGAGTGAGGCCACAACAGCTTTGACACACAAACAGGGGCTGAATGGCTTACAGGACTGATAACTAGTAATGATCTGTTCTAATAATAGCCTCATTAGAAGGCAGAGAGGAGTACCACAGGGTGAAAGGTCACTGTGGGTGTGCCTATGTTTGTGCGTCCTGGCTCTGATAATTGCTGAGCGTTTCATTACTGGCTGGATGTGTGGCTATGATACATGTATACAGTATGTATTTGCTATTGTTTGGGGACCAGGCTATGGAGTGGTGGAAGAGTGTAAGCCAAATGTCCAACTGTTTCAGTGAATCAATGTTGACTTATATAACAAGGCTGGTTAAACTGTGTTAATGTCTCTCGACACTCTCAGGTCAGACAATAACCAGACACAGACCGTGGGTAAACTGTAGTCTATATTAATTACATGGATGACAGTCTTGTTCAAATTAATTTCAAGCCTGGTCTACAGAAGGGTTTCAGGTGATGTAATGCTTCGGCGGCCATATTGGAGATGCACAACTGTCTCAACAGAATTGAATAGACATGGTTAATGAACTGTGTGTGCCGTTTTTGAATATGAAATGATCATTTAATGACTGATAGGATCTTATTGACTTTTGTGTTTAATGTCAGCTTGTTAGCTTGCTAGCTCTTGACAGCTATCCATCACCGTCTTTTTGTTAACACATTTGCTTTACACACTAGCGATTTGTAATGTATATTAAACTAAATGTTAGGGTTAGTAGCGGCTAGTTATGTAACATTTACAACAGTTCCTTTGCTAAATTAGCCTGCTAGCTACTTAGCTAGCTGCTTGTTCACATGAGTTGACTCTTCTCTCAAGCTACAACTCTCTTTCTAGCCTGATAATATTTTTTTTTAACAATTATTGGCACATAGCCAGTTCTCCATTGGTCCTCCACAATGGCACTAGGTTGACTGAAATAAATGTGACAATCAAAATGAAACTTCATTTTGATTTTAGCCTATTTCCATGAGGGACTATGTAGGCCTTAGGCCTACTATAGAGCAACCCGGCTGAAGTGACTTTGTGGGCAGTGAGATAGTGCAAAAATGCTTTGTTTTTGTCTTTTAATCATGGCTTCTCATAATTTATTAACAAAAGAATAGAACAAACAAAAAACAAAAGCTGTTTCAGAGGCAGTTCCACCCTGACAAAAATACTGCTGGAAAAACACTTCATACGTCTTCTTTTTTTTAAAACATAATGTGATGAACATTGTCAAATGTAAAAATCCATCTTCCCATGGAGGAAGGGGTTAAAGGTGGTGAGGCTGGAGCTCTGGGTTGGGGCAACAGTCAGCTCAGAGTCAGGCCATTTCCTCCTGAGCTCCTTTTATTGGAGATTTGACCCTTTTTTGACCTCGCACTAATGAACACGGTGGCTACAAAGTCGTTGAAGGGTGTTTCAATCACAGCACCTCATCCCACACTGGCTTTCTAATGGCCATTAAGACTGTTGTTTTTCCCCACTAGCTCATTGAACTGATGAAGACCTTGGCCATTTGTCTTGGCGGCGTGCAGTGTGTGTTTGTACACAGACTGCATTTCATCAATATCTGAAGAAAACCTGCCGATGTTGTTCTTGTCATAGCTTGTCTGTCTGGGCGTTCTTCTGTCAGAGCTTTTCAGGAGCTCATTTAGATTAATGATGCGGATTAACCTCCCTAACTTACAGTGGAAAATGCTATATAAGCACAGTGACATCAGTCATAACTGTTACAAAAATTGCCAATGCCAATTTCCATAACATAATAACACAAAGCTGCTGTATTTTCATCAGCCTGGCAATATTTGGGTGATGATTAAATGTTCAGCATTTATCAAAATGTGTTTTTGATATGCAAAACATCTGGTGAAGTAATTTCTTCCATGGTTTAGTTGTTATTAGAATCAGAATCAGAATCACTTTTATTGCCACAGTATGCAAGTTACATAGGAGGAATTTGTCTTAAGGGCTCATTATACTCGAGCTAGGCTCCGCGAGGCGGAGCTCCGCGAGTCACGTGCGGACCTCGCGCTGGGGCAGATGCTTTTATACTCAGAAGTGATCAGCCAAGTGATCAGCATGTTACATTGTGCAATGGTAATAGTGAGAAAAGTCGCAATGAAATGCTATTATGTGCAGTACTGAGTGCGCTTTCACTCTCAAACGACCGTACATCAGCACATGAATGAATCACCAAACTTGTTTTTACTGAATAGCCATTTCAGTTCCCAGTCCTGATAGCCTACTCTGTGCTGCTTTTAATCTCTCTCAACACAACACATTTACTTTGTGAAATGAGTACAAACAAACAGTTGCAAATCAAAGTTTAGCCTACCACATGGGTCAAGAAATGTGGTGAAAATATAGCTCAGTGTTCAGGGCTCAGTGGCTTGAAAGCGTCCGTTTGGCAGAGAAGCCATGCGGTACGCGGTGGGTGGCCTACGGGCAACACATTGACGTCATTTGACGCTCGTGCCCAGGGCCCGAAATTAGAGCCCGCCACCCGCCAATGGCGGGCATATTTTAGCTTTAGCGAGTGACATAAAAGGGCTGTCCGCCACGTGGCGGGTAACAAAATAGTCATGTAAAATAATTAAAACTGCGGTGTGTTTTGGTCTTACGACAGTCGCCTTTATTGCAGCCCCCAATCTCTCCTTGCGCGTCATCTCCGGCCTCATTTTTGGCTTATTTACGAACGTCACATCCGCTACTCTTCTGTGCTGACTGGCCGTGGCCATCTGCATTCTGCAGCGCCTGCTTGCACTGCAGGGAGCTAACGTTACGCCGGTCCGCCTGCTATAGCTAAGCTAACGTTTAGCCGGCCGCTAAAAATAAAACCCATTGCAGATGCGGCAGCGAGAGGGGGACCACCTAACAAAAGAAAGTTTCGAGAGGAGTGGACGTTTGGCGATAGCGGTGTTTCAAGAGACTGGCTACAGTATGATGCTGGGGCTGTAGTGATGAGTTGTTCCGTGTGCCGCAAGTATGCCAAAAAGAAAAATAGAAACAACACGTTTGTCATTGGTAGTAAATCAATTAACACATTGAGTGCCAGCGACGCCAAATGGCGTCAGGAGAAATTTACCGTAGGCTGCCAGCGACGCCAAATGGCGTCAATAACTCCAAATTCATATTTTGACGGGGGGATGTCGATCTAAGCCTCTTACATCGCCTCTTACAATATGGGAGCTATTGAATGTGTCTAACCTATTTTACAGAACCCTTAGGTGGCGACAGTGCCCTCCCGATTAGACAAAGGCCAGGAGAAAAGAGAGAAGAAGTCATGAGGAAACGGAAATCGCCATTGATATGCTTGAAGCATAACGATACGTTAGCTGTGCCTGTGAACAGCAGTCATCTGCTGCCACAATTGAGCCCCATCCGTGTCCGCTGCGATAGTCCATCCATATGATTTAGTTGCCGACACGGCGACACCAGCGTCTTTCTGAAAAGTTACATTATTCTCAGCTGGGAGCCGAGGACACGCTGTAAAAAAGCGGGGGATGCAGGCAGCGGACTTTTCAGTGCAGATCAAACTCAGAGCAAACCGCAGCAGAGACACTCGACTCCTCCCACCACGGAGGAGGAGGAGGAGGGGGGTGGGGCACGCAGGGCACTAACAGCATACAACCATTGACAGTACACACACACCCAGGCAGCAGCAGGCTCGATGTTGGGCTATGTTTTCATTCTGTCGCCTTTCTAACATAAAGATGTGATTATCTCAGAAACTAATTTCAGCATGCTCTTTTCGGTCGAAAACACTCTTTTTCAGAGGGGTGTATTTCCAAAATGGAACTGTTTATAAACACAGTTTTTTTTTTTTTATGAAACAGAAGGGTTCAAAGTTTCATTGAGGCTATTGGTTGTCCATATAAGAGGAACACAAAAAATGATATGGCTATATTAAAATGCATTGCGGCCTATGTGGCACAGTACAGCAACCTTTTGCCCAAGGGCCGTGGCACTCAAAGTGTTAAGCTGGAAGCTGTTCGTGACCATGAACAGAGCCAGTGTCACATTGGCTGCAAAAAGGAGAAGTAGAGAGAGGGTGAGGAGTCTGAGGAGTTATGTTTACAAAACCTTCAAATTTACTTCTGTTCTGTTAAATCCTGCAAAGAGGGTAGAGAGTGAGGAGTCTGATGTTTAACATTAGGTTACAATTAAGCTCAAGATTGACTTGACATGTATTGATAAGATTGACTTGACATGTATTGATTAATCAATCATCAATCAATATATTAAAATAATTTGCTTCAAATTTTACTCTGGCCCCTTATTTAAGTGTGTATTCTTCAACGTAATACCTTATCTATTTGAAATGTACTGAATTTTTTTTATATATATGGATATATGTGACACAAAAATGCGTTTTTTTTTTGGCCGGTAAGAAATATGCTTAGCGGGTAGATTTTTTCCATCTACCCGCCACTGGCCGGTGGGTCAAAAAGTTAATTTCGGGCCCTGCTCGCGCCCCTCGCTCCTCCCCCGCGCCCTTCGCGGCACGGCGAGTATAAAATAAGCTTTAGTGTCTGTATGCAGCGTAGCGGTCACATCAATATACAGAGATAAGAAGTAGGAAAGATAACTAAAGACAATCACAAAGTTGCAAGTGCAATCAAATCGAGTAAATATATACAATATGTACATGAGTGGAGAAGTGTTCCGTGGATAATAAATATGAATTTACGGTGAATTTACATGAGATTTACAGACTGAGTTAAAGCAGCTACGAGCAAGATTTTCGATTGTTATTAAACAGTCTAAATTTAATATCGATGCCTCACATCTTACCTCTAATATTAGACAAGACCAACGCAGAGTAGTCTCGCTTGAAAGCCGAGTGAATCGGTGAGTGTTGTCTTGATGATTAGTCTGTCTCATAGACTGTAAAGGTCTGTCTGCGGGCCGGTGTCATCAGGAAGTGAAATGAAACGGTTTGCGGCAGCCACTTCGGCCATAACCACAAAATTACAAAATTACTTTGAAACAAACTGTTAGAATATAACGAGTGATGTTTGCGAGAGCATGTAGCGAGGGCACCTGTTTTGGGTCTGTTGCTACGGCCGTAAACCGTTTCGCTCTGTCTAGCAACCGTTTACAGCTGCCGTAAACCGTTTCGCTCTGCCTAGCAACAGACCCAAAACAAGAAGGACGGCTTTCCCCTCCTGCTGGCCTCGCTACTTTCTGTAATCAACCTCCTATGAGGCAGCTATGGGTGGGCTTTGGTGTGACGCCAGCGAGACTAGAGCGAGTCTGTAGACATGATAGAGATGCTTTATCCAATCATCTGCCAGGTATTTTTTGAAAGTGCCTGCCCTTTGAAATAGTTTCCCGAGCGACTCGCTCACAGATGGTTATGTGAGAACAAACCATCTGGCAGCGTCAGGTTAGAAATGTAGGGCACCAAGGCCAGAACCAATGGTTATTAACTCATTGAGTGCCAAGGACGAGTATGTTCGTCAATTCGTTTAGTAACGTAGAGTGCCAAGGACGAGTATGTTCGTCAATTGCGTTTTTTGATGGTGGGACGTGGATCAATGCCTAATACATCTCCTGTAAAATTTTGGGGCATGTTGAATGTGTAAAACCTATTTTACCGACCCATTAGGTGGCGACAGTGCTCTCCAGATTAGAGAAAGTTGAGTAACAACAGCAGAAAAAGCCGTGATGAAACCATTGAATGGTTTGGCTTTTCGCTGTCGCGCTGGGAGCCGGCGCACAACGGTGGGGGGCTCCGAAAATAGACTCTGGGTGCAGCACACTTTGAAACGCGCAGCAGAAAACCCAGAAAGCCCAGAATCGGACGCAGCTTCATCCCAGCTCACAACCGAAACCCCAGAAACGAGCAAGCCCGATCCAGACTCCCCCGACGAGTGGCGGCCATCCGAACGTGGATCTGCAAGCAGCAGAGACTCGCCTGACAAGCAGCAGAGCGAGCAAAGCCACCAGAGACACACCCACGGAGGAGGAGTTTGGAGTTGAGGGGGGTGGGGGTGCTGTTATATTGAAGGAAATTACTGTTCAGATGTTTCAGGTCAGAAAATATTAGTTTCAGAGTCAGTGATTTGCTTGAAATGCTTAATTTCACAAAAGGCTCAATATCTCAGCTTTCTAGATGGAAACGCCTGTTTTTGCTGTTTTTGACCTATCTTCTCCGGCTGATAACTAAAGAATGGAAAATTATATCAATAAACTTTTTTTTGCTGCTGATACAATAGAGTCTCATCGTTCTTTGTGCGTGTTCGGTATTTACATAGTAATATCACACAATATTCTGTGGGCCTCGAGAAATCACTGAAAACGCTCTGAAACTCTGGCACTGGGAGCGTCCGTTCTCCAAAAGTGGCTGGCACTCAATGAGTTAAAATCCTTTTTTCAGTAACTTTTTCCTCAGCAAAATGTATATCCTAATAGAAAAATGAAGTGCTACATGTATGTAAGATCAGACTATATCCCCTAAATCAAAACAGATTTTCTTGAAACTATTAATTATGTGAAGACAAGTATGTTGACATATAATTGTTTGCTAGTTCATCTATCAATTAGATTAATTAATGACCACATTAGCATAACTCGTCATGTTTAATATGCCATGGTGATTATGGCAAGGCATTAGGCAGCCCAAGTGCCTCTTGTAGTTGTAATGTTATTACATCTGTACAGCCAGCCACACCACAACAATCTTTTTCAGGTATCTCTATTTTTCTAGCCCAACCTTTATATATTTACGTAATCATATAATATTATTTGAGCACAGCTAATTCTCCACTGGACCTCCATGATGGCTCCAGACTTAGCTGATAGGAGATTTGTATCTCGTATAATTATCTGGGGATACAGATGGATAACATGTTAAAATGGGACGTCCATGATGATTATCTGCATGCAAAACTGGCACAGCGTTTGCACTTCCTACGTAGGCTCAGACTTTTTGGACTGTGCACCAAAATCATGTCAACATTCTACAATGCTGTGCTGGAAAGCCTGATCAGATATGGCATGGCGGCATGGTTTGGGTCTCTTACAGTCAAGCTCAAATCTAGAATTGTAAAAATGGTTAACAGCCATGAAAGTGATCGGCAAGAAAGAATCACTGACGCTCCAGTCCATCTTTGAGAAAAATGTCATCAGCCTGGCTCATAGAGCTCTGACCGACCCTTCTCACATTTTATTTTCAGAATATGAGTTGTTACCTTCTGGCAGAAGATTCAGAGCCGGCAGATACAGGAGCAACCGCTATAAGCTCTCCTTCCTCTACCTCGATTGCACTTCTGAACAAACAGCCTGCTCCTCCCCCAGGTTGTAGCAACCCATAGTATGTAGGTGGAGGCACTCTAAGTAGGAACGGTAATCTTAGCCCCATGTTTTACCTTCTTATCTTATTTCTTTTATTTTTCATTTAATCTTATTTTAATGGTTTATTCTTTTACTCTTTTATTTTTTTATCCAATATCTCACTGCTGGTTTTATTGTTGATTTTATATTCTTTTTTACCTACGGGTATGTATGATTTAAACAAATTGTGCAATAGGGCTTGTGCAATTTTATGTCTCAGTTGCAAGACAAATTTCCCTTCTGGGCCAATAAAGTTTAGTTTATCTCATCTCATCTCATCTCATCTCATTTGTGATGCAACCGCAATACAATACAAAATATTTTTATATATATTTCATTTTAATTTTTTTCAGAACAATACAACAAGACAAACGAAGAGGCTCAAACACAGGAAAAGAAAAGAAAACAGGGAAAAAAGCATACAATACAATACAAATTTGACTTCACTTGGTTTTCTGCTGGGAAGGTCCAATTGCATGCGGTCAATCAATGCAACAGGCTGGTCCACTCTTTACTGTAAGATCAGTTATCATTCTTGTATCATTGTTTTGTGGTGGGTGCTCGATAGTTGCAGGCCTCGCATTAAGGCTGCACGATGTATCGTATTTTCATCGTCATCGCGATATGAAAATGCGCGATGAACACATCGCAAAAGTCACGTGTTATCGCAATAAAAAAAACTGAGTTACGTGACGGGAGCAAATGCTCTTTCAATGTCTTTCACATGCAGCCAAAAGCTGCTCTCACCAAAGACACTATAAAGCAAGACACTTCAACTTCGAGTGACTCCCTGTATCTGTGTTTTCGCCGCGTCATTGACAAACAGCCAATCACAAGCTGATAACCAGGAGACCCGGAAGAGTACCATTTGGCGTAGCAAGCATGTGGTAGCATGGAGTTGGGTCTATCTATCTGCTCTCACTCGTCTCTAGCTACACTTAGCTCACATTAGCTTATCAGCGGCACTGTGGCGAAAAGGCACAACACTTCTCTGATTTGGAATAATTTCGGATTTAAACGAGATGACACGCTGCAAACACAGGTACTGTGTAAAACATGCGGCGCAGTTGTGGGGAAACACAACAAACCTTCATCACCACCTGCAATATAACCACAAAGAACTGCACAAACAATTACAAGAAAGCCAAGCTGCAAAGCCAACAACATCGAGTAGCAGCAAGAAGCGATTGCAACAACCATCAATTTCTTGGAGTTTAGCGAGCGTGACTCCTTACGAGACAACATCCAAACGCCACAAAGAAATAACAGACTCCATAACTCGTTGTTTGACGAAGGACATGATGCCTATTTGCAGTGGGCAAAGACGGGTTCCCCAAAATGTACAAGACCTGCAGGGATGCTGTGGAGACAGAAGTGAGTCAAGCTGAATACTACTTCTTTATTTAATAGACATAGGCTATTCAATGTTTGGAGTCTATGTTAGCTGTCTATTAAAGCAGAATGACACGTTACCCCGCTAGCCAGGCTCATGAGCGAGAAGCGCCCGGCTAGCGTGGTAAAATAACACGCTACTGTAGCTAATATGTACCCTTTTATATTTTTGTTTATAGCATTTTTTCATTTATCGCAGGTCATATCGTCATCGCAATATTGAACAGTGTTATCGCACATCGCAGCTTTTCCTCATATCGTGCAGCCCTACCTCGCATCCCCTCCTCCAAAGGGATGGACTACAAATCAACCTCAAATGATTGCAGAAATCTCTAAACCATCTGATTAACACCAAGTAACTGGATTTTACTGCCCTAGCTTAGTGGAAATCCAGCGGGACGTCCCAAAATAGGTTTTCTAATGGGATAAGCAGTTACTGAGGCCTCATGATGCCCCTGGTGTACATGTTCAGTAATATCTGTCTCATCACACAGGCTAAACTAATACTGTCTTTTTCTGTATTGCATCTTATATTGCTGTGTAATCTACCTTTCTATAGTCCAGCATGGCTTTTACAGTAAGTGACGCAGACGCTGACACAGTTCAGTTGATCTTGAGGGGGAGTTGTTTATCACGCATGCAGTTTAACAATATTACTCACTGGTACTTTTAGATTACGGTTTGGAAGAATTAATTATATTACAGTCCTCTGTATGACATATACAGTATGTACATATCATTTAGTTTTCTGCTTCAGTGAACTTCCTGTCATGAAGCTCCTTGATGCTGTATGTTGCCAAATGACACCAAATTTGGTCTGTATGGTCGATGGACATGCCCGACCAATGTTATCATTTGGTTTAATGAGTTATTAGCCAATCAGATTTTCACAAAATTAAATCTATCAGAAGTCAACTTCACACTGGCCTGATGTATGAACTTGAAACGCGGTGGGCACATCAGTGACAACACCCTTAGGAACTGCACCAAGGTTGGTGTTGATAGCCCAAGAACGACAATGTAGCCTACTGATTTCAATTTGTGCTAAGGTAACTGCTAATGCCTGAAACCACACATTATTAATGGCATCTACTCAGAAATGGTGATCACATTGACTCCGTAATTTTAAGAGGCGTGCGGCATTAATTTCCCTCCGTTTATAATTGTAAAATTATTTATTTTCTTTCTTTCCTCACTTCTATATTTGTTGAAGCTGACAAACTTGATCACTTTGAAACTGAAGATTAGCAAGACATCCTGACTGTAACAGCATCTGAAATAACAGTAGTCAAAAGCTCATGGTTCTCTGCTCCGAACTGCCAGTGCTGAAACAAGATGCCAAACCCCCACATTGCACCCCCAGCCCCATTCTGAAGTGAGAAAATGTTGATTTTTTTTTCACAGCAGGGAGAAACTGATGAAAGTCATAGAGCCTGAAAAGAGGGGAACCTTTGCGACCTCTGCCAACACACGCACACACACACACACACACACACACACACACACACACACACACACACACACACACACACACACACACACACACACACACACACACACACACACACACACACACACACCTCAGGGGGGCACTTGCATAACCAGTATACAACACGGGGGGGAGGTGCAGGGAGCCAGAATGGAAGAGATGAGAGGAGACAGAATTACTGGATTCTCATTGAAGGAGGAGGGTGAACGAGAAACATGGAGTAGTAAAAAGAAGTCAAGACAGGGAAATTATATTTTAGATAAAATACATTTGGCTGTGACAGACAATTATGGTATTATTATTATTATTATTATTATTATTATTGTTATTATTATTATTATTATTATTATTATTATTAATAAAGGTAATAATAATAATAATAATAATAATAATAATAATAATAATAATAATAATAATAATAATAATATAAAAATGGACGAGTTTACCTTTAACTTGCTGGGTTATCTTTCCTACAGTTGGTGAGGCTCGATGAGTCCAATTTGTATATATCTGTGCAAAGGCATTGTGTAGTGCTGGGCGGGAATCAATACATCTCAATTTAATTAGACTAAAAGCTAATGAGATGAACAGTAAGAAAGCTAGACAAAACAGGGTTCCAGAGCAATAGAACAGGCATATATATATATATATATATATATATATATATATATATATATATATATAAGGGCTGTCAAACGATTAATTTTCTTAATCGCGATTAATCGCATCTTTGTATCGCATGTTTAAAATGCCATTATTTTGCATTTCAAAGCATTTTTAATTAGATATTAATAATTCTTACCAGTGTGTCATGATTGGGAATCAAATGAATGCAAATAAATGTAGCCTACTTTGTGATCTTGAATTTTAGATTTATTTTCAATTCAATAGAAGTGTAATGTAGACAGGAGGTAACAATGTCTACAAAATATATCTTGAATAGAAAATAAATGCACAGTTGCACAAATGCACAACAGTGCAGTACACGATCCAGAACCGATATTTCCGGCGGCGGCGCTGTGGAGCAGTCGAAACCCAAAATGACACAGCCGAAGAAGGCTGTGTCTGAGCTAAAAACTTTGGCACTTCCATTTAAATAAGGGCTCGGTATTGGAAACTGTGTATATTGATAAGGTGTATATCGTGTGAAGCCATTGGAGCCGACCTCCCAGTGGTTAGAAGACCCACGCATCCGAGACTCTGAAGGAAGAATGAGTGATGAGTGTCGCGCTAGCTAGCTAGCTGCTAGCTGGCCGCTAGCTGCTCCGGTATGGTTAGCTTTTAGGTGATAGCTCAAACTCGATGTACTTCGGTGATATTTTAATTCCGTTTTACACAAGGTGCAAACTACTGTTGACTTGTCCACTGTGCCATTTGGGAGTTTTTTTTAAATAAAACGAACCATTTAGAAGCGTGTTGCTATCTTTCTCTTCCATGCCTGCACAGGCAGGAGACAGGAAACCGCTGTGACCGGCTTGACTACAAGTACGGGTGCGACAAAGGGACAAAATAGCGTCATGCGATTAATGCGATTAAAAAAAACGCATTATGGTCGGCCCTTAATCGCATTGCGATTAACGCATTAACGCTGACAGCCCTAATATATATATATATATATATATATATATATATATATATATATACGGTATATATACGGTACTGTATACTGTACACACACACACACACACACACACACACACACACACATACGCCTGTTTTATTGCTATATATATGTATATATGTGTGTGTATATTTAAACAATATCACACGAGAGGGAGTGCTGTTGTTGGCTAATATTGGCAGCACTGCTGTGATTCGGTTGTAGGCACGAGGCCGAAGGCCGAGTGCCGAAGATAATCACAGCAGTGACGATATTAGACAACAACAGCACAACCTCGAGTGTGATATTGCTTTTATACAACAGTTCTATTAAACAAAGCTGATTAAAAAAATGACAAAAAGCTGAGAAAATATATGATTTCTCTATTTATTCCTCCGCCAACAAAAATAGTCCTCTCAGCTTTCTGCTTTGCCGAAAATGTAGCCTAATCAGCCTAATTAACTGCAGGCTGTCTACTTTTTGTCATACACATTAATGTGAAGCGTTTTGTTGATTAGAGCAGCTGTGAAGCGGAGTGATCTACTGTACACACAGTGAAGCGCCAGTGCGTTATCGTGAAATATCAGCACTGGTAGGATCCCTCTTGTCCAATCAAATTGCTCGGCTGGGACTAACTGTTGTATAAATATATATATACACACACACACACATAGGCCCCTATCGTTGCATCGGCGCAGTTTCTAGGCCGAGCGGCAGGCGCAGATCAAAGCAGTGGGCGTGGAAAGGCGCACTTGATATCGTCGTGCTGGCGCTAGATGCAGCCCAAAGCATTACAACCACGCCTTTTAGGCGTAAAATTATGCACCGTCATGCTCATTGGATAAGTGCAATAAACGAATCGCACGCTTGCCTTTTTAGCTCCAATTCCAGTGATCCCGCAAAACCAGACGAAAGCCAAACGCTCTGCCCCCCCCCCCCCTCCCTTCATCCAGCCTGTCTGTCTGCATTATAGGCTATTATTCCATATTATTATGCTTCTCAAACCAATCTAACTGCAGTTTCAATACTGCAAGCATGTAAATACGCTACACTATAGCAAGATCAAAGTGAAAATAATGTTCTATGCATCAGCTAGAAAAATATAGCCTATTAGATTGGTGAAAGTTTGTCCAGAAAGATATCATTTTCTCTCGCCTGCTGCAGGAAGGATGATGCACATAAATATACCCTACATTATGTCAAGTCATTGCATAAATGTGTTTTTATTGTAAAACTAAATGTGAAATAGGGCCAAGTTATTGGAGGGACATCACAGTATAGCAGATGCCATTAGAAGCGCGTTCCGAAGCGCGTTCCGCTGTTACTTCTCTAAATCACGTTAACTCGACAAGGGGTATATATAGGCCCAGGAGGACATATATGTTTCACTTAGGGTGGTGTTTTAATTTCGATGATTTATTTGGTCCAATATTGAAATGTTCTACAATTGCAGGCTGTGTTACCATTACACATTATTTTAGATCGACCTTTTATATCTATTTCGCCTCATTTGGTTGCTATTTAGTAGCGAAATTTAGTACCCAATTGCATGCTGGGGCATTCACAGGCAGTCAGAGACAGACAGTCGTATTGTGCCTGTCAGACTGCCTGCAGCCTCAAAGCGGTACGGACGGAGTTGTTTTACCCAGGCTGGAAGCGTTGTCACACAGGTTTGTGACAGTAACTCAACGCGGAAGGATTTATTTCACAATAAACTGGTAAACGCACACCAATGCCTGCTCCTGTCAGTAGGAGAGAGGGAGAGAGTGACACAGAGAAGGGTGACAGAGGAGAGAGGGGACGGACTGGCCCATTGAATAGGCCTGCTTTTCAAAGGCGCAAGGCGCTAAATTAACGGCAGGTCGGAAGATAGGAGTACGCCGGTATTTAGCGCCGACACGCCCACTTTGGCCCATTCTGGGACTGCGCCATGCCCATTCGGCCTAAAGCCCATTTGGCAGCCTAAAGCCATATTGATATCGTCCCAAAACAGGCGCAAGGCACGTTTTTTTGCGTTTAAGGCCCGTTTTAGCGCCGAAGGCCTGTGGGAGAATAGGGCCCATCCAGTATACATATCAGCCGCTGCTGTGTGGCCTTGCCTGCCCTATTCATAGCTTTCAAGGGGCGTTACGTGCTGCCGGGAACGCCCACCTGACGGTCAAAAAAAAAACTTGTTCATTCCGCTGCCCGCCGAGTCGACTAGTTTCTCACGCTGTTTGTTCAGCCAAAATGCCGATTACCTGTTGTGCTATCGGTTGCACTAACCGACGAGGAGATACTCCTGGCTTGTGCTTTTCATAGCTTTCAAGGGGCGTTACGTGCTGCCGGGAACGCCCACCTGACGGTAAAAAAAAAAACTTGTTCATTCCGCTGCCCACCGAGTTGACTAGTTTCTCACGCTGTTTGTTCAGCCAAAATGCCGATTACCTGTTGTGCTATCGGTTGCACTAACCGACGAGGAGACACGCCTGGCTTGTGCTTTTACAGAATCCCGTCGGAGAAAGAAAACTCAGAAAGGAGGAGGTTGTGGATTTGTGCGATTAGACGTGGTTCAGTCGCTGGGGAGGGCAAATGGCTTTTTTTCTACCATCAAAGTAGACACGTCTTTGCGGCCAACATTTCATCAAAGGTAAGCTCAAGTAACATTAACGGGGTATTTTAATCATTATTGTAATGTTACTTGAGCTTACCTTTGATGAAATGTTGGCCGCAAAGACGTGTGTACTTGGATGGTAGAAAAAAAAGCCATTTGCCCTCCCCAGCGACTGAACCACCTCTAATCGCACAAATCCACAACCTCCTCCTTTCTGAGTTTTCTTTCTCCTGTTAATCTGTTAATCCTGAATTCACATTACACATTACTTCAGTGGAAGTAATGTGTAATGTCTCAGTCCAAAATCCGCATGTATAGACCATTTAGGCTCAACGAATAATAATGATGTCATGATGTGTTTAGTCGCACTGATTGAATAATTCCTATAGGCTATCAATAAAAAAAAGAATGATAATAAAATTAAAAAAGCCTTCTGAACTGAATTGACACGGTACGTGCGGGCATAGATTTCATTTATAAAAAATAGCCTATTTTGTGGTCACATATATTGTCAGCAGAGTCGCATATCTCCATATTTCATATAATGATGTTGGAAATATGAAGTTCAATCACATCATACAGGCCAAAAGCAACACAGTTGCAGCTGCAAAATGCAGGAGTAGCCTAGATATGAATCATCTTAATATGGGATCGCCTGTGTGCAGGTGATCCCATATTAAATTGCTTAGATGTAGTAGGCTATTCCAGCATGTAGGCTATGACCATTTCAATTCCAACCCAACATCAGTCTCAGCTCCCTTGCGCACACGGCACCGTGCGCTTTGGAGACGTTTATGTAACCTGTTTATGCCGGTTTAGTGATATTTCTCCACTCACGTCAGCTGCAATCGATCACCGGGGTCAAACAACGTATCTAGGCTACTTGAGAGCACAAAAATGAATATAGCCTATAAAAACATATTCCAAAGTGGTAAGTAGGGCTTAATTAAAATAGCCAACAAGTGCAAGGCTTTAGTCCTTGATTAATTCAACATTACAATTTCTGCTCCTTCCTAGATGTGAAACTCGTCCAGAAAGGGGTTGGCCATTTTTCCAAACTGCTGATTCGATTGGTTAGTGGGCGGTGTATTTAAGGTCTAATCTTATCCTTGCAACTTAACCTGCTGCGGACCAGGTTAAGTGTGAAGCATAAGTTGCTATGGAAATATATGTCGGTAAGAAGTTAACTTGCTTTGTAGTACGGCTAAACCAGGTTTAAACCCAAACTTATCAGGATCAACCTAAATCTTGCTTTGTAGTACAGGCCTCAGATGCTCCCTTTTATATAGCGAGCTGCAGAGCGGGCGAAGCCGCGAATATGCCATTTTACATGTGATCAGGCTGAAACTTTCAGGGGGTGTAACAAACAAAGTCAACTCGTTCAATGGTTGAGCTTGGGCCCTGTCTGATATGCAAGCAATGCACACATTGACAGAACGCCATATAAAGTCAGCTCTTTCTTTAGCGTCCTTGTCCTCTGCCGATACGTAAGCAATGCACGCAATGACAGAACCGCGGGACAAAGTCAACTCTTTCATTGGGCACCCTTGTGCTCTTTCCAATATGTAAGCAATGTACGCAAAGTTGGAAATGGCAATGTAAAGGGCATTTCTTATCGCCTAAATCAGGGGTTCCCAAACTTTTCCGACCAAGTACCACTACGTACCGAACCAAATTTCCCAGGGACCACACCCATAAAATAAAATTTGCTGATTTAACCATGCAATAGCAGCAGATGAACTAAATAACAATATAAGGCTACTAGCTGCTTCAAAATGGACACACACACACACACACACACACACACACACACACACACTAGAGCTGGGCTCGGGCTGAATTTTCCTTACCGAACCCGACCGAGCCCGTCACATTATTAGCCGAGCCCGGCCCGGCCCGACAGGTGTCAATTGATAATCTGTCCGAGCCCGGCCCGAACCCCCTCCCTGATTTTTTTTCCCCCTCGGAGCGCAGCGAGCGCATAATTCAATGAGTCTGTCCAGCCTATAAACAGCCCTATATAATCCCAAACCAAAATCAGTCCTCGTAATTCAAAGCAGTCAATGATTAATACGTAATGTACAAAGCAAAGCACCAAACAGCCTAATTCGTGCGTGCCGTGCACTGCCCACACACAATCCCACATCGCTGAAAGAAGTACTGCACGGTGTCGGCACGCAGCTGACTCCGGGCAGAGCAGCAGAGTGCATGTCTGGGCGTGTTTCATTCGATGCCTTCAAGTGCTTTCATTAACGTAGTATTAGCTCAGGAGCTGATGATAGATATATTTGAAGGCAAAAACAAGTGACTCATTACGTGACCGAGCCCGGCCCGAGCCCGAACGCGACTTCAATGTTTCTGTCCGAACCCGGCCCGTAAGTCGGGCCGGGTTCGGGTTCCGAGTCCGACGGGCCGGGTAGCCCTGCTCTAACACACATACACACACACACACACACACACACACACACACACACACACACACACACACACACACACACACACACACACACACAACATTAGGCTATGAAAAAGAGGACCCCTTTGAAGTTTTTTTTCCTCACCAAAATTTTGCCTAACTTTGGAGTGTTATTTAGCTACCTTCCTGACAAGCTAGCACAGGGGTGTCAGACTCATATTAGGTAGAGGGCCGGATTTGTTCAACTGAGACCTCATGGGGGCCGGATTTCTTTTTTTACTAAAATCAATTCGACTCATTTACCCATTTACTTCACAAAAGAAATACTGCTCTTTCCATTTCTCTTGAAACTGCCTGCATTCCGTGTCAACCTTTCTCTTTTTCGACAGCATCTTGTTCAGGGGCGGACTGGGATCATAATTCAGGCCGGGCATTAGATACCAAGCAGGCCAGGCCGATACGGGCCGGCGCGCATGCCGGCGTCCGAAAAATTTGGGCCGTTTAAAGCTCAATTTGGGCCGTTTGAAGCCAGATTTGGGCTGTTTGAAGCCCATTTTCCCGATGTGCCCGATTATGCAGTCCGCGCCTGATCTTGTTGATCCTTTTGTTTTTTGGTAGGTAGCTGAATGCGCGATTCAATTCCAGCGTGGCATCATGGCGGCTTTGTTTACACCTGATGACCTACTGACATACTTCCTTGTAGTGCAGGTTAATTAACTTATGAATGAACTCTTAGCTTGCTTATTAGCCACACGTAGTTCATGATAATGGGGTGCGAATTTAATAATAATAATAAAAAAAAATAAAAAAATAAAAAAAAAATCTTTTAACACGTTCACTGCCGTTGACGAGATATCTCGTCTTAAAAAAAAAAAACGGTTGACTGCCGTTGACGAGATATCTCGTCTTAAAATTTTTTTTTTTTTTTTTTGACGGTGGGACGTCGATCAACCCCTTTTACATCTCATATTAAAATATGGGAGGTATTGAATGTGTATAATCTATTTTACCGACCCACTAAGTGGCGACAGTGCTCTCCAGACGAGAGAAAGCCAAGCAAAAACAGCCGCGTGAGGAAGCCATTCTCATGAAAATGGATTGGCGAAAACGCTTTCGCTTTCGCGCAGGGAGCTGGCGGTGGTGGATTGCAAATTTGCATAATAGATTACAGGTGGAACACACTTTGAAACACGCAGCATAAATAAGACCAGAATCGCAAAAGCTTCATCAAAGCTCTCAACCGAAACCCCAAGAAACGAGCGAGCCCATCCAGACTCGCCCAAAGAGCGGCCGCCAGCAGCCAGGCAGCAGCAGCAGCAGCAACTCGCTTGTGACACGCCCGCTGCAGAGCCAGGGAGGCAGGAGGAGAACACACACGGAGGGAGGAGTTTGAAGGAGAGGGGGGTTTCCTGCTGTTATGGAGGAAATTACTGTTCAAAACTATTGTTTAGATGTCTGACGTCTTACTGATGCCAAAAATGAATGGTTAAAGTGACTGTTCTATCGAATTTCACAAAAAGGCATTTTTCTCAGCTTAAATTTTCAGACGCTGAAACCATGCTGTATGTAAGTGCTAATGCCTACATAACTGCTAACTCTACAAACTAACTCTTTTAGACAGATAAAGCACACATTCTATTAGTTCTTTTGAGATATTTTGTGTTCACAAAATCTTAGCAGAAAATAATCCTCGGCTGTTGAAAGATGAGCCAGAATCCTCAAAAAAACCCTTTGGCAGAAGCTACCGACAGTAAAAAAAAAAACGGCTGGCAGTGAATGTGTTAAATATTCCAAAACATCTCGCGGGCCGGATGAAACCTGCCCGCGGGCCCGCGGGCCGGATTCGGCCCGCGGGCCGTATCTCTGACATCCCTGAGCTAGCATGTCATGGTTGGTACAAATCGATTCCTTAAGTCTTCTAGTTTCATATGATACCAGAAACTTCACTCTGGCTTTACAACTGAGCCTGCTGCAGCCTCTGAAAGTAAATGTTCAAAATTGTGGTGTTTCCCAAATATCGCGATATTTCTGAAAATCGGCCGAATCGGCAACTGCTCAGGGTTAATGTGTATGTAAAAACTGTTTGTAAAAAAAACCACAAAAAAATAAAATGCAATTCTCTGGCGGACCACCAGGCAGAGAGCCCCACGGACCGTTTGGCAACCAATGGCCTAAATTGTGCAGTGTAACACTGACGCATGTTGCAATGCTATATGTTTCAGGTAGCGGCGCTAAATGCAAATACTGCTACATGAACAACTACGGTACATATGAAACCGTCATTGTTTCCACTGTGAACACACAGAAATGGTGATGGCAAGGAAGCCGGTTGATGTATGTGTGCTACAGAGAACATGTGTATGTTCTGAGTGTCCTTCACCAACAAATCCCAGCAGCCGTCACCTCCTCTCTCTTGTATCCATCCCTTTGCCCCCTAACATCTCCTTACTCCTCTGTCCGCCATCTTTCTTCTCTGCCTCGCTACATTCATCTCTCCCCCTCGGCTTTCTCCTAACACCAGCCATTAACCAGCCTCCTAGAGCTACACACATGTACAGTACACAGCACACACACACATACACACACACACGCACGCACGCACGCATGCACGCACACACAAACACACACACACACACACACACACACACATACATAACACACACACACACACACACACACACACACACATAACACACACACACACACACACACACACACACACACACACACACACGTGCAAAAGCACACAAAGTACATCGCCAAAAGGCCTCTGTATTTTCACCATCCGAAGAATCCTCACAAATGAGGGGCACTGGCAGCCATTTAAAGGGCACTAGAGAGTAGAAGAGCCCCTCTGAATAGAGCCCACACGGAGGGAAAAGTAATAGACCTAAATCATGAGATTACACACACATGCGTGCGCACACACACGCGTGCGCGCGCACGCACACACACACACACACACACACACACACACACGGACATAAATACACAAATTCGAACATACGAACACTGGCGAATGGTAGAGCATTTTCACAGTCAAGGACAAACATGAAAGGCATGTATTCATGCAGAGGCAAGAGAAGAAGAAAACAGTTTGTAATGCAGCATGTGTGTCTATAGGAGCATGCCCAGGCTGCTATCTCCATCTAGAGTGAGTCAGAGTGGCACGCTGAATATAAATGACTCATCGCAGATTAAGACGTGACTATTTCAATAAAGACAAAGGCACGTACAGTAGGAGGTCAACTTAACCCCTTCCACTGCCTCATTGACATTCCCTTTAACCCTCACTCACTGTGGGTTAACATGAAGCAGAGCGCTAAGGTCAGCCCAGTGAATGAATGCTAACATGCAAAATGGATCATAGGTCCAGCTGAGAGGCAGTTTGAACGTGTTCTTTAGTGTTTCTCTCCATGGCGTACAAACAACACGCGTGTCCACTTTGAAAACACATAAAGTCAAAGTCCATACTGGAGACTGGCGACTGGTGCGTCTTATTTGCACGTGGCTGCAACTAAAACAACTTTGGTTGTCTTTAGGCAAGTAAAACAACTTGGTTAAGGTTAGGGTTAGCCTAAGTTTGAGAAACCTGGGATGGTAGGAAATTTTAAATTAAGTTTTGTCATGAAAAACTCAGGATTTTAAACCAAGTTAGGAGTGTTTTGAATTTACCAGATGTTTCTGTCCACACGCCAATTTGTTTCAATCACTCTTTTTTGGCTCCATGGTCAGACAAAAACTATCATGCCTGGAGTGAGAAGGGGCTAGTTTCCATCAAAGACCTATAGATGATAATTCTGCATCATTTGATCTACTGAAGAGGAAGTTTGAATTGCCCGGCACCGACTGGCTCAGATTCCTGCAAACCAGAAATTATGTTGGATCCAAGATTGGCACCTTTGAAGCGCTCCCAAATGAACATTGCTTTTGTGCACTGCTCAGTCAATAGCAGACACCAGCTGATCCAATTTAAAGTTGCTCACCGTCTTCACTACTCCAAGCATAAATTACACAAGATCTACCCTTCTGTCTCGCCACTGTGTGACAGGTGACAGGTGTCAGAGGGCACACTATCTCATGCCTGATGGTTCTGCCCTTCCTTAATGGGATACTACTGGGCGAAAATATTTGACTGGTACTGCAAGTCCTACAAAACAACCCTACAGCAGGAGGCAGAACTCACCATCAGCTGCAGCTGTGCAACAATCTCTTGTTTGTTGCTAAAATACTTATTCTGAAGGAATGGAAGTTGTCCTCTGCACCTTCTTTTCAAATGTGGCTGATGGACATGATCTATGTTATACAGATAGAGAGACTCAGGTCCCTGAGAACCAACTCGCTCAAAAGGTTCTCAACTGTCTGGGACCCGTTTGTGGCCTACTTTGACGAGGTTAAGAGTGATAAGTGACTGAGGCCAGGGTTGGTGTCTCGTGGACCTCTTGCATGGGATCTCATGTGCATTGTCTTTTGCAAGCACATAAACACTTTGTGCGGCTGATAGCACCAAGTTGTAATGATGAATGTCAATGATGTATGTCTTTTTTTCCCTTCTTTTTCTTTTTTCCTCTCCTGTGTCTGAGCCTGTTTGTCTTGTTCGTATGTTCTCTAAAAAATGAAAATAAAATATATAAAAAAAAGCTTAGGGTTAGGGTTATGGTTTGCATTAGGCTAAATAAAGGCTAAAGTCATTGATTGAAGAGAATGGGCTGGTTTCGCAGCCTGACAACTGTTGGACAAGTGACAAACCTTTGGAGTTTATGACAAAGTTATACGGCAGAGATTCTCTCACTCTACCGATCCACTTTCACCAAAAAACTGTGTGGCTCTATTATATACAGCTCGCCAAAAAAAAACTATTCCTGCCCCCCCCCCCCCCCCCCCCCCCCAAAATTGGCAAAATTGGTTGTCGTGACAACGGAGCCAACGATGGGGTCAAAGTTGAATCCAGATGAAGTCTTGACAATGGTCGCAATGTTCATCGCAATGATGGCATATCGCCCGTCGCTGGCAGTATAAACACTTGTCGTTATCACCGACGATGGAATGTGATCATGGTCGGTTGCGACGACCATAAATCGCTGGACTCTAAACTGCCCGTAACACTGAGTTACGCTGCCTGCCCTGTAACAGACACACCAAGAGCGATGCGGATATATAGCATGAAATTGCGATGCGAATTTTGACCCACCTGTCAATCACAGAAACAGATGTGTACACGTTGGAAGCGAATTTCTGAAAAATTGACCTTGGTCCGAAAAATTAACGCCGCAATAACGCTCAGCGAAACTTCGCCACTGGTACGCACGGTTGCATTGACTGATATAGGTTCGGAAAATATTATTGACATGCGAATTAATCTCACGAAAAAAAACGCTCCCGATGTGTAAGGACCTTAACTCTGAGTGAGGCTGCCTGTCCTGTAACCGACGCTGTAACTTGAGTGACGCTGCCTGTCCCCAACTCTGCAGCTCACCAGCAATGACACCTTGACAACGAGGCACAGATCCATGAAATGATTTCATGCTGGCTTAATGTTGTAGAGCAAACCGTCTGTTGCTTCTGCCTTTTACTTGTGGCGTGTCCTTGTGGCAATGGGATTTTCTGTGTTAACATTTTCAACAGACAATACATCACATTGTAGGACTACATAAAACACACTTGTACATTTACATGTAAAATCTATTTCAAATTGAACATTAATGATTGTTGCCACTGACACTCAGAAATTCTCTTGGATTCACACTAGTAACCAAAGCATTCTTGTCATTCTCACACATGTGCCCGGAGGGCGGCGGCGGAAATTTGAGGCAATTTGAAGGCCAATTTAGCGGTATAACTAATTTTAAATATTCCAATTTTAACCAGATTTAGAGGAATATCTCATTTTAGGATGAGACTTTGACAAACATACATACCTGATTCACGTTGACTGACTGATATATCTGTCAGACTGTGTGCGCCTGTGCTGCTGCTGTCCGTCTGCATGGTTGCTCTGGCTGAGTGGAGTGCGCACTGCTGGAGTGGGTGGGGACGGGCCACGTGCGTTTTTGGGTTGGTGCCTTCAGGGGCGGTTTAGAAAAACACTGCTCCATGCAGAGGCCTATTACAAATGGTGCATTCAAGGCCAAGAGAGCTCGGAAAAGGCATTTCTCTTTGAATGCTGCCTTCAGTGATGGCATGGAAAGGGCAATTTCCATACAAAGCACCATTAGAAATGCATTCATGGTCAGGAAAGGGCACTTTTTATTTTATTTTTTCATGTGTCTGAGCTGTTTGTTTTGTTCATGTGTTGTTGGAATGAAAATGAAAAATGTATTATAAGAAAAGAAAAAAAGGGCACTTTTTACAGACTGAAAAAAAGGCAGGGGCTCAAGCCCCCTTTCATGTCTATGTGTGCACGTGCCTGTATAAGGCAATGCATTACTCAGTAGTTTCATACTCAGTAACACCACTGCAAATAATAAGCAGACTATTGTTAGTCAAACAAATGCAGCAGGATCTATATACTAGAGAGTGATGATGATTATCAATGACAATGGGAACATACAACAACATTCGTCCCCGTCCTCCCACCAATTATCCCCGTCAGCCTTTTTGACAGCGGCGAGCCGAGCCGCTGAACGGCCTAATCTCTCTTCACAAATTAGCACCATCACTCGTCCCCTTTCCCAAATGTACACCATGTCCTTGAACGTCACGTGGTTAACGCTGCCTATTCATAACCATTATCTCAGGGCCTTCCATGAGAGGGAGAGAGGACTCAAAGACACTGGGAAATGTGAAAGGGGAGGAGGACAAGATCAGCTCTGCAGGTTGATCTCAGATTCCCCCGTTGGCCCACTGCTATCAGAGCCATTGATTGGTTTATGTAATTCTGCTCTGATTTGGCTTGGCCAATCAATGGGCTGCAGTCTCACTTCCTCTGACTGTGCAGCCATTAGATTAGTAGGCCTTTTCCACTGGCCCTTTGGCCACGCCAAGCCATGATGCCATGCTGATTTTTCTTTCCCATACAAATTTTAACACGCCGTGCCGTGCTTGCGATGGACCCGCCTCCAAGCGGGCTGCGGTGACTTCTCGTCAACCGTGGCCAACCGTGATGACCTCCCTTCTCCCCCTCAAACAGCTGTGTATAAGTTGTGATGTGAAACTCTCATGTCTCTGTGCTGGAATGGAGAGAGCAGTGAGAATGTGTTTTTAAAAGCCTCCGATTCAGTTCTCAGTACTTTTGGAGGCTCAAACTAAATCTCTGTGGTTTGAAGTTTTGTTTATCTCCCGTGTTTATGATTGTATACTTTCAGATATCAGCTTTATTTAAAGGTCCCATTCCGTGCAAAAGCTGTTTTTACTTCTAAATGCATATATGCTGTTGTCATCCCTCCCTGTAATGAGTGCTCAGAACCTCAGAACTGCCAGAGTTGGATTTGTCCCTATCCAGCTCTCTCCTGCGGTCTCCTTCAAGCCACGCCACCCTTACACTCTGTTCCCACAGAGGGATAGGTGTTACATCACAACGCGCCTTTAGCATACTGCGTGCAATCTCTCTCACACAAGCTACCTGCACCATTTTGTCTATTGTTTGCCATAGCAAGCTGTTTCAGCGCGAGATTCATCATGACCTGTTGGTCTGTGCTAACCATTTCAGCCCAGAATGTTTCAACAATCTGGGGCAGTACAATCAAGGTTTAGCCACAAAATTAACACTTCTAGCTGGAGCGATGCCAACTGTATGTGATCCAGCAACTGCAGAGGTGCATTCGGTAAGTCTAGGCATTTTGAGATGTCCTCTTTAGCGTAGCAACCGTTAAGTTAGGGATAGCTCGTTGCTAACGTTAGTTGTGGACACAACCTAGCGTGCTGGTCCACGGATGCTAATCTGATTGGGAGCCTGGGGCGGGCTCTCCCCCAGCGGCCAATGGGAACTGTTAGTTCTGAATATATTATAGAAACAGACCATTCCTGGGAAGCGACGAGATGAGGAAGTGAGAACTCCGTCAGAACGAACGGGGTTGCTATATTTTCGACAAATTAATCCAGAATCATGTTTTATGGACCAGAGACACACGTTTTTAAGAGGTTACAGCTGCACGAATTGGGACATTTAAAGGTTCCCGATCGATTTCAGTGGGGCCATGTTATGTTACTGCTGAGCTGATGAAAACTTTTTCTTTTCTGCTGCTGCTTCATATGAAAAGCTTTCCACATCCACTGACAAACTAACAAAAGGCTTTTATTGTGAAGAACTTATAGGAAATGCAATGTTTATCCACCGTTTTAGCCGTGACTTTTGACAATTACTGACTAGTCACAGTCATACAGCCATATGCATGCTGCTGCCTGCCGCGTCATCAGTTAAAGACACACCTTCAAGCGGGAAGCCCTGTTGTAGTGGAAAGACAAACCCCAGTCAGCACCAGTGGCTCCTGTATTACATTACAGTACTGGCTTTCGCTAAGCAGGCTGGCCTAGGATACTCCTTGGATGGGAGACTGGTGCTGGAAGTGGTGTTGGAGGACCAGTAGGAGGTGCTTTTCCGTCTGGTCTCCTTAATAATCTCCCCAATGCCCCAGGGCAGAGACAGGTTCTCTGTCCTGTAAGTGAGCACCATCCTTCAGATGAGACATCAAACTGAAGTCCTGACTCTCTGTGGTCATTAAAGATTCCATCAGCACTCTTCGCAAGAGTAGGGCTGTAAACCCAATGCAGTGGCATGTCTAGGGAGTGGCCTGGGGTGGCACGGGCCACCCCTAGAATCTGATTGGCCAAGACAACATACCTGCCAACAAACACGGAGATTTTCACTTTCAATTAAGCACCCCCCCCCTCTCTCTCTCTCTAAAAAAACATGACATTGGTAATGTTATGGTAGGCTTGAAACTTCACCCTGGCTTTAAAACTAAGCCTGCTACTAGAGGGTAAACGGACAGTAAACCTGTGTGCTAGGTTACATGATAATATGGTGCAGGTATGTTGTCATCTCAGCAAATCAGAACATTGAGGATTTCTTCTCCATCAAACCAAAGAAATGTAAAATTGCACAGCAGGACAGAGCAGCCAGCAGCACTGCTAGTCAGTCACAATCAGAGCTGCAGGAGAGAGCAGCAACAAGCTCTCCTCCTTGTCAGTCAGATGAGTCAAGCCAGCAGCTTGACAGCAGGGATGTAGCCCACAGCAGGACCCCCCAGCTGTACTGTATGTGTGGGTGTACTGTCAAATCCTAATAGTTCCAGATTTCTCTTTAGTAAGCACTTATCTTGATATTGCCTTGATGTCAATGGAATTGCGGTTAATTGCCAGACATTGCAACTAAAGTTGAAACTTGTCAATTATGTGTGTAGAACAGTGATACTCAACCCGAGGCTCTACAGCCACATGCGGCTCCTTTATGGGTAGTTGTGGCTCTTTTAAGTCATATTTAAAATAAATAAAAAAATAATCTAAAAATAACAAAGGGAGGAAATATTCCTCTAAATATGGCTAAAAGTCCCAAAAACGTAAATTTTTCTTCGGCGGGTCCCTTCCTGGCCACCCCTTCATAAGTCAGTGCCCCACTTGTGCCACCCTAGTAAAAAAAAGTCTGGACACGCCACTGCCCCAATGCCCTGGGGAGTGTAACCCTGGCTAAATTCGCACACAGACCTGCAACATGGCTGCCGTGCATCACCCACGTGGGTGCTACAAATCGGTGGTGGATGAGTCGAGTTCCCCTCCACCCCTCTCCTGATTAGAGCTGGGCTCGGGCTGAATTTTCCTTACCGAACCCGACCGAGCCCGTCACATTATTAGCCGAGCCCGGCCCGGCCCGACAGGTGTCAATTGATAATCTGTCCGAGCCCGGCCCGAACCCCCTCCCTGATTTTTTTTCTTCCCCTCGGAGCGCAGCGAGTGCATAATTCAATGAGTCTGTCCAGCCTATAAACAGCCCTATATAATCCCAAACCAAAATCAGTCCTCGTAATTCAAAGCAGTCAATGATTAATACGTAATGTACAAAGCAAAGCACCAAACAGCCTAATTCGTGCGTGCCGTGCACTGCCCACACAGTCCCACATCGCTGAAAGAAGTACTGCACGGTGTCGGCGACACCAGCGCTGAGCCGACACGCAGCTGACTCCGGGCAGAGCAGCAGAGTGCATGTCTGGGCGTGTTTCATTCGATGCCTTCAGGTGCTTTCATTAACGTAGTAAATTAGCTCAGGAGCTGATGATAGATATATTTGAAGGCAAAAACAAGTGACTGATTACGTGACCGAGCCCGGCCTGAACCCGAACGCGACTTCAATGTTTCTGAACGAACCCGGCCCGACTTACGGGCCGGGTTCGGGTTCCGAGTCCGACGGGCCGGGTAGCCCTGCTCTACTCCTGATATGTGAAGGGTTTTGAGTATCTAGAAAGGAGCTATATAAATGCAATCAATTATTATTATTAATAGTATTATTATTATTAATAATAATTGCATTATTATTAATATTATTATTATTGTTAACACGTTCACTGCCGTTGACGAGATATCTCGTCTTAAAAAAAAAAACGGTTGACTGCCGTTGACGAGATATCTCGTCTTAAAAAAAAAAAAAAATTGACGGTGGGACGTCGATCAACCCCTTTTACATCTCATATTAAAATATGGGAGGTATTGAATGTGTATAATCTATTTTACCGACCGAGAAAGCCAAGCAAAAACAGCCGCGTGAGGAAGCCATTCTCATGAAAATGGATTGGCGAAAACACTTTCGCTTTCGCGCAGGGAGCTAGCGGTGGGGGATTGCAAATTTGCATAATAGATTACGGGTGGAACACACTTTGAAACACGCAGCATAAATAAGACCAGAATCGCAAAAGCTTCATCAAAGCTCTCAACCGAAACCCCAAGAAACGAGCGAGCCCATCCAGACTCGCCCAAAGAGCGGCCGCCAGCAGACAGGCAGCAACAGCAGCAGCAACTCGCTTGTGACACGCCCGCTGCAGAGCCAGGGAGGCAGGAGGAGAACACACACGGAGGGAGGAGTTTGAAGGAGAGGGGGGTTTCCTGCTGTTATGGAGGAAATTACTGTTCAAAACTATTGTTTAGATGTCTGACGTCTTACTGATGCCAAAAATGAATGGTTAAAGTGACTGTTCTATCGAATTTCACAAAAAGGCATTTTTCTCAGCTTAAATTTTCAGACGCTGAAACCATGCTGTATTCAAGTGCTAATGCCTACATAACTACTAACTCTACAAACTAACTCTTTTAGACAGAGAAAGCACACATTCTATTAGTTCTTTTGAGATATTTTGTGTTCACAAAATCTTAGCAGAAAATAATCCTCGGCTGTTGAAAGATGAGCCAGAATCCTCAAAAAAAAACCTTGGCAGAAGCTACCTACAGTAAAAAAAAAACGGCTGGCAGTGAATGTGTTAATATTATTATTATTGTTAATATTAATATTATTAATATTAATATTGTTATTATTATTTAAATTCAACATATTGCAATACAAAAATGGGGGGCATCATGGGGCAGAAAACATTATCACGATATTATCTCCATTTGATTCTGCTCTAGTAATCACAAATGACATGCTTGAACATCACAGTTTCACAAGCTCTCATCCAAATTAGATTATTTGCACATGTTTAACTAGAGGGCACTCTCCTCCGCCAGGTCAACGTAGATGTTTCAGCAAGTCGCCTTCATCAGCGTTCAATGCTGATGAAGGCGACTTGATCTCACAGGTATAAGCCAAAACATTTTGAGTTCAAAACAACAAACCTATACGAAGGATCAGTCGAGCAGCATTTTGGTAAACAAACTGCGTTTCCAGGGGAAAACGCCAATGGGACCCTATGGAGCCAGCCTTGAGTGCTCACTCCAGCACTCAAGGCTGGCTGGTGTATATTTTAAAAACTTTAACACGACATGCAAATATCATACATCAAACTCTTGAGCTACTTCTGCTCTCACTCAGAATGTCAAAGTATAAGCGATGTCATGTATAGTTTTTGAGATATTAACATTTGTTTGGCACAACTCATACTTGTTGTCCGGGGGATTTGTGGTGATTTGTTGTTGTTGTGACGTCAAGCTGATTCCTCGTATACTGTATGTACGGCACATTAAGCCCAGGATGACTGTTTAATTGTAAATATGCCAGATCTTACTTTACTCCCTAGTATAGTAAGTTACATCAATTATTCAAGTAGATTATATCTCTCTGGATATACATAAGACATATACAAGCGTGCACACCTACAAACACTGTCACACGCACACGCACGCACGCACTCACGCACAACCAAACAAACGCATGACAGCACTTCATTCTCTGCTTAATTTAGCCATTGATTTTTTTCTAACACCAGATCACACAATATATAGTCAAAGACATGGGGCTAGTAGTGTTTTATAGTCTTTTACGTGCAGAGAGAGACACAGAGAGAGAGAGAGAGAAAGAGAGATTTCACCAGAGATCTCACCAACAATCACCAGAGCATAGGGGTCCACACAAGTCAGATTTGAACTGGCAGAGTGTAACAGCTTTACAGTTTTACTATGCGCACACATACTGTATACATGTATGTAGCATAAATCAATGGACACACAAGCGCGCGCACACACGCACACACACACACGTGCACACACTCACAGTGGCTTGTACACCTTTAAATAGTTATTTCCCTCATGTCTTTGCTTAGAACAGACTTACAGGCGTTGGTGACGGCGAAGCTGTTGGCCGTCTCAATGTTGTCCACATGAGGCACCAGGTTGAAGGGGGCTTCCGAGGCATTGGGGCTGGTGTTGTGCAGGAAGATGGCCAGGCGGAAGGCAGTGTACTCCTGATCAGTGTTCCTGATGAACAGACCGCCTGCATGGACAGGCAGAGAGGAGAACACTTAGCACGTATACCTTAGCAAGGAGGTCCAGTGAACACCACATGGAAAACACAAAACGCTTTGACAAAATGCAAATACTGGGCAAATCCACCGTAAGACAGAATAATAGACTCCTAACTGGGCTAACTTACAGCCAATTAAATTGCAGTTAAATTAAACTGAACCACTGAACTAGGTTTGGACTGATACAGGTTTTTGAAGGCCCATAACAATATTTTGGAAATGAAAATGTTTTATGCATGAAAAAAATTGTCTTTATATTAATGCCTGTAGTGATGGACCATAAAATGTTATTCTCTCCTATTTCTCTTGGATCCAAAGAGTATCCTATGCTGGAGCAGATACTGAAAGTGATGCTTCTTTGGCATCACAGATCATAAGATTTTTATTTTTTACCTTACGATAAGTGTTGTTCATATCCATAAATCTGGACTCAACTTGTTCATGGTCATGGAAATAACATTTAAAAATTCAGTTTGAGGTTGGATTTTGGTTGTTTCACATTTGAAAATCTAAGTTAGGGGTAAAGTTCTATGATGAGGATGAGATACTTTTTATGGCTGACATTTTTAAAGGGAAAGTTGATCATATGTGACACCGGCGGTCGGAAGGTACCGTAATTCGGCCGCGGCCGTTCTGTGCAGCAGAGCTCAAAAGTATTTTCTTGAAAAAATGTGGTTTTGCTTTTTTTTCAATAGTACAAAATATATTATTTGAACTATCCATTCCACATAAAATGGAGTCGTTAACAGCCACAACAGGCATATCACTCCTTTATGAAGCCAGTGGAGCCATATGATTTCCATACGATTTTGAGTGCATGCAGAGTTCTTTTCCCATTGACTCATGCTACAAATGCTACAAATGCTCACAGGACGATTCTTGAGAAATGAGAAGGGGGAAAAAAAAACAAGTGATATTGAAGAATCATGAATGCCACGCCAGCGTGGGTTGGAAAACCATGAGATTCTTGCACTTCCAAAGAGCCTGTTTTCCCAGTTTGACCTTGCTGCCTCGAACTTTGAACTCTTGGTGGGTCACGACTTCCGGACACTTTGCACCCGCAATTCAGACGATGTTAGGATCCTGAATCTGTCCTGATGAAGGCCACTTGGCTGAAATGCGTCGACTCTGCAGTTTTCTTTCTTTCCTACTTTCTCTTTCTAAAACTCCCTCCTAAACAAGTGTGCATTGAACCTGCTAAAGAGACCACACAACTCAGGAGTTGGCCTCTTTTGCCATTTTTGTCCATTTTTTGCCCCACCAAGATCACCTTGTATACAAACGTAAATGGCAACATTACACTGTTGTTGTTTGTTTGATGTTATGATCCTCTTTAGAAGCCACTGAAAGACTCCGGATTCCTCTAAAGAAACTCCTTAAATCCTTACAAGACCTTTGAAGAACCTCTTCATGTCGGTTTGAGGGAGTCTTGCCTCCCTGCCTTCAACCCAATGCATGGTGGGATAGGCTCCATCACCCCCCCCCCCATGCATATACCTTTCAGAAGCTTTTCTGTGCACATATTCCTCGTGTCGGAATGAGATAGCAGGGATTTGCCATGATTATATTTGTGCACTTGTTACTATATTCTCCAGTGTTAATAAGTGTTGATTTTTCAGTGACAGCTATTTGGAGTTGATTGTTTGATTGGAGAGCTGTTTGTCCACTACAGCTGATGTGACTCTGGGTAGACTGATAGAAACACAGGCACAGTGTTGATTTTTAAATGAATGCAGGATTTTGCCATGTAGAGAGGCCTGCTAACTGTGGAGATGGGAAATATGATGACACTTTTAGTGGCTTAATGAGGTTAACGCAGACAACTATTACATTACCAGTGGTTGCCATCATTGGCAGCGATGCTGTTATCTCAAACTGGAGTAGATAAGATGCGTGATAACTGTACAATAAAACTCCAATCTCAAATGTTTTATTTGGGTCTGAAATACCAGAGGTACTATGAGGAACCACTCAATCACAATGGTGTTTTTTGCTTAAAACAAGAGCACAATTTTGACTTGAAAATGTCTAATGGACAGGTTGGCATTACAGTTAGACCAACACTTAGGTCAGGAACCCTTTCCATCACTTTATAATACTTTTTACCCGGGCTGGGTGGCAGAGCAACTTGGCCCAGTAGTCATTTGCGGCAGCCACCGCTACTTCCCTGAGCTGGGGCAGAGCAACTCATCCTGGTAGCGAGTTGCGGAGCCACAACTCAAGGCTACCAGCTCGGTTCAGCCTGGTAACATCTTACGGGAGCCTGACGGCTCGAATCAGCGGTTTAAGTTTGGGCAAGCAAAACAACTTGGTTGGGGTTAGGCAACAAAAGCAACTTGGTTGAAGGTTAACCAGATCTCTCGTGATGATAAAGTTACAAGTCGGGAACACTACGGGTCCACTAGTGATGCGCGGGTCACCCAGAACCCGCCGGGTCCCATGGGCTGGCCCGCCCCGCACGCAGTTTGGGTTGGCAAATTGTGAAAATATCGCGGGTGCGGGCGGGGCAGGCTCAGAACGTGACAAAGCAACATTATTAAATAATTTAGTTAGAGCAGTTAGTTTCTCCTCAAGTTAGAGCAGTGAAACACGCAGAGTAACCCTTTATTAAGACGTGAACTCTCTCACATGTGCACACAATCAGCGAGTCTGAAGCCGTCTGCAGTGCACCTGCTGCACTAGTAACGCTTCAAATGAGGTAGCCTATGTGGTCTCAAAACAAACATTCTACAACAGCATGAGTGAATACTGGATTCTGATTGGCTAGCAACAGTGGTAAATAGGCCAACAATCTACAGTTCGGCTCCAACCGCAGTATCACTCCGCTCCCTGATGCTGACTCCGCTCCCTGTGCTGACTCCGCCCATTGTTAGCCTGTCAGTCTGCAAATCTCTAACAAGGAAATGGCCGATCTCTAACACAAGGAAATGTCCGATTTCGTAGTAACGTTTGATTTACTGGGTGGATTAAGTTTTGAGCAGTGGTTAGATGAAGATGAAGGTGAAGTGAACAAAGAACGACATGGTGAAATTGGGGAGAGAGAACTGGCTGAGCTTGAGTTGTCACGAGTTCGGACTAGCGGGAGGTCGGACTAGCGGGAGGTCGGACTAGCGCCCGGACCCCGAACCTGGGACTGTCAAACAAACAAACGCCCTCTGCCGTCACCAGATATCAACACACCACCACCAAAACGGGCTGCTTTAGATAACTGTTTAAATAACTGTACTTTTACAGGCAATGTATCAATAACTGTGAATCCCGTTAAGGAATAGGTTACGGTAGTTGTTTTTTGGCTCAAAGGCAACTAAATGTTTAGTGCAATCATTGATCTTGTGTATGGAACTATATTCTGTGGCGGAAGGATAAATGTATTCTGAAACCAGTAATGATTGTAAATAATGAATTGGATGTTACAATTGTGTATTTTTTATATTATTTGGTAGCTGTTGTAGAAAACAAATTTACCACTCGAGGTCGGGGTTTGTGGCCACATTTACCACTGGTACAGGGTTTATAGCACTCGGCTTCGCCTCGTGCCACAACCCTGTACCAGTGGTAAATGTGGCCACAACCCCCTCCCTCTCGTGGTAAATTTGTTAATTTTGGAAGGATTATTCGCTGTAATTATTATTTGAAGTGTCCATAAAACGACTGCCACTGCATATTTTCTGTGTGGACTCGACTGTGATCTATTTGTCAACTTTACTGCAATGTGAGTAGGCTACGTGACCAATTGAGAGCGCATGAGGTAATTAAAAGAAATTGGAAGGAATAAGAAATGTTTCTGTAGCCTACCTCTACCTTCTACTTCCATTTGAAGACCTTGGATTAATTGAGGCAAGACCGATAATAATAATAATAATAATAATAATAATAATAATAGCTGAGTTTGTAACGCCGACGAAGCAGAAAGAACTCAACGACATGAAAGCAGCCGCGCAACGCATCCAGAGCTTTAAAACTGTTGTCCAGTCGCGCACCGGCATGCATGTGTGTGTCTGTCTGTGAGAGAGAGAAGGAGAGAGACGAGTTTGGACACATTGGAGAGCTCTGCTGCGCTCCAGAGACATATTACATTAAATTGACCGTTTGCGGGCTGCTGGTTTGGGTTGGGTTGGGCAATTTCAGATATTTTAACGGGGCTGCGGGCTGGCTCCAATGACGGGTTGAGTTGGTGCGGGCGTTAAAAAACGCTGACCCGCACATCACTAGGGTCCACCACTCCTACCCCTTCTCTCTACTGCGACTTTCACCTATACTTTGTTTCTGTGCACTGATGTCATTTTGGACAACTAGGCATCTCGCATGCTCGATTCCCAGGCTCGCCCGCTGCACGGGCTATCCCATCCTGCTGCCTGCCGAGCTGGCCCTGCAGCTCGCATACGCAGCTCGGTCGTAACGCGTCTCCCTCTCTCTCTCCCTCAGTCTCTCTCCACCCCTCTCTCTCCCTCAGTCTCTCTCCCCCTCTCTCTCCCTCAGTCTCTCTCCCCCTCTCTCTCCCTCAGTCTCTCTCGTGAGCCTCAGACTGATGACATAATCACTGATGACATCATCACTGCTGACATCATTACTGAACTATGCCTCAGCCTTAGGGCAATCAGCCTTAGGGCAATTAAAGATGCAATAAATGATGTAACCTTTAACATTATCATTATATTATTATAGCATTAAAATATCTAAAAACGAGTACACCTATGTTATATATATTCTTTAGTTGTGCACTTACATTATCCCAAATGTTTTCAAAAGTGCTCAAACCCAGAGAAATCCATAATTTCATTATATTATATCAATCACGTGGACCGTTTCAGCGACTCGCTTTATGTCGATGATGTCATCACAGAGCGCCAGCTGTTACTTGGATCTCCGGTCAATTCTGGACTATTTTCTTAGTTTTTCAAGTCACATCACTGTCATTTTTTAGATATTGGTCGTTTTTAACTATGGGCCTGTCTGATTCTCAAGTGAACGAGCTTTATATGTGGCATTTCTAGGTAAGAAGTTGTAATTAGGCTGTCTGAAACCAGTTTGATACATAAGTTCACTGAATTTGCAACCTTTCTAGGTACCTGGTTATGGATAATTTTCGAGGAACCATACCATGCACACTTTGGTGGGTTAGGGTATCCCATGATACCTTGCGACTCTTACAACTGACGAAGAAGAACGAAGCAAGCCCAGCGAGCCCCTAATGGCGACGCCCACAAAGCCAACCACATCAGAAAAAAGTGAAACAATTGTTGGCTAAATAACAAACATATTTCACTTTCTTTTCATTTTTATTCTAGAATAGTCAATAACGTCAGCCTTTACTTAAATTTAGTGCAGTCAGATGTTTGTACAGTGTCAGGAAAGTCACTTTTGAACAATAGTAGGAAGCATCTTACCTGACGGTGTTCTGGACAGCAGCCGCTAGTTAGGTTGCTAATATAACGTTAGAGAACTCGCTCCGCCCGCCCCCAAGCCAGGATGATAGCAGCATTGCAAACCTTCAAGTGTAAGTGGAGTTTGTTTTAACTGTGCTTTATTAAATGATAAGCTGTCATTACTTCCCATTTGTAGCGTTTGTAACATTTTCGTTCGCTGGGTTTTACGCTTTTAATTTGAAGGCGGAAAGGGGAAATGGTGTATTCGTAGATTGAATTGACACTGGTCTGTCAATTCTATCAGTTCATATGTACCATTTCCCTTTTTCGCCTTCAAATTAAAAGTGTTCACGGTAGCCTGTGAAGCCTCAACCTTTCTGGATTATAAAAGTAGTATAACGTTAGAGAAAACAGCCCCCAGCCATGCCGTTTTATACAAATTTATTGCCAAATGCTTTGGGATTCAACTTGATCAATCTTGGTCAGAAAAAATCTTGTATATTCAATGGAAACAGCACCAGTGCGACCTGTCGCGTGCAATGCTACCTTCAAGCATGAGGACGTCTGAAACGAATTATTTTTCATCCACCTATATTAAAATTAGTTACCTAATTAATCAAGTATCTAGTTAGGTAGCTAGGTGATAGGAGCTCACTTGAGTTTCAGACAGACCCTATATCTTTTGACTGGATGAATGATTTTAGTCATCGGAGGTCTTGATCTTATAAGGTAACGTTAGTTACGTTAGAGGAACCAAGTAAACAGCTCGACTCGCTGACGTCTTGTATCCACTGAACTCCATTGGTTTTAACAAACTGTTCATTTAGTGCTTTTTGCCCGTTTTAATTACCGAGTCCATTTGTTTAGGAGAGGAGGGACTCTAGTATAATCCAGCTTGCAGTAGAAACCTTGTGAACGATGAACACGGATGAATCCAAAGCTTTGAAACAAGCTGAGATAATGTTAGCAACAGCGCGGCTTGCAGCCCTCGAGCCTAGTATATAATAGAGACGGTTTTCACCTGTGTGTTGCGCAACAGCCTGCAAACCCCACAGAACTTCCGTTTTCTCAGCTTCTTCTTCTTCTGTGTTTTATGGCAGTTGGCTGGCATCCTTAAATGTTGTATTACCGCCACATATTCAGTAGGCAAGTGAATTGTATCATCTTCAGAGTGCTAACTATTTACAGTGTCCACCACTTTCTCAGCTGTTCAAGGGGAAACATTGATATTTTCTTTGCTATGTAAATGTTAAGTAGCCACAAGATGTCCATTACATGGGCAACCAACTAATACCAGGCACAATCATTACCATCCCGCCAGCTTCTCGTGCAATGGAAACATTGTTCACTGCTCCAGTAAATAGGACGAACCTTAGCAACGGGACGCAATAGTCCGCAGCCAGAAAGCTATGCTAGTAACTTTCAAAGTCAATAACATTGCGTACGGCTGACAATGAGTAAATATAATTTACAGTATGTTTAACCAGGGGCGGTTCTCTCTCCAAATCCATGGTGGTCACCCCTGGTGGTCAGTAAGATAGGCTGGTTGAGCCAATGTTAAAATGATCTTTATTTATTATTTATTTTTGCTTTAAAACTATTTTTTAATTTTCTGCTTAAAGTTCATGAAAAAAAGTGGCATTCTTGTTTTTTCCCCACAATAATTTCATAATACCATTTGTAATGCCACCGTTGTAGTGCTGTTGTTCAAAATTAAAGTATATTTTCTCAGATTTATTGGTGTTTTTCTAGTCACACAATTTAATAGTCAGTGTTTCCCATACACTGATCTATTTGTGGTGGTACACCCTACATAGATTTTGACCCCCACAAATACTGCCACATATTAATTTCAACTAGTTGACTGCAAACCATTGACAGTAAATATAATGGACCACCTTAGCTATATGTTTTTGACACGGCAAAATGAAGCTCATTTCCCGATATTGTTTGATTTCGTTTGATTGGATGAATGGATTTTCCTGTTGCATTGTGGGAAATCTGTTCAAACCTGGAGCCGGGAAAACAGGAAAGGGCGTGAGCGTGGACGGGACTCGGGGGAGGGTTTCCTCCGCCACGGCATCCATCTTGTTCATGTTATTTTCCCTGCTAGCCGTTAGCTTGGCTAACAAATGTTGCTAACGTTAGTTGCTATTGCTAGCCTTGCTCCATTGCTCTCACAGTGAATACAGTAGCCCGAAGAAAAACCAGAGTATTATTTCCTCCAGACCTCGCGCGGCGTCACCAGCCTGCCGCTTGCATCTTCCACAAAATCGAGGTAATCTTATTTTCTAACGTAACGCTAATTGCATAGCATGACATTAACGCTAGCTACATGTCCATTTGTCATTACAGGAGGACGTTAGACTAGAGTAGCATAAGTTAACGTTATACAACGTAACAGTATTGCATGCTGCACAGATTCGGACGTAGACAGAAAACAAACGCAGTTCTGTTTACCTAGGTTACCTCTTTGAGATGAGGCAGACTCAAAGCATACTCATATGATCTACCAGCTATAGCGTTATATATCTAGCTAACGTTAGATGAGGGGGAACAAGGGTTCAACTCCTCTGGATAGTTTATCCACCTCTGCATTTACAGTATTTACCAATCGCACGTAGTGTTGGGTAAGCAAACGTTAACGTTATACAGTGATTAACAGTGTCTAATTAGTTTCTTCCAGGGGTAGCCGCCGTCCAGTACCAGATGGGACACGCACAACAGAGGATCATGATGTGTGAAGATCAAAGCTATAATATTCTGTTCTCCTGAGATTAACGCTAAACTACACAACAGAGGATCATGATTTGTGAAGATCAAAGCTATAATATTCTGTTCTCCTGAGATTAACGCTAAACTACACAACAGAGGATCATGATTTGTGAAGATCAAAGCTATAATATTCTGTTCTCCTGAGATTAACGCTAAACTACACAACAGAGGATCATGATTTGTGAAGATCAAAGCTATAATATTCTGTTCTCCTGAGATTAACGCTAAACTACACAACAGAGGATCATGATTTGTGAAGATCAAAGCTATAATATTCTGTTCTCCTGAGATTAACGCTAAACTACACGTTACTGCTGATCAGTTGTTTCAACATGGGAAATTGCAATAACACACAAGCCAAATGCTGACATGAGAGATTTGCTTTGAACAATTGTAGCTAGTATCTGCCAGTGACCGGAGAATATTGTTATATTTGCTTGTTTTAATGCTTTTGTCAATAAACATTGTCAACAAAGATAGCCTTGTTGTATATTATCATGTATAAGATTGTTGATGTCGAGTGAACACAAACTATGAACCGAAGATTGGACCAGAGGACAGGACGACGGAGAAACTTAACCGACCAGCAGTCTGAGTCTGCTTCAATCAACGAATGCTTTATATTTATTGAAATGAAATATGGTGATATCTGGTGGTCTGAAATTACTCTCTCTAGCTAGGCTAACTGGCTCATATTATGTCATATTATTGTAACGTCTGAATCAGCGTTTCATAACTTTATAATAGCCTTACGTTTATAGCCTGGATGACGTTAGCTAATGCTACCCATCCTTCCATTGGTGTTACACGTTATATTTTTAACTGAGCTTTGCGGAATTACCTCAACACAATTGTGTATCAGCTAGGCATGGGTCGATTTCCGGTTTTACCAGTTCGGTTCGGTATACGAGCCCAAACCGGTTTGATCACGTGCAAACCGAAAAAACCTAAAAAAAAAAAAAAAAAAAAAAAAAAAAAAATTTGCCAGTCCATTCTGATTGCACTATTGTTCGTATTAGCCTCTTCTCAAGTTGCACTAGTAGGCAAAAGTCTTATTTTGTTTATTATGTTGATGTTTGAAGAAAAGTTAAGCTGAATAGTTATGAGAAATAAAAACAGTGTGTTGTTACAGTTAAAAGGTTCTGCTTATTTGTATTCAGTGTTCGTGCTGGTTGGCAGCATACCAGCTTAGAGGTGCATTATCGCCACCAACTGCAGCCGCTTTGATACGTTTTTTTGGGGAATATCGAACCGGTTTCAAAATGTTCAAACCGACCCATGCCTAGGCCCTATATTGTGTGAATTTGTGAGTTTTGAAGTTTATAAGGCAGCTCAGCTGTAAGCCAATCCATTCTGATTGCACTGCTTGTGTTTTTATTAGCCTTTTCTCAAGTTGCACTATAGGCAGAAGTCTTATTTCATTTATTATTTTGATGTTTAGAAGAAAAGTTGAGCTGAATAGTTATGAGAAATAAATACAGGGTGTGTTTGTTACACAGGTGTCCTGCTTCTTTTTATTCAGTATCATTGCTGGTTGACAATACCAGCTTAGAGGTGTATTATCGCTATCAGGTGGACTGAAGTTGCACTACAGACAGTTATGGGCCACACTCGGGAGCCCTGCTTGAAAAAAAAAAAAAAAGAAAAAAAAAAAAAAAAATTAATTACAAAAAAAATCGGTATACCGGTTCGATCCGGTTTAGACGGCAATATCGAACCGGTTTTAAAATTTTCAAACCGACCCAGCCCTAGTATCAGCTTTAAATGTCCAATATATACAGCATTAAACAAACGACCAGCAGCATTCAAATGTGCAAAAACGTTATATTTATTGAAATGTGATAATGTCACAAGTCACATTACATAACGATATAGCGTTAGGTGTTCTTTTGATCAACAGACCTTTAGTTTTAATCTCTGGCTACGTTGCTAGCTAGTTAGCCGCAGATCAGCTCTGAAGCCCCAACTTGTATGGTCGCTGCCCGTCCACTAAAACCCGATTTCGATATAGCGTTTAGGTGTTCTTTTGATCAACAGACCTCATAACGGGGATCTATACTGTTACGTGTGTCTACTAAAATCATTAAAAGATCATAAAGGTAACGCTGTTATTGGTATTTTACTTTTAATCTCTGGCTACGTTGCTAGCTAGCTAGCTAGCCTGCCTTGGCAACTGGTTGGGATCATCTGGTTTCCTGTGGCTGGTGTCAATCAAGGAAAATCCCGCCCCCAAAGTTACAATTTCTATCTGCTCTTTTACTCGAAATGGGACCATAATTTAGAAAACGGAGCCCAGGAGAGCATGAAAAAGACTTGAAATTGTTTATTCAGACCATAATCTCATTCGGAAAATGTTTATTTAAGACACAGAACGAGAGAGAAGTCGGCTCATTTTTACATTGGAGCCAATGTACGTGTCGTCACTTCCGGACCTGACGTGCGCCCCCCTGCGGACTTTCGAATTGATGGAATTTCAGGACTGGCCTCATACATTCTCTAATTCTGTTGCCCACTGCTGCAAACTCCTGCTTTAGTGCTTACAGCATATTATTATCTTGTCTGAATATTATTCCAGCCAATAAGTTAGGAAGTTCCCTTTTGATTTAATTTTACTTTTGTTTTGCCTACAAAGCAAAATGTTACTTTACTTGAAACTCCCCTGAAGTGATTTTGGTATTATGTATGCAAGCATAATTCTACCATATAGTAACCTGTATGCAGAATATATATAGTATATATAGGGAAACAATTATTTTTTCATCACTGTAAAACCACAGAACGGTAAAGAAGATATTGATGTGTGTAGTTCTTCAGTTCAAGTATACATACTACTGCATGCGCTGGGACGCGTCATCAGTGATGTTAACTGGGGTGTTTCGGGTCTGTCAACATCATACACCCTCGCCCAGTAGACCCAGCCGAGGCCGATTACGACCCCGACCCGCGTCCCAGAAGCAGCCGCTCACGGATCAGCCTTCCTACTCTGTCTGCAACGTTGCCCGCGGAAGGGTTGATCACGCCCAATCCGCTGCAATAGAGTTTAGTGCTACACCGCAGTATTGTGAGACCTTCGGTGCATGGAGGTCTAAAGCCCTGTGGGGTGATTCCAGGCCGGGCACCTCCTTCGTCTCACCAGAACCTCCTGTGGCAAAAGGCAATCCTACCATGCCGTACCATGGGCAGGGAGGATGCCTCAAGGAGGCCTGTACGCTGCACGTCATACACCTGCGACGAGCACCTCGCTCTAGCCTGAAGGACCCCAGGCCGCGCCGATGTTTACGCAGATTTTCAGGAGGCTGATCCGTAGCGTTTGTGGATTTCTCCCTCACGAGAGAGCCAGGCTGGGGTGCTAAAACCCATCCCGTACCGGATGCCGTCTCTCCGACCGTCAACTGTCTCTCCAGCTTGTCACCAAACTATACTTGGTTGTCACCTAGTCTATTCCCAAGTGTCACTGGCCAGGGGGAGCCAGGGGTTTCGGTTCAAGTATACATACTACTGCATGCGCTGGGATGCGTCATCAGTGATGTTAACTGGGGTCGTGGGGTGTTTTGGGTCTGTCAACATCATACACCCTCGCCCAGTAGACCCAGCCGAGGCCGATTACGACCCCGACCCGCGTCCCAGAAGCAGCCGCTCACGGATCAGCCTTCCTACTCTGTCTGCAACGTTGCCCGCGGAAGGGTTGATCACGCCCAATCCGCTGCAATAGAGTTTAGTGCTACACCGCAGTATTGTGAGACCTTCGGTGCATGGAGGTCTAAAGCCCGGTGGGGTGATTCCAGGCCGGGCACCTCCTTCGTCTCACCAGAACCTCCTGTGGCAAAAGCCAATCCTACCATGCCGTACCATGGGCAGGGAGGATGCCTCAAGGAGGCCTGTGCGCTGCACGTCATACACCTGCGACGAGCACCTCGCTCTAGCCTGAAGGACCCCAGGCCGCGCCGATGGAAAAACCATGAGTTTTAACAAACTGCTTTATTGAGTGTATTTTTACTAGTCTTCATTACCAAGATCGGGTGTTTTAGAGCATTGGGAGACCTCTTACTATAATTCGGCTCTCAGTAAAAACCTTGTGAATGCGGAGGCATTAGCTAATCACCACAGAGCTGCACAATGCACATATCATATAATTTGGTCGTTTTCTCCCCCTGTGACACCGCTATGTTCACCCGGCCGTTCTGCTCAGAGCCCGGCTTCTGTCAGCTGAAGTGACTGACTCGTACTGGTTCTTCAGATTTCGAAAATCAGATTTCTAAATAGCCGTTATTTTGATAAACTGAGCACACAAGGGTAATCTGAATGGTTACTTTGACCATCTCATTTTTTTTCTAAACTTATAAAACTGACATATATTAACTCTTAACTCATTCACCGCCAAAGACGTCTTTGACGTGTTATCAGGAATAGCCATCCACGCCAAAGACGTGTTTGACGTGTTTTTGTTTTTATTAGTGCAGCGCGTAGTTCAAACACTTCCCCAGCCTGTGACATGTTATCAGGTCCCTAGCCTCAAAGGCAAGCCGACAACACGCGATCAAACACATACCGCAGCTGTTGTTTTGAAATGAGCAGGAGGAAAAACAGAGAAACGCGCTTCCTTGTAGAGAGGAGAAACGCCATTGAAACGCCCCTCGGCGCGCTGCACTGCTCGCCTTGCTGCAGGGCGAACCTGGATTGAGTTGTTCGCAGTAGTCAAACCCGTGACAAACATGATCGATCCGGTTCCAGCGCCTGGTCCCAAAGCCAAGCCGGACCCGTTCCTGTGTCGCAGCCATGGATTGTATGTCGCAGCATTCGTCCCAGCCCGAACGAGAGGAGGAAAACGATGCAGCAGAGGCAGAGGAGGCTAGACGCTGATCTCAAACCAGTTTGGTGTTCCCCTCCTATGCTAATTTGCGGGGGAAGGAGGTGTGATCCAGCAGCAGCTGTGGACAGAACTCTCTCTCTCTGTGTGTGTGCGTGTGTGTGTGTGTGTGTGTGTGTGTGTGTGTGTGTGTGTGTCTGTGTCTGTGTGTCTGTCTGTGTGTCTGTCTGTGTGTCTGTCTGCACACTCACTCACACTGAGTAAACTGTGTTGTGGAATGTAAAAAAAGCACTTCATGTATATATATATATATATATATATATATATATATATATATATATATATATTGTCATTTGTGTCATAATGAATAATATTTACATGTCTGATGTCAATACAGTTCAAAATAAAAGAATTGAGAGCGAGTTCTGCCTGAGATTGTGTCTTTTACAAAAATTGCCTTTTCTGCTGTTTCTCTTCTCCGAGAGACCTTTTTGGTGAAAACAGGGTGTATATAAATGGCTATAAGTAGAGTACAGAACATGCTAAAAGCTCACTTTTTTTTTCCTGGTGAACCCAGAGACGTACATCTTCATTTTGACGTATTGCAAATCACTTTGGTGCTAATAGATAATTTACTGTGGGTCTTGAAAGATGACCAACAATTATGAAAATCTTTGGCCTGTGCTAAATATTGGCAGTCCTAAACTGGCCATGAATGAGTTAATGGCTGTAGAGCAGAACGGCTGCTAAAGCCCTCATAGACAGTTTTCACAGAATGGTCACTCCTCCACCTTATGTCTTTTTTCTTCTTCTGTAAAACACTGCAACAGGAAGTGAGCTGGGGTTAAATTTAGAAGAATGTTTCTGTTGTCAAGTTAAAACCGTCTATAAGAAAATGGGCTGATATATCGATATCGGAATTTTCTCTTTCCCTAATATCGGTATTGGCCCCAAAAATCAAGTATCGGTCGGGCTCTAACTTAAACCTCACTCAGACTGTTATGTTCAAGACCGCTAGAGGTTGTCGTTGGGCGACCTCTAGCGGTGTCTGATGGGACACGGTCACGTGACTAGCGGTCACGTGACTCGTGACTAGCCCTCGCCTCACCCGCACCATTGATTTCTGATGGGAGGGGGCTATCTTTCTCTTTGGGAAGTGACGGCAAGGGTTCCTGACTGAATGTCAGTTTTTGACGGGTTGGGAGTGAGAACGGGTTGGTTAGACAGACCTGGCTTCAAACCAGCCATGCTAATCAAGTGTCTTTGAGCAACACACAAAATTCCTAACCTTGCAACGCAGCTGCAAGGTCATGATCACACGACAAATCCATCTTGCCACGCTTCAATCTATTGCTTTGAATCCAAACCACCAGTGAGTGGTTCAGACCAATCAGTGTCCTATGAGGCAGCTACGGGCGGGCTTTGGTGTGACGCCAGCGAGAGAGAACCTGTGATAGACATGATAGACATATGGTTCACCCAATCACCCGCCAGATATTTTTTGAAAGTGCCTGCCCTTTGAAACAGGTTCAGGAGCGACCGAGATGGTTATGTGAAAACTAGTCTCTCTCCAGACTCAAATAGTTTAATCGCTGTGCTCCGCATACTACATGAGTCAGTGATGCTGTTTTGTGGGTGGGTCTAGGGAAGGGGGCCGTCAAAATGTAATGATTGACAGGTCGCATCACCAAAAAGAGAGAGAGTGGTTCATTTTCAAAAGTCAACAATGTCAGGTTGGGTGGGTGCACCTGATCGCTAAAGTTGTTACTGATTGGTGGAAACCAATCACTGGCCAGGATTGCAACACCAGTTTGGAGCTAGAAGTGTCCCAGACCCAGAGAGAGATCTGCAGCATGCAGGAACATAGTGTATCAGCGTAAGAACTCTCTCATGGGTCTGGTGTTGAGACTATGTGAAAACAAACCATCCGTCAGCGTCAGGTTATGGAATCCAACCGTACCATCTCCAAAATCTAACATCTAACATTGACTTCCAAAAAATCTTAATTTTCTTCAACCAAGTGAAAGTATCTGCCACTGGGGTGAGATGCAACTTAGGTTTCAACATATTGACACTAATTTATAGAAAATGTGTGAAGCTGCACTGAAAACAAGTGGGGTTATGTCACCTCACTGCAGAATTTTTCTCTTAAGAAAAAAAGATTTTAAGGCTAAATATGAGACTTTTTGTAAAGAGTGTATAGAAGCAAGTGAAAGTGCATTGGAAACAGGTGAAATGATCGCACCCCAGAGGCAGATTTCTTCACTCGTGGCAATAAAGTCTTCAACGTGGAGTGCTGTCCTTTCCCCTTTTTTGAACATTTACTGTACCACTTAAGGATCCAGCACCCAGTTGCTACAATATTCATGATTTGAGCACATTGTATCTGATTTTCACTTGCTATGGCAAAATGTAATTTTTAGGACTCAACAGACTAAATGACTTGTTAAGATGGGAATGTTTTTGCAGTGAGGCTGTTCTGTGGCTGATGGTGACCTCTGACCTCGCTGTAGCATCACACCGATATTAATGGACAATGGGAGTCATTTGAACAGCGTGTCATTTCTCATCTGCCTGACTGATTCTGACATGCTTCAACTTCCCTTAAGAGCAAAGGACAAAGCGGAGTGAGGGTGACCCACCAGAACTGAGGTGCATCTCTCCGGCTTAAATGCATACTGTATAAGTACAGTTAATTTTTTCTGCAAATGCAATTTATTTTTGTGAATAGAAGTGATGGTTTGCCTGCTGATGATCACCAACTGGAGGTCATAGTTTCCCCTCCTGCCTATAAATCAACCGCCTGCCAGTGAAATGAATGCCATGAATCCATCCCCATTACAAAGACTGTCAAATTCAGGGTTCCTACACCGTGTTCAACATCAAATTCAAGGACTTTTCAAGGACTTTCGCTAACACTTTATAATAACGTTCAGTCCTAAGTCATTTATAATAATTTACGATTAATTTACAAGGCTTTCTGCATCCCCTAATCTAAAGTGTAAACCAATCATGACACATAAATGTGTTACATATAAGGGGGTAACTCTGTTTTTCAAAATTGAAGCCAATGCGGAAGTGTCCTCTTTGCCTGCAGGGGGCGACCCATTGGTTTGTGGACTTCTGTTTTGAAGCCTCAAGTATGGCCTCAGTAAACACTTTCCTAATGCATTTATGGTCTCAATCGCATGTTTCAGACTATGTTGTAGTTTCAGACTATGTTTTGGGGCGTGGTTGACAGGTCGCTTGTCCACTGATCACACAGCTCGCGGATCACGGACCAATAGCAGGCCATGGTCTGTGGGAAACCCCTGGACTTGTGTCGAGATCCAAGATGGCAATGGCCAAAATGGCGTCAAAAAACAGAAGTCCACAGAACAATGGCTCGCCCCCTGCAGGCCATTCAAAAGAATGCAGGTTTAAGTGCAGTTCTGCATTGGCTTCAATTTTGACAGAGCTTGTATGTAACACATTTATGTGTGATGAATGGTTTACATTTTAGATTAGGGGATGCAGAAAGCCTTGTAAATGAATTGTAAATGATTTACACATCATTTATAACAGGTGAGGAACACTTCATTTACTAAAGGTTTATAGATGACTTTCAACGCTTTTTATGATATGTTAACATAGCATTTATTAATAATCTACAAATGTATATTCATGTTTTGTAAGTGATTAGTTCACCATTAACTAAAGGCTTATAAATGACTTACGGCTGAACATTATTATAAAGTGTTACCGGACTTTCTGGCGCCAAATTCCCTCAAATTCAAGGTATAGTTTGAGGCACAGATCAAGATTAATTACTGTTACAACACTGACAATTTGTATGAGAACTATATGAGGCTTTACAGAAGCTCACAGACAACAATTAAAGAGAGATGCTTGAATGTGAACACTTAAGCTGTTTCTACAATTGATTTTCTTGCACAAAATCTATAAATTCAAGCACATTCAATGACACATCTAATTTGTCTTTTTTCAACAATGTTCAAGGATTCCCCCTCTCAAATTCACAAACTTTCAAGGATTTCAAGGACCCCTGGGAACCATGTAAATTGTTCCATTAAAGGCAGATTAGAGGACATAAGGAAAGAAGGAAGGAAGGAAGGAACAACAAACAAAGTGCAACTGGACAGAGAAAGCTTGCAGCAGCTGCAAAGGCCTATATGAGACTAGTATGACAGTATATGAGTCGTATTGCAGAGTGGAGCGGGTCTGTCTGCGAGCAGATGTCCAGGCAGGCAGGCTGCATTGGGACTATACCCTACTACAGTTTCCTGCTCTGATCTGCTGCAGTGGCGGAGCGCGTTGGGATACACACTCTAGCCTGCAGATACAAAACGCATTAAATAAGGTGTGCATTAAAAACACAGGGGATCGAGGGAACACACTCTCTTCATGTCATTTTAGAAGATAAAACGAGATGGAAGTGGCATTCTCTATCATTCTCTACTTTCTCCAGCTATACGCTGTGCTCACATGATTGGTTTAATGTCGTTCTGTGGTCGGGTATTAATAACGTTAAAGCACTTACCGATCTGAACGCTGCTCGGGAAAGCACCCATTGTCAGTCCCCAAAAGCCTGAGAATATCAATAGGAACCGGTCGCAAGAAGAAATCCTCATTTTGTTTCGGTTAGAAACTGATGAGAGACATCGAGCAGGTTGAATGAACACCCCGGGATAATAGAAGAAAAAAGGGAGAAGAAACCCAATCCAACAACAACAAAATAAAACCACGGGGTAAACAAATAGAATAGGCTAATAAAAATAAGATGCCCATTAGAAATCCATGTCTGGGTCGGACGGTGTTTCGTGGTTGGTAGTATTCCTCCCGCAGTGCTGCTTTCTTCTTCTTCTTCTTCTTCTTCTTCTTCTTGTTCTTCTTGTTCTTCTTCTTGTTCTTCTTCCTTTCTTCTTCTACTACTTCTTCTTCTTCTTCTTCTTTCTTGCCTTTTTTTGTTGCTGTGGTAAAAAAAACGCGTCCGTCCGTCCGTCCGTGTCGTGGCGCTGGGAGATTTTTGCGCACCAACACCAAATGAGATGAGGGGGGAGCTGCAGCCAGCGGCGGGGCGGCCAGGCCAGTGCGTCTGGATGCGGCTGGGCTCAGCTCCACATCACATCACAGCAGTAACACCACACATGCGCCCGAGCCCGACCCCAGGCAGGCAGGCGCGGGGTGGTGTTTGTTGGGGGGAGGGGTGGGGGGGGGGGGCACTTCGAAACCAAAACTTCCACCACATCCGCTGGCAGTGGCAACACACACACACACACACACACACACACACACGCACACACGCACGCGCACACACACACACACACACACACACACACACACACACACACACACACACACACACACACACACACACACACACACACACACACACACACACACACACACACACACACACACACAGCCAACTCTTCCATGTATTCAATTTGGGAGCACACCCAGGCACAGCCATCATTAGCCGGTTACAGTATTATTCAACACAAACACTGTATGTCAATTAACAGTTACTGTAGCCTAACTGTTATAGCCTACTCTACTGTAGCAGGCCTACTTAATAACGAGGCTGTGTTAGAAGTGGGGTCCTTGAGAGGTTTCCAAGGGGTCCCCAGCAAAAAGGGTAATAATATATTGTCACTGAATTCCAACCATAAATAACACAATGACAGAATCTATGACTATTTTGGTCCTGGGGTCATACACTTTCTGTAGCCTAATAAAACATCTAAAACCCTGCCACTCTCCTGACACCGTCTTATTGGGTGCACCTGGGCTCTGTGCGGACCTTCAGATCATTCAGTCTATACCTCCTCACCGATGCACCTTTTGTTGTGTTCGTTTGTTTAATGTTTGTGTTTTCTAGTTATTTTCCCTTAGTTTTAGTTAAAATTGTTTTAATTTATTTTACTTTGGTGTATGACTCCCCATGGTCTGAAGAGGATAAATGGTAAATGGCCTGCATTTATATAAGCTGAGGCCACGTCTCGTCATAGACGCTGGTTTAGCTGGCTCAGCCTGGCTGGGGGCGTGGTCAGGGTGGGGTAAAAACCCCCTTTCTATCCATTCAGCAAAGTTAGAATTTAGCTGATAGCCCACCCCAGGCAGACACGATCGGGGATTTAACCACTGCAGTAAACGCACATCTGAGCAGACGTCTTGTGTTCTGCTCTAGAACCCCCAAACCTGTAGTTTAGAGCCGCAGCACCGTCTTTTGGTGAGTCAGCCCATGAGATATATGGGCGGTTTTACCCCACTCACGCGCCAGCCGTTTAACATTTTGTGGGCGTTCCCAGACATGCGGACTGTCTCTATAGCGCTTGTAGGAGCCGTTTATTCGTAGCTAACTTTAACAGCTAACTTGAACGTTTATTTCTGAAATTCTTAAATTACAATAATTATGTTTGCTTATTCACCTTATGTAGCCACGCCCATTTGACCCGGTTCTGTGGCCGTCCTACGACTTCCGGCCAAAAATAATAATAAAATAAAATAAAAAATGGCTGCGCTGCTCCAATATCATCTAACTCTGAATTAACTAATAATTTAGCCAATTGTATGTAACATACCAAATAAAAGCAAACGGCAATGTCTAAGAATGCAACGCCATGTAACTGGCTCGTTAAAGGATGGGTTTTCCGTGGGGAATATGAATATATATTAAATCTCACGCCCCTAAGGTTTTCGAATCCGTTGAAATTTTTGAAATTGGATATTCACTGCCATGCCTCTGACGCGTTTTGCGTCAGAGCGACATGGAAATAATGTGATAGATACTTGATATCTATCACATTATTTCCATGTCGCTCTGACGCAAAACGCGTCAGAGCGACACCCCCCGCCTTGCGGAAGTCGTGCACCTATGAACTACAACTGTTGTTGGCCATGGTCCCGCCTCTAGAGGTCCTCCACGCCCCTTCAGAGGCCTTGACAAAAACAAAAAGGCAGCCATCTTTTTCAACCGCCTAGCCTGCTGTAGCTAATATTAGCTTCCCATAGTTCCTTGCAAAGAGACCATATCTCGGGAAGGGAAGCACTAATAGACACGGGACTGGCGGCATTGGAAAGATCGTCAAATTTTACATCTAGTAGTAGGTGGGTTGAAGTAACGAAATCAACGCTGAGCAATGTACCCGTTTTTACACATTTTTACAGAAAATAGTTACAACATCAGATGCGCGTAACTCCTACGAAAATGCCTTAAAATGCATGAATTTTTTTTTATGAAGACATCTCCCGACATATATACTACCGTTTACATTTGGTGCAATTTGGAGGCAATTTTATTTTCGATTTATTTCTTCTTCTTTGTATCTTTTATTGTCGAAGCCTTCTTCTTCTTCTTCTTTGAGTTTTATGGCGGTTGGCAAACATATATGTGCATTACCGCCACCTACTGGAGTTTGATATCAGCCAAATGCCTGAGGGGTGGGCATGAAAACGAAGGCCACGCGAGCCCAGTGCATTGTGGGAAATGTAGTATTTCGAGTCCCCGCACCCGCACCTCCCCCCCACCACCCCCCACACACACAGAGTGGATTTCGGTTGATATCTCTGTGAGTAAACCACCAATTTCAAAAATTTCAACGGATTCGAAAACCTTAGGGGCGTGAGATTTAATATATATTCATATTCCCCACGGAAAACCCATCCTTTAAGTCTTGCATTCCAGGGAATTACGTTAACGTCTGCGGGTCTTTATTAACGTTAATGGCTCGCGCTGCCTCGGAGGAGAGAAAACCATCCAAAACTTTCTTTGTTGGAGTCCAGGTATGTTTTACAAGAAAGTGCTCGTCATTGTCGACGATAACGTTATCTGACCTGGCTAACAGTGGATACTCGCTTGCTTGCTGTGTACCGAGCTCAAAGTAGTAGGCTACGTTGTTTGTTTTACATCCTGCGCTGTCCACTACAAAAACGACTCTCTTCTTCATGACGTTCTTTCATGTTTGGCGCCGTGACCGCCGGAAGTGTTAGACGGACCCGGAAGAATTTGGCCCACTGTAAGGTCTGAACATAAGGTGAATAAGAATGATCTGTTTGTGGTTCACTCTGTGGTGTATAGATTTATTCTGGCCACAAGATGGCAGTATATAATTTTTCCAGGTGTTTTAAACTAGCAGTAATCACTATAGAATCAGTTTTGTCTCTGTAGGTGGTGGGAGCACACGGTTCTTACCGTAAAGCTGTCTTGGTCAAACCCGGCATTCAATCTCATACTCAACATATCATTTGGTAATGTACTATTTTTCTTTGCAACTTGGTGATCAATGACGCCTGCGCCATCACCCAAATGGGAATCAGATTTCTGGACATTATATTTTTTCTTATATGGATACGAGTGAAGAACATTCCTTACACACGTACAGAAGTGACTAATTAAGTTTTGTTTTTTTGAATAGTCACTACAGCGCTTTTATCCAAAGCGTTTGCAAAGGTACATTCACCCATTCACACAGACATTCACACACAGATGGCAGCAAGCTACCATGCAGCATGCTGGCACAGCCATCGGGAGCAATTTGGGGTTCAGTATCTGACCCAAGGACACTTTGACATGCAGATTGGAGGAGGCGGGGATCGAACCACAGACCTCTTTTATCCAAAGCATATTTGTGGACGACCCGCTCTATTCACCTTATTCTTTGCCCATACAAGGACGCTTCTGCATGACGTCATTTCGTAATCGTCTTTCCGGTTTTAAACACGGAAGTAGAGTACGCCTACCGCAGTCATTTAGACTTGCCAAAAAGCTGTTTTCAAGCTGAAAAAACCCCAAACTGTTTTAAAGTTTTAATATTTGTCGGGTGAGAACGTAACATGTATGTGACCAGTTTATCAGAATAACGCCTATTGGAAATCTTTAACGAGCAGCGAGGACCGGGAGCGCTGACTGTGCTGACACCGGTCGGACTAGCTATCTGTCAAACCCTACTGTAGTTAGGCTAATACTGGCAGTGAGAAACCACTGTCGACATGCTTCAACGTGCTTTTGTAACTAACGTTAAATGCCGACCGGGTACAGCCATCGGCTCCTCGCAGCAGTAACGTTATGAACATGTAACTGAAGTTGGCCGCAGTGTAGCTTAATTCTGAATGTTGCCAACCTTCATTCATACTGATGTTTTATTTTGAAAATGGCCACCAACTAGCGCTGAACCGGAAGAACAAATACGTTGCGTCGGAAAAAAAAGTGGGCGTGGTGAATACTCCTGTGCTTGCAGGTCTTTGTGGCACTTTGTGGCAAAGTGGGGGCAGTACCACATAGTGTCCGCATATTGAGTCTGTATGCGCTCATTTACTTGCCCGGAAAGCAGGTTTTTCATGCAGTGATCTTTTCTCACAGCCTCTGAGAATGTCCCTTTACCCAAACATGGCATACTGGGAAACTTTGAACTGGGTCCAGTGAATACCAGTCATTAGTCACACCGCAAAGTCAATATTAATGTCACTCTCCAGCCTATATTTCATAACCCCCCCCCCCCCCCCCCCATCAGGTTTCCCACGATGAAGCAGAACAGTCTTCTGTTACTGTGCTACCCGTCTGGAAAAAGCCGAAGCCCTCCACAGACTGTTAGGCGAACCATTCACCTCCTGATTGCCATCCTCTGCATCTGCATCATATGTGTGCATCTCTTTGGAAATATTTGTTTAGTGCAAGAGGCTCTTAAGCAGGATGAGCAGACAGGACAGGCACAACTGGCCCCCCGCTTTAGGATTGTACCATCAAATGTGGCAGAAGGAATCAGTCACAAGCCGGGATGCCTGAATGTGACTCCATTCTTCTACAGTGGAGATCATCAGTCGACAAACCCGGTCCAATGTTCTAGTTTTTACTGCCATGAGGCTTAACATAAAAAACAATTACATCAGACTTTTACACTTTCAATGTCACACAGTGACCAGCTAAATCAGAATCAGAACCAACATTATTTTATTCGGCCATATATGTTTGCACAAGGAAATTGTCTTGGTATCGTTGGTGCACACATTGCATGACATAATAGACAACACAGTAACACAATAAAAATGTAAACAATATATGGGGACAGAGTAGGCTATTTACAGCCAAGTGTGGCAGAGTACAAAGTTAGCAAGGTAAAGTGACAGGTACAAGTACAATGTTGGCAAAAGTACAGTTATTAGAAATGGCAATTTTAGCTAAATATATATACACGGTACAGAGTATTGACAGGTTATATGCATGTATTGCACATGTTAACTGTTCCAAAACAGGGGTCAGCCAGTTACTTCCTATTGTGTTTACACTTCCTGTGACAGTACAGTACTAGTGACCAGGTAAAACCGATGGTGTTTTGAACAGGAAGTCATAACACAACTGGGTCAAGTGGGCGGGGACGAATCAGTGTGACATCACGACACCGTCGGACACCCACATATGCCACCCAGAACCCCAGCAGTTAGTTGTGCCAAACAAACGTTAATATCTCAAAAAATAATATATGTATGTTGTATTAAAGTTGTGTGAACTGTCGCAGTTTTTAAAATGAAGTGAATTTAGTAAAAAGCACAGCCTGCTAGCGTGAGGCACTCAAGGCTGGCTCCATAGGGTGTGTGTGTGTGTGTGTGTGTGTGTGTGTGTGTGTGCGTGTGTGCGTGTGTGCGTGCGTGTGTGCATGTGCATGTGTGCGTGTGTGTGTGTTTTCGGGGGCTTCCCAGCCATGGGATAGAAACTGTTCAAGTACTGTAAGTAAGTAAAACTTTATTTATATAGCGCCCTTCACAGCACAAATGTGAAGTGCTTTACATCGGTAAGAAAAGCAAAGCAAGAAAAGCAATACAGTGCAATAAAACAATAGATTAAAAAAAACAAGGTACAAAAAAAGGATGGGATAAAACAAGTAAAAAGTAAAAGCAGTGATTGTTGAGGTAGCGTGAGGTTCTGGTCAACAAAAGTATTCATTAATGTTAATGTAATAATGTAATGTTAAAAATAAAAAACAGAATCTATTATAGATGGCACATATCGAAATTCAATATACTGCAATAGAAAAATGTGTACTAAGTATTGTGGGGCAGAAAAATGAATTGTGAGCCTTACCAGTGTTCAGGCACTACTATTGGGCTGCTAATGTTAGGGCTCTGATGTTTTGGCGGCAGGCGACTTCTGTTAATCTGGCTCCTGGGGCCCCCCGGTGGCTGAGGATGGAGGCCAGCTCTGCTGCAGATTCTTCCTTGTCAGCCTTGTTGTTTTCTAAGCTAGAAAGGCCCGGGGCTCTAACAAATTTAAGCTTTGTTGTAAAAAACTCAGTCAGAATCCTAGGCCAGGTTCGGAGAGTTATGAATATACCTGATGTCTCTGTTCATACGCCAATTTGTTTTAATCACAGTTTTTTGTCCTCACGGTCAGACAGAAACTGCCATGCCTGGAGTGAGAAGGGGCTGGTTTCCTTCAGAGACCTATACATAGACGGCCATTTTGCGTCCTTTGATCTTCTGAGGAGGAAATTTGATTTGCCCAACACACATTGGCTTACATACCTACAAGTTAGAGCTCATGTTCGATCCAAGATTCATGACTTTGAAGTAATCCCAAATTAACATGCCTTTTTTGCTGTTTTGTTAAGCCCCCCCCGACTCCAGGCATCTTATTTCTAGATTTGTGTGTGTATTTGATGGCTGCACCAGAGCCCCTACTGAGAGGATAAGAGAGACGTGGCAGGAGGACCTTGGAGTTGATTTATCAGAATTTATATGGGACAGGAGTCTATCTGTGGTCCAACTCTGCTCAATCAACAGCAGACACCAGCTGATCCAATTTAAAGTGACTCACCGTCTTCATTATTCGAAGTCTAAGTTGCACAAGATTTATCCCTCGGTCTCATCACTTTGTGATAGGTGTCAAGTGTTAGAGGGTACATTGTCCCATGCCTTTTGGTCTTGCCCTTTATTATCTACATTTTGGTCCAAAATATTTGATTGGTACTCCAAGGCCTATAAAGTAACCCTTCAGCCGGAGGCGGAACTTGCCATCTTCGGCTGCTCTGAATCTTCTCTGCTCCTTCCTGCTGCTGTGCAGCAGTCTCTGATGCAGGGGACGACCGTCGCCAAGAGACTCATCTTAAGGGAGTGGAAGTCCCCCTCCCCACCTTCTTTTCAGCTATGGCTGTCAGACATGGTTTCTGTTATACGTATGGAGAGACTCAGGTTCCTGAGGACCAATTCACTTAGGAAGTTTTCTACCATCTGGGACCCATTTATGGCTTACTTGGACGAGGTTAGGGGCAATGGGTAACTCACCCAACTGATATCTCGTTTATTCCTCACACTGGATTCTGTATATCATGGTAGCACCTCACTACGATGTTGTAATGTTGATATGTGTATGCTTTTTCTGTCTTTTCCTTTCCTGTGACTGAGCTTGTGTGTCTTTGTTTTTGTTTTTTGTTTATTCTTGTGTGTCTTTATTGCATATATAAAAATGATTTTTTTTTTAAAATTGTGATACTGTATTAGCTCCATAGCATAGCTCTATCTAATGACATTTTAAAAGTGTTTACATTCTTGCAAGCCTATGCCCAGTGGCGTGCCTGACCAAGTTGGTGCCCTAGGCAAGATTTTTGCTGGTGCCCCCCCCCCCCCCAAAGAAAATATAATAAAAATGATATCGCAGCTAATTCCACCACAAATACTTATACAGTCACACAAACTGACGTCATGTCACTGCTAAAACTACACAAACTGACGTCATGTCACTGCACTGGGGTGGTATGGATTAGGGACCATGGTGAAAGTGCTGCAGCCAGGCCCGTAAGCTGGTTTTGGGGAATACTGAGGTCGTTTTAGTGCGGCGCGGGGGGCCCAGGGGGGGCTGTGCCCCCCCGGATAGAAAATTTTGTCCATTTTAAAGTAAAATGCTTCAATCTGGTGCACTTTGAGAGCAAAATTAAGAGGCTAGATCTATAAAGAACTACAGACATCATGTTAGATTAATATCCTCTTTAACTGTGCTGTTGCTTTAAAATGATACAAAAAATAAATGTCTCCCCATATAATACAATTTATATTCTGCATACAGGTCACATGGCAGAATACTGCTCAATTAAATAGAATGGCCCATCTACACAAACATCACTTACAGGGTAGTCACTTACCCATTCACTTCAATAGAACTGTCCCCAAAGTCTAGCCCCAATCTAGCCTCAATGCAAAATCTGAATGTTGTGAGTTATCTTTCTTCCTTCTATAGCACACAGAGAGGAAGCAAATTGTTGCATTTCTGATCAAAACTGTCACATTAAAACATCAATGACAGATGAATAGATCTGGGGTCCGGGGCTATTTTTCCTTTTTTTGGGGGGGTGGGGGGGGGGGGGGTACCGAGGCCATGACCTCGGTGTCCTCAATGGTAGCTACGGGCCTGGCTGCAGCCCAGGCAGCCAGAAAGCCAGAATTAGAAAAATTATTTCACTATTATTTAAAGACTTAAGACGTTGTTGTGCTTATTTTTTGTCTACTATTGCAAAATAATAGTAGGCCTATTATCATGAAAAGTATTTGTAAAATTATTATTATTATTTTTTTTTTTTAACCCTCTCTGGCGCCCCTAACGGCTCAAGCGCCCTTAGCATTTGCCTAGTTCGCCTAATGGACGGCACGCCACTGCCTATGCCAGGGGAGGATTTGAGACTCTGCGACTGTGAATTCTGCAGTCATTGAAGTTGAATTTATTATATGGTTATATTGAATCGTGAACCTCAATATTGCGTATCGAATCGTATTGTGTCATGAGATCTGCAGATTGTTCCACCCCAACATTACAGTAGCAGTTAATGTCAGTTTTTATGCCTCCGCCGGCGATAGCCAGGCTGGAGGCATTATGGATCCGGGTTGTCCGTCCATACGTATGTCCGTCCGTCCGATGTTCGTTAACGCGATATCTGAGGCACGCCTTGACGGAATTTCATCAAATTTGCCTCAAACATCGACTTAGACTCAAGGATGATCTGATTAGATTTTGGTGGTCAAAGGTCAAAGTCACTGTGACCTCTCGGACGCCATTTTCAAGCTTGTTAACGCAATATCTCAGGAATGCCTTGACGGAATTTCATCAAATTTGCCTCAAACATCGCCTTGGACTCAAGCATGAACTGATTAGATTTTGATGGTTAAAGGTCAAAGTTCAAGGTCAATGTGACCTCACACACCCAATTTCCAAGCTCTGTAACAAAACATCTGAGGAGCGCCTTGACGGAATTTCTTCCAATTTGCCTCAAATGGCGATTTGGAATGAACTAATGGCGGAGGCATAAATTTGCGGTGCGGTCATTCTAGTTTATTTTATTTTAATTTTATTTAACCTTTAATTATCCAGGGAGGACCATTGAGAGCAAATCTGTTTTTCAAGGACGCCCTGATTACAGCATAATATATAGTCTCTCCCCAGACTCAAATATTACGTTGAATCGCTGCGCTCATAATGAGTGTGTGCCACTTCACAGCCACTGCTGGTTTTTGAAGGCGGGTTGAAATTGAATGAGTGACAGGTCGTAGCACCGATGAGAGAGCGGTTCGAAAAATGGGCTGCGCCTCCCGTGTTGTCTGATCGCAAAGTCGTTACTGATTGGGGAGGACTGAATCCACCACTGGCATATCACTGGCCAAGTGAACGGTTCAATCCCATAACCAGCCGGCTGAGGGAAAGTGTCAGAGAGAGCTCTGCAGCATGCAGTAACGTACTGTATCAGCGTAAGAACTCTCATGGGTCTGGCGTTGAGACTACATAATATACAACAAATAGAATTACAATTACAAATTGGTGGTATATATTGTAGCGCGGGGTAAGGTGGAGTATTATGGGATAGCTAGTAGGGTGTATGTCTAACTGTATCTGTCTGTTATGATGTTCTGTGCATGTGGGGTTTGGGGTTTTGGAGTGGCAAGTGAAGGGAGCATAGGGCCAGTGGGTGGAGACTAGGGGAGGAAGTGGGAATGGTCGGGAGAGCTGTGTGGAGCTGGAAGAGAGCAGACGTGCTGGGGAGAGCTAGGCTAGGCTAGGAGAAGCTAGCGAGGTGTTGGCGTGCCTGCCTTTATGTGTGTCTGTTCGCTCGCTAATAAAGAGTTTGATAAGCCAAAGGATCTGCCTCGGTGTGCGCCTCATTCCGCCACATTGGTGTCAGAAGTGGGATCGTTTTGGCTTAAAAATCAGGCTCGACTTAGCGTTAGCAGTTAGCCGTTTCTAGCTAGCTGCCATGGACGACCACAGCGGAATGGCACGTGACGGAGCACGCCGGGAGTTGACGATACCTCCGGAGCACAGCTGGTGGTCTGCCAACTTGGGGAAGATGGAAGCCAGGTTGTTGAAAGAGGTCAGACGGCTGTTGGAGGCTACGCCTGCCTGGGCGGAGAAGTTGATGCAGCTAATAAAAGAGGCCACTCTGCACGGTGAGCAGCGGCCGGAGCCAGCACGGAGACTGTGTTGGACATGTGGGAGACCGGGCCATCTAGCGAGGTGGTGTCGCAGCGGTCCCGGGGGAAAGACCAGGTACGCGACGCGACGGTACTGGGGAAGACCGGGAGCCTGCTGGTTATGTGGAAAGATGGGACACCTGGCCAGGGAGTGTCCAGAGGCTGTCGGAGATCGGGGGACAGCAGGAGAAGAGAGACGTGCAGGCGGCGGGCAGGTGAGACTCTGCTGGACTTGCCGGTCACCGGAGCACTTGGCCAGGGACTGCACTGAGAGTGTGGAGGCCGGAGGTGAGACACAGGCTGGAGAGAGTGTGAGCCGCCGGGGAGAAGAGAACGTTGTGACGGATAGGAGAACGGTGCTGCAGGGGAACAACCAGAGGGAAGAGCCGGTTCTTCAGGTCGGGACGATTGTGTTTCCTGAGGTACCAGCGGTGCAAATGTCGGAAGAGCCGGCCCAGTCAAACTGCTCCACACCCCCCGCTAGTGCTGTGCGGAGGCCCGGGGTGGAGAGTGAGATGGCGTCCATTTGTGTTCCCACCGCTGACCTGAGCTCGCCGCCCCCTGGTGGAGGGCGAAAGGACAAGCGTCTACAGGTGGAGGATGAGAACGTGACTATGGGGGATGTCGATGTGGAGGAGTGGATACGCAGACAGGCGGAGGACACTAGCGTTGGACCGGTGCGCAAGTGGGTGGCGTTCGGACGCCGGCCTTCCGTGGAGGAGGTTGGCATGTGTTCAAGTACCACGAAGGGACTGTGGGAGTTGTTTCCGGACCTGAGGGTGTGGGGGTCGGGGATTCTGGGGTTGGAAGGGCGCGGGAATGGAGGCAGCGTCGTGGTTGTGCCCAGCTGCCTGCGGGGGTTGGCGCTACGGGGGGCGCACAGGGGCCGCAGCGGTCAGGGGCATCGCGGGCCTGAAGAGACACTCAGCCGCCTTTGTCGACATTTCTACTGGGTGCAGATGGAGGAAGAGGTAGAGGACTACTGCCTTTGCTGTGTTGAGTGCGGTGCGGGGAGGGGGGACAAAACGGTTGAGTGGGGAAGGGTAGGACCACCTGTGCCATGGTAACATCAGAAACGGGGATGGGCTAGATGCACGTGGGACTTGGGGATGTGATGTGCGGGGGGGGAATAAAAGGGAATAAAAAGGGGAAATGTTCTGTTTAAAATGTAAAATGTTGAATGGCTTATAGTGTTGATGTAGGGTTGTTTTGGGGTGTCATTTGGGGGCAAATGGTTTAAAAAGGGGGGGGCAGTGTAGCGCGGGGTAAGGTGGAGTATTATGGGATAGCTAGTAGGGTGTATGTCTAACTGTATCTGTCTGTTATGATGTTCTGTGCATGTGGGGTTTGGGGTTTTGGAGTGGCAAGTGAAGGGAGCATAGGGCCAGTGGGTGGAGACTAGGGGAGGAAGTGGGAATGGTCGGGAGAGCTGTGTGGAGCTGGAAGAGAGCAGACGTGCTGGGGAGAGCTAGGCTAGGCTAGGAGAAGCTAGCGAGGTGTTGGCGTGCCTGCCTTTATGTGTGTCTGTTCGCTCGCTAATAAAGAGTTTGATAAGCCAAAGGATCTGCCTCGGTGTGCGCCTCATTCCGCCACAATGTAAAACAATAAAAATAAGAGAGAAATAAGAAGAGTTTAGGAGCTAGACGTTTTTGTTTTCTTGTGTTCAGACATAGGTTTATAGATGTTATTTATTTACCTTTCGACGAGTCAACTCTCGTCTTCTTCAGAAGCAGTCGCACTGACAGCTGGGTGACGTGTCAACCAGTTGCTTTTCAGCAACTGGCGGTGTGCCCAGCTGAGCTGTCAGGTCTGCCAGGCCGGCCACGCCCACTATGACGTGTCGTGGCCAGACCGACAGACCCAACAGCCCCGCCGGGCACATCGCGGTTACACCCTGCCTTTTCGAAACCCCCCCACTCCGAAGATCGACCTCCATTCTTCGTAATGGAGGGGTTTTCCCATTTTTTTTAAAGGCACCGCTATTCCGAATGGGGACATCCCCTCCATTTCGAAACCCCCCACTCCGAAATTGATTTTCAAGTCGATATTTCTCAGAGTTTCCTGCATCAAACACTGCAACTCATTGTTTTTTATTGAAAATATGCATAGGCGGCGCTAGACCATCGGGAATGGGGAAGCTAAATTTCCTCAGATTTTCATAAAACAAAATCAGTTCAACCCGACTGGCATTCACAAATAAGAATGTCCTCATCTTGCTAATATGACTCAATGAACCTTATTCAACTGTGAGCATTTGACTCAAAGTTACAATAAATTTTTCTCAAACACTTTTCACGGTATGAATGTGGGCGTGTGTAACAGCTCACCTTTAGATGTGTAGAAAACATAATTTATGATTAGATCCTGTCGGCGTGTCAGGAGATATAAATAATCAGTTGAATATGCTGCCGTGGAACAGATCCTTGCGCTCTTGGATTACGCATTTGACAAATTTTACAAACTGTATGGCAAGACAACATAAATGAACAATGTTTAGTGATTGTAGACAGATATCTCTGTGCACCTGCAGAAAACTGCGAGCCAGGAATGCACAAGACCACACCTGGTATTTAGACCAGCAGAGTGGAAAGTCTGTGTGCCAAAAAATAAAAATAAAAACACTGCTCCGGGCCCGATACGCACTTAACTAGAGTGTGCGTTGTCAAGGTGTAGCCTATTTCTTTGCGGAGTGGGGGAGAAAGCAAGCGGGACAGCTGTGCCCAGTCCCTGAGCAGCGGCTTGCGCGATTCTGAACAACACAGAGTGCAAACATGTCTGTGATCCACAGCTGATTTTAGGATGTATCCAACGTTCACATTCCTGTATCTATCTGAATGCAGCAGGCTCGTGTTTACTGCTATAGGGAAATTATATGAAGACAGTGACATATAAAACAAACAATGAGTTGAAACGTTTATTTCAAGCTGCAGGAATGCAGGAAACTCGGAGAAATATGGACTTGAAAATCAATTTCGGTGTGAGGGGGTTAAATCAATTTCAATTTCGGAGTGGGGGGGTTTCGGAATGGGGGGGTTTCTGAGTGGGGGGGTGTCGGAACGGTGGTGTTTCGGAATGGAAGGCGGTCCCCGCACATCGCGCGGCCCACCGCCCGTTGTTGTAAACCGCCAGTTTAGGAGCTAAATGAGTCACAGGCTCATGACACACAGGTAGCGTTGCTGAGTAAGCTTATCTCTGTTTTATATTTTGATTTGGTTTCTCCATGCAGACAGACAGAGGGAGCTCCAGCTCAGTAGGAGTTTCATCTGTCCATGGGAGCTGGAGCTGACCATGGTGCTGAAATCTTTTCACTGAGTTACTGTAGATGCAAACACAGCAACACTTCACTGTATGGACACTGGGCATCTGCTATAGCTTTGGAAGAGCTGGTACATTTGACAAAAATAAACAAAACCCCAAAATGCTTGAAACAGTTAAGCCCCAAACGCACTGGGAGCTCAGACGCTCGCGTTTTGAAGTCCACCCATTGTTTTAAACGGCCGAATGTGCACCAAGAGCGTTCTGATGCCCGTACTCCGAACCTGTTTCGATTTTGGAGCGTCAAATGAGGTTCCAGCAGCGACCAAAGCACTCTGAGCTCCCTCCCCCCCCGCCCAATTTCATCCTCGTCTGTCTCGCTATGCTCCTCAAACAAATCTCACAGCAGTTTAAATACAGCAAGCATGTAAATACGCTACACTATAGCAAGACTGTCTGAACAAAGTGAGAATGTTCTAAACACATCGGCTAGCAAAATATAGCCTATCCCTGCATGTCATGATGGGATTAGATTGGTGAAAGCGGTGCAATATTAACTTTTTCATTTCAACTATTTGGGGGGAAGGGTAATGTTTCTTTGTAAAGGGCTGGTGCAATATCGAATAATCTTGGTCTATGTTTCTTTTTTGATGTATAAGGATAGTGACATTGAATGTTAAATGTAGTTTGATTGGACTGTGTGCGTGTGTGTATGTATGTGTATTATGAGTCTATGGGCCCTATCTTCATACGGCGCTATCGTTTGCGCTGTGTTTGCGCGCCTCTTATTGCTATCTTCCCAGCGTCTTAAGCTATCGTCTGCCTCCACCGTCCAGTTTTGTGCTGGGATGACGCAGGTGTAGGCGTGGCCCAGGCCTGTCCGTGGCCTCTAGCCTATCATCTGTCTCACGCAAGTGTCATTTAGTGCTCTGGGGAAGATACTGTCGGTATGTTCCGAGCGCAAAGAGAGGTTTGGCCGTTGCTCGTTCGAAAATAGGCGTTCCAGCGCAATGTGTTAGAAAAAGGGGCCTGGGGGCTCTCAATTCTAACGCCAGCAAATAGCTGGTCTTAGCGCAAACAACCCCACTACGCCAGGCATATGCCTGAGCGCAGACAGCATTCTCCGTGCAGTACAGTAAATCCTTGCTTGGATACATTTACGCACGGCATGGATGTCACTCTCCTCGCGCCTGCACACACTCTTCTCTCCTCGGAATGCCACATTGAGTTTCAACTCTAGCCTGCATTGCAAAAAACACACCTTGATTTAAAAATGAGAATTAGTTTGTCATGTTTTTATTAGGCTACATTATTCCCGATGACACAGGTCTGTGGTGTAACATTAGATTACTTTAGGTAGGAGAGGGTAGGAGAAAATAAAAAGCAAATTATCTTCTCCAACCATTATACGTTTAATAGCACCGCAATGGCCCTCTCCACTTCCCTCATCGGGGGAGAGAGAGAGAGACACGGGGCATACTGCCTCACCTCGTAATAGCCAGCCAGTAACCTATAGGCCTAGCTACTGCAAAGTTAACTGTTGAAAATTCGATGTCTGGTTTTGTCACGAGTAGCCTACAGTGAAGTCCCTCTCACCATTAAGCAGACCGTGACGGAAGCATGTGTCTTTATGTGCGCCAAGGGGAAACTGACGGGCTAAATTGGTGGGATTCGATGTATATATATTAATAGAAACTAATAGAAAATAGCTGATTAATAAAATGTGTGCTGGTGGAATGAAATTCAACTTCAAATAGAGCAGCATCACTCATCGTGGCTCTCAGTACGCTGCGCAATTACGCATGCAGTATAGGCCCGCAAATGGCAATAATACACAGGTGATTCACAGATGGGCATGAGCACGTTATTTGATTTCCATGCATGACAGCCTCACATCTCTCTCTCTCTCTCTCTCCCCATCTAGGCTATCTTTTCTCTCTCCCTCTTTCTCTCTCTCACTCTAGTCCCTCTGAGTGAGGAGGAAGCTGCTGACGTGACGCTGTGGTTTTATGGGCATGACCACACCTCCACAATGCTTTTGGGCATAAACACGCCACGGAGATGTGCGCCGAGATGACGTGAAGCGCAGCCGGCCGACAGGCCCACAATTAGGGCTTTGCGCAGCGCTATTCCAGCGCAAAATGGGTACTAACGCAAAATTACCGCCGTTGGGAAGATAGAGCCCTATGTCTTATGATGCCTCCTACTGTTCTCTGGAATGCCCAAGACAAATTTATCCTAAGGGAGACAATAAAGGCTAATCTAATCTCATCTAAAATTTGGACAGAATGGATTGCATCATTTTCTCCCGCAGCGCTGCCTTTTTTTCCCAGTTAGGATGATCCAACAGCCTCTGAATGACAGGGGCTCAAAACTACGGGATAACAAGAAAATTTGCATCCACAAAAATATCTTAATTGAAATATAAGTAGGAGCCAGAAACCAAGTAAACTCGGGATCAAATTAATGCGGGGGGGGAGTTACCTGTAAGGCATACAAACATGTGCCTGCCTACATATACTGTAAATAGCGACCTTTTCCCAAAATACTGCTGGTTCTGTTGATTTTTTAAGTGTTATTCTTTTAGCATGTAGCTATTGTCTGAATGCTCGGCACAATAACATATTTAAATACTTACATTTATCTGAACTAAAATAGCAAAATACTGTATAGCTAAACTACTAGTTTAAGCCAAAGTACTCTCTAACACTGGAGAACATTGCTGTTATGCTAATGCTCTGCTCAACATATGAATCAATGACAGGCTAGGCTATGGCCGACTGACTCTTCCCCAAGACTCTACCATTATGAAATCTCACTTGATGTGTGACCACGAGAAAGATGTTTCCCTGGAGAGAGAGGAAAAAAACATGGAGGTACAAGACAATTGGCCTTATCATTCTCCCAGAGAGAGAAAAAAAACGTAAACCCTTTGAATTATAAGAGGCGACTGCACGCAAACGTCCGACATACATCACACCAATGTCTAATCTATATGACTTTGTCTCATCCAAGAAAGCTGCACTGCGATACATTGTATTGCGGAACTGGTATGGGCGATATGACATGCTTAAAAGAGACTGTGCTAATCTATGTTTTTCAAGAGATATTCAACAGGGAGAGCCAGACAGAGAAGTCTGGTTTTTTCAAAAAAGGGCGGGAAGTTTTCAGGCTTTCGAATCCACCCACTCCACATTTGGATAGGATGAACGTTAAGGTAAGGTGGGTGATGTGGGAGGGGGGGCGGGTGGAAGTGAAGCATAGGTACAGAGGTTACAGAGTGGACATGATTCCTCTGCCCCCCTGAGCCCTCCTCTGCTCCCTGTGTCCCCTATGCCTCTCTGTCCACAGACGGGAACAGGACAGAGGGGGACAGAGGGTCAGAGGACAGGACAGAGGGGTACAGAGGGACAGAGCAGGACATAGGGAGATATGAGGACAGTTTATGACAGATCTACAAACATTATTTTGATGGCTATTATAAAGTTGCAACTGAGGAGTAATAATCGATCACAATTTTAGCTGGAAACCACATATCAGATATATCAGGTCCAAGTTAGCGAGCACTGTGGGGATTCTATGCAAAACAAGGCACTTTTTGAACATCAAATCATTGCAAACACTGTACTGTACACTCTTCTTACCATACTTGACTTATTGTGTTGAAGTATGGGGAAACACCTATAGAAGCAACTTACAGACAATATGCAACATGCAAAAGAGAGCAATAAGGATAGTGAATAAGGTAGGTTATCATGAACACACAAATGTACTGTTTCTAAAATCAAAGACGCTGAAATTTGGGATTTGGTGGAGTTCAAAACCGCCCAAACTCTGTATAAAGCGCGACATAATTTACTTCCTGGTAATATACAAAAACAGTTCAGTGATAGAGAAGGTGGTTATGAGCTGAGAGGGAGATGGAATTTTAAACAACCAATTGTTCATAGCACTCTGAAGAGCATATGCGTATCTGTCTGTGGTGTGAAACTGTGGAATAAATTACCTGACGAGATCAAAGAAAGTAAAAATCTTGCGCAATTCAAAAAAAAGTATAGAAACATTATTCTGGAGAAGTATAGACGTGATGGTACATAATTAGGACTTATGGGACACTTGTATTTCTTGTAGTATGTTTGGTATCAGCTATGTATGTGTAATTATATGTATAGGTGGTAGGTAGCCTATGTGTGTATGGGCATGTATGTATAATTAGGAGCATGTGCTATATGTGTGTGTAAATTAATGCATGTATGTATCCATGTGTATGCATATGTACTGCATATGTTTACATATAACGTAAAGGTATAAGGGTAAGGGCATTTAACAAGCTAGTTAGCTTCAGCCCTAAACCCTTTCGGTCAGCCTTATGTATCTTTTGTTTTCTGTTTTTTTCTATTCTGTGAATATTCTTTTCTTTCTGATCGAAATAAACTAAACTAAACTAAACTAAAAGTTTCTAATACTTTATAAATGGTTAATAAATATGGTGTCAACATGTTATCATTTCATTTTTTTTTCTCTTTCAATATTTTGTGCTTTTCAGAAGAAAAGAACAAAATTGAACAGTCTCAGACAGGAAAGAGAGAAAAAAGATATACATACAGTACATACAGTACACTGCATTACGTGTTATTACCAGCCGCGTGAGGTGCTTATGTGCTTGCCAGAGATGTGTTACATAGGATCCCACACAAGGGGTCCAGGAGAAACCGGCCGGGTGAGTCATTCTGATGAATGTTATCACAATGAGGATGAATACCTGAATAGACTAGCTTTCGTAAATTCTTTTATTTCGGATAGCCTGTCTTCAAGTATGTGGTAGGTGATATGAATGCAGATTTATCTGACAGAGGTTCTCTGTTCGCTAAACACATGCTTCAGTTCTGTATGGATAACTGTCTTACTCTGTCCAGCGAGCTGCTTTTGCCAGCGGATAGCTACTCATACATAAGTGAAGCATGGTACACTACATCTTGGCTGGACCACTGCATCAGCACCGCTGATGCACATGCCACCTTACAGTCAATGGAGATTCTGTATGAAGCTACTGTGTCTGATCATGTTCCATTTGTTATGTCCTTGGATACAGATAGGCTCCCTAAAATGTCTGAGGAGGCCAATGGTCTCAGTATTCCCAGAGTAGACTGGGCAAAGATAACAGAGTATGACGCTCTGGCTTTCTATGGGAGAACAAATGATCTTTTGAGTGTTGTCTATTTGCCCATAGATGCTATTCTGTGCTCTGATGTAAATTGTAATGTTGCCTCTCACTCTAATGACTTATGTAAAATGTATGACTGTATTGTGGGAGCTTTGCGTGAGGCAAGTACTCCACTCCTCACCCACCCTAGTAAGGCATGTAACATCAAGCCAGGGTGGAATAAATATGTAGCTGCCCATTATGCAGAAGCCAAGGAGGCTTACAGGTCCTGGGTTCTAGCCGGCAGGCCTAGACAGGGGCAGGAGCTGGAGTTTAAAAAGCTCACCAATGCCAGGTATAAGTATGCAGTTCGCTATATAGGTAAGCATGAGCAGACCATGAGAGCTGACTCTATGCCTGAAAAGCTGCTGGGTAACGATGTCACAGGCTTCTGGAAGGAGGTTAAGGCTCTGAACAGGGCCGGGGCATTGTTACCCTGCACCATAGAGGGAGTCTCTGGTGCTGCCAATATAGCTGAACTGTGGAGGCAACATTACTCTGTCCTCTTCAACTGTGTTAAAAGTACCGGTAGTCCTTATAATGTGGGCACCATTGTGAATGACGATGTAGTGTCTGTTACAGCTAAAGAAGTTTACCAGGCGATCTTACAGCTAGCCGATAACAAAGCATGTGGATTAGATCATATTTCTGCTGAACATCTCAAGTTAGCTAGCCCCAAGGCTGCAGCTCTTCTTGCCATGTGTTTTAATGGCTTTATGACCCATGGTTTTCTGCCGCCATCTATGTTGTCAGTCACTCTGGTGCCTGTGTTCAAGGATAAGACTGGCAAAGTTGAGAGCCTAGATAATTACAGGCCTATTGCCCTAGCCAGTGTGATTTCCAAAGTATTTGAAATGGTGTTATTAGATCGTTTAAATTTGTTTATATCCAGCACTGACAATCAATTTGGCTTTAAGGCCAAACATAGCACTGATTTGTGTATCTATGCATTGAAGGAGGTTGTCGAAGCCTATAAAAGGCAGAACTCCTCTCTGTTAGTTGGTTTCATAGATGCAACGAAGGCTTTTGATCGAGTCAATCATCATAAGCTGTTTCTAAAATTAAGTCAAAGAGGTGTGCCTGGCAGCATAATACGCATACTGGCATACTGGTATGCCAACCAGAGTATGCTGGTAAAATGGGGCAATAGTGTCTCTACCCCTTTTTGTGTTGGTAATGGGGTACGGCAGGGGGGGCTACTCTCCCCTGTTCTCTTTAATTTATATATGGATGATCTCTCTGTCCAGCTAAGAGGCTGCAGAACAGGATGTATGATCGGTAACGCCTTGATTAACCACCTTATGTATGCGGATGACCTGGCGATCTTCTCCCCCAGCAGCGCTGGGTTTCAACATCTGCTGAATATCTGTTCTGATTACGGGGTCCAATTTGATGTTAAATACAATGCTAAGAAGAGTGTTGTTCTGATCTGTAGAATGAAAGAGGACCGGGATCTTGCTTTTCCTGTCTTTCTTTTGTCTGAGCATGCTCTATGTGTCTGTGACAAAACCAAATATCTGGGCCACTTCATCACTGACCATATGGGTGATGATGATGATATGTATAGACAGCGGCGTGTGTTATACATTCAGGCTAACATGTTGGTCAGGAAATTCCACTCCTGTTCTGATGATGTAAAGATCACACTCTTTAGGGCTTACTGTACCCCTATCTATACTGCCCCCTTGTGGGCAAAGTTTAAGAAGGCAAGCATGCATAAACTTCAGGTTGCCTATAATGATTGCATGCGCATCTTGCTGAAAAAGCCCAGGTGGAGCAGTGCTAGTGACCTGTTCTGTAAGGCGGGGGTGGCCACTTTCCAGGCGCTCCTGAGAAATCTGAGGTACAGGTTTATCTGTAGATTGAACGTGTCTCAGAATGTTATTATTAAGTTGCTCACTGATCCTGGGCTAAGCTAAGTGAGATACCAGTCACATATGTGGAAACTCTGGTATGACTCTCTTTTATAATGTACTTTTGTTCTTTTATTGTGCCCTTATGTGCTTTTTGTAATTGTGTATGTGTCATCTATGGACCAAGCGTCTGCCAATAAAGGTTTGATTGATTGATTGTCCCCTAGCCTCGTCAAGGTAGGCCAGAAACAGGGCCCAGATAGCCGTAAATCTCTTAAGTGAGTTAGTCCTCAGGAACCTGAGTCTCTCCATCCGTACAACTGAGGTCATAGCTGAAAGGAGGTTGGAGAGAAGGACTTCCATTCCTTCACTATGAGTTTCTTGGCGACAATCGTCCCCTGTGACAGAGACTGCTGCACAGCCGTGGGAAGGAGCAGAGAGGATTCCGAGCAGCTGAAGATGGCGAGTTCCACCAGTCAAATATTTTGGCCCAGAATACAGACAGTGAAGGGCAAAACCAAAAAGCATGGGACAGTGTGCCCTCCGACACCCAACACCTATCACATAGTGGTGACACAGAATGATAAACCTTGTGTAACCTATGCTTGGAATAATGAAGACGGTGAATGACTTTAAATTGGATCAGTTAGTGTCTGCTCTTAATTGAGCAGAGTTGAAGCATAGACAGACTCCTGTCCCATATAATTTCAGCTAGGTCAACACTGAATTCCTCCTGCCACGCCTCTCTAATCCTCCCAGTGGGGGCCCTGATGCAGCCGTCAAACAGACACACAAACCTAGAGATAAGATGCTTGGAGTGAGGAGGGCTTAACAAAACGTCAAAAAAAGCATGTTCATCTGGGAGAACTTCAAAGTCATGGAATCTTAGATCGAACATAATGTCTAATTTGTATGTATCTGTAAAGATGTGTTTGGGGCAACTAAAATTTCCTCTTCAGAAGATCAAAGGATGCAAATTGGCCATCAATGTACATGTCTCTGATGGAAACCAGCCCCTTCTCACTCCAGGCATGGCAAATTCTGTCTCACTATGGGGGTAAAAAAGTGTGATTAAAACAAATTGGTGTGTGAACAGAAACATCTGGTATACTCAAAAACACTCCGAACCTGGTTCAGAATTCTGACAGTTTTTTTTTATAACAAAACTTAAAGGAGAACTTACCTCCAAAACACTTCTTTTCAGCTTTTAACCAATATATATGACTTTGGGGGTGATGTGTGAAGAATGCGGGTCAAAATGTCCACATTTGTGACCAAACTGTTGCCATTTTACCATTTGTATCATTTTTCAGCAGCATAACTGGCATAAGCGCCCTCTAAGGGTGGACACTGCTTTTTTTTGCCCTCAAATGAATGGGAGGCGGGCAACATCAGAGGCGGGGGCTTTTGCATGGGAACAGTCTGACATTTCCGCAAACAAATCTCATCGCAGTTTAGCGCACATGTAAAATATAACGCTATACTACGACGTGACAACACTGCTCTAAACACATCGGCTACTATAATATATTTCCCTGAATCTCCTACTGAGATTATATCGGTATTGAGTTTGGACAGATTGAATGGGCTGACTGAGGAGGAGAAGAGCTCTGCAGCTCTGCCCTGCGCTGCCTGCGCCCTGAGAGGAAAAATCAGAGGTGCTGTAACTTTTAACAAGAATCACGAAAAGCCCCAAAACGCAAATTAAAAAAGGATTTCATGACGCGGTTTATCGCTAGTTAGACGAGGGAATGACGTGGAGAAATCTCGCATTGTGTTACCCCAGAGCGGGGGGTTTGTCCTATTGTGCGGTGTGCTGCGGTAACGAGCCTCGCGTCAATTATGCTCTTTTAGCGATAGATACACGCTACATACACATACATGGAAAAAATTATTAAATTTCTAGTTCGCCACTGAATTACCAAATTGATATAACTTTCAACCATTTTAAGCAACCCTGTTTTCATACAGGCCACCAGCGTTGGCTAGTTGTTGATATTTATAAAGATATTGCAGCTCTCAAATAAATTATTTTCGAGGCGGTGGGCAAACTATAATGGCGTCGATTTCCCAAAAAAATTCTTGAGCTGAGGACAGCCAAAGAGTTTAGTATAGACAAGAGCATATGTCATTTCTTGGTTTTTTCCATAGGTATTTTCAAATCACTGTTCTGATACATATCTAGGGGGTAAGTCCTCCTTTAAGAAGAATTTAAAGTCCCAGGCTCCTCTAGCTTAGAAAATAACATGGCTGGCAGGGAGCAGCTGGCAATAGAGCTGGCCTCCATTTTTAGCCACAGGGAGTTAAATTGCCAGGAGTATCATTTCATCGTTTATTGACAATAAAATAACTGTAAACTAAAGTTTAATTAACTATCAATTTACCATGTATTATTGATGTTTATTCTAAAGTGTTACCATATCATTAGCTGGTATTACAAGGTGAATGATTGTATTGCCAGTTTAATAGGTATACAGTCAAGTATTTCTAATACTGCAGCAAACATCTTATCCTAATCTCAGCTAAAGGTGCTGCTTTCATGTTCTACTGTGTATTCAGTCTCTCAGCTAATTTCAGGACGCCAACTTCCATTACATTTGATCATGTAGTCAAACCTGGTACAGTCGCCTTGAGCTGAATCCTTACCTGCTCACTATTTGTAGACCAGAGCATCAGCTAAATGTAAAATGTAATGTAAAAGTCCAATTCACCCTGTTGCTCTCCTTATCACACCAATTCCTGAACAGAATCAAAACACTTTCCCTTCTACACTTCTCTCTGTTTATCACTTATCACACATCATTGAAATAAATGGATTGTTTTCCATAATTTGGCGTCCTTCGGATGGACTCTCATCATCAAGTTACAGGTTTCTCTCATTTCATTGCATCCATGACCATGGTTTCAGAACCTAACCAAGTATGATGATTACCATGTAGCATTTCTCTCAGAAGCAGAGACATCTCTCACTATTGGACAAAATAGCCTATTCAACACGAAAACATGTTTACAGTCTAATTTGCATTTGAAAGGCTTCCGGTTGCAGGTATGTACAAGGAAATCCCAACATTTAATACAACATATTTGCCTTGCAGCGTTTTCCATTCATTATCCACATTGCATTACTGGTGAAGTCGTAAATCAGGAAGTATTACACTGTATGATCATTTTCTATCAGCCAAACTGCTTTTAGATTCTCTGCAGAAGATTTCATTGAATAATAATAAATAAATACATTCCAAAGCTGGAAGAATACTGTTGATGTTGTCAAAATGTTGTTTTCTCATCAGATTTGCTGCAGATGTCTAGCACACCACAGCAAAACCTCACAAGTGTTGGGGAAGAGAATAACTCACGATATGCCGCATTTCCTCACCAATGTCTTTATCCTGAATCAAAATTTTTTTCTATTTCCAATATCCAAGAAATGTATTCCATTCATAATTCCAATAAACATGTGTTTACATGTTATTTCCCTTTGGTTCTTTATCTACAACTAAAATTCCAGTTTTATACTCAGTGTTTCCGACAGGATTTTGAGTATTTGTGGCGGGGGACCGCAGACCCCCTAGGGGGGTGCGGGGGCATGGCCCCCCGCAAGATTTTTTTAAACATTTTAAAGTAAAATGCATGAATTTGGTGTACTTTGAGAAAGCTTAAGAGCAAAATTAAAAGGCTAGATCTATGAAGAACATGTCATCATTACTGTGCTGTGGGTTTACAATGACAAACTAAATTTCTCCCTATAGGTCAGGGATACTCAACTTGCTTTGCCACTTTCGTGAAATGATAGAAGGCGAGGGGCCAGTTAATAAACAAACAATATATATTTTTCTGTGGCGGATTGTAGGTTTTTGGGGTGTCAGCCGGAGTTTAGGCTGACAGTGTTGTGCACACCGGATAGTTAGTTAGGTTAAGTTAGTTAGGTTAAGTACATACATAAGTGCCTGGGTAGCGAGCAGATGGCGGTATTTGACAATTTAGCAGCTAAATCATAGATTATTGAAAGATATTCCATATTCCAGACTGAAATGCTATAACAGAAGTATTGGCCAGAATGACATGAACATTTATTGGACACTTATTCAGCGGATATCTTGCATGTCGCGTTCAGGTGCACTGTAAAACATCATGGTCAACATCTTTTTGTGGCGGTCCAAATCCTTTTGTGGCGGCCCGCCACAAATTCCTTTATGTATGGGAAACACTGATACTGTAGTTTCTCTTTTTTCAGTTACAAAATAGACATTTGTCTTTTAAATGCTACAATGTCAAAACACATAAAACACCCCCTCCCCCCCCCCCCCCCCGTAAACTAATAAAATAACATATGCATTTAATGTAAGCTAGCATGCACATCACACTGCTCAGAAGATTAGCATTCTCCCTTCATGTACAAAACTTTATGCATATCCCACAAAAACATTAAACTTCTGGGGGGTACGGTGGTGCAGTGGTAAGCGCTGTCGCCTCACAGCTCGAAGGTCCTGGGTTCGATTCCCACCTGGGACGCTGTGAACGCTGAAGGAATCCGTGCCCGTCTGCATGTCCTCGAGTGCCCACCGCCCGGGTGGGGTCGTCAAAAGGGCCTTTCTGTGTGGAGTTTGCATGTTCTCCCTGTGCCTCCCGGGGGCTTCCTTCATATAGGAACCCCTTCACCAAAACATGCAATATCCTGGTTGCTGATGTGGTGCCTGTTCGGAGGGAGGGGAAATCGTTGGAATAGTGTGATCCTCCCACGTGTTATGTCCTACCGGTGAAGCTTCCCCTGTCAGGTGAAAAGAAGCGGCTGGCTAACTGCCCATGTCTCGGAGGAAGCATGGAGCCAGTTTTTGGCTCTCCCCAGATCGGCAGAGGGTGGAGCAGCAACCAGGATACATATAAATTAGCACTAATGGGGGATAAAATCAGGGGAAAAAATATATATTAAAAAAACAACAACATTCAACTTCTCTGTTATGATCTCAACGTATTCACAAGAAGACTATTATTCAGTTTTGATGGAACTAAAGACGATTGTCTTTATCATGAAAGAAAGTTCCAGTAGCTCCCCCTACTGCACAGATGCAGGCATGACCAATCAATAATCTTCTTAGTTGAGTAGCGGAATGGAGTATCACAGGGATGACGTATTTGTTTAGGCTTACTCAGAAATTGCCACCATGTTGGTTCCTAAGGGGAAAAGTGAATGGGTTTTTAGTCTGGGGGTTTCAGTTAAATGCATGAAATAAGGTCTGTGGTTAACAAAAGTTTATGAAACAGCAAAGTTTGTGTTCAGCAAGATAATCTTCACAAACAAGGACCACTTTTATGGCTTTTGAAGCGTTTTCAGAAAATCGCGTTAAAAACCCCCGCTTTTACGCTAAATAACCGGCAATATATTGCCGGTTATTTAGCGTAATTTAGCGTAAAAGCGGGGGTGCAGCTGGTAAAGACAAATCATAAATAAATAATTAAAATATTGAAAGATAAGATATTACACTTGACTTTTACACCATTAAACTATATGGAGACATTATATGGTAATTTATAACAGCAGCTAAAGGTGTCCGACAGGACAATAGCAGCAAGACTGGTAGCAGCCTAGTTATTGCATTTTTCTAGTTAACTCATTCACCGCCAATGACGTCTTTGACGTGTTATCAGAAATAGCCCTCCCCGCCAATGACGTGTTTGACGTGTTTTTGTTTTTATTGGTGCAGCGCCTGCAGCAAACACTTGCCCAGCCTGTGACACAGACACAGGTCCCTGCCTTCAAAGGGTAGCCGACAGCACGCGATCAAACACATACCGCAGCTGTTGTTTTGAAATTGAGCAAGAGGAAAAGCAGCAAAACGGGTAACGCTTCCTTGTGCAGACAGGAGAAACGCCATTGAAACGCCCTCGGCGCGCTGCACGAGCTGGAGTCGCCTTCCTCTGTGCCAGCCAGGAGAAAACGGGAGAAAGTAATCAAGAGATGTGTTTGATCATCGGAGGAATGAGGAAATGATCGATCAGTTTGCGAGGGCGGTGAGGACGTGTTGAATAGCCGAGGGGAAAACGGGAACGATCAGATAGCACAGGGAGGATATGACAGGGAGACATGGACGAGGACGAGTGCAAAATAAACACACAACAGCAAGGCACAAGGCAGAAGCGGGAGTCAGAGCAGCCCGCTGTCCTTTCTCAAGAGCTCTTCAGTTGGTTCATGTAATCGCTGGGCTGCGTGCCCTCCAGTGTTGCTCCTGGCCAATCCCAGCGCCACAGGGCGTGGTTATTGCTTATCCTATGTGGGGTTAGAAATCTAAAAGGATCGTGTGTGTGTGTGTGTGTGTGTGTGTGTGTGTGTGTGTGTGTGTGTGTGTGTGTGTCTGTCTGTCTGTCTGTCTGTCTGTCTGTCTGTCGGTGTGTCTGTCTGTCTGTCTGTCTGTCTGTCTGTCTGTCTGTCTGCACACTCACACCGAGTAAACTGTATTGTTGAATGTAAAAAAAAAGCACTTCATGTGTATATATATATATATATATATTTTTTTTTTGTCATTTGTGTCCTAACGAATAATATTTACATGTCTGATGTCAATACAGTTCAAAATAAAAGAATTGAGAGCGAGTTCTGCATGAGATTGTGTGCATAAATACATAAATGCCATTTTCTGCAATTTCTTTTCTCAGAGAGACATTTTGGGGGAAAACAGGGTGTATATAAATGGCTATAAGTAGAGTACAGAACATGCTAAAAGCTCACTTTTTTTTTCCTGGTGAACCCAGAGACGTACATCTTCATTTTGAGGTATTGCAAATCACTCTGGTGCTAATAGATAATTTACTGTGGGTCTTGAAAGATGACCAACAATTATGAAAATCTTTGGCCTGTGCTAAATATTGGCAGTCCTAAACTGGCGGTGAATGAGTTAATAGCAGAGTATAGGCTTCATAACCTTGCCTTTTTCAATGAAGTCTAACATTATCCAGAAAAACGGTTGTTCTTTGGCTTCACAGGCTCAGCTAGTGAGGATATTTGTGATCCAGAATTGAAGATATCAGCACTTGTTTTGCCCCTTCAGAAGAAGCCTTTTTTTTCTTTTTCTTTTTCTAATGTAAGTCAGCCTCGGTCTCTCTGCTCCACGTAAAAGTCGGCATCACAGACCCAACCAGGCACAATCTGACACACACCACCATAACCCCGGCTCATCCGGATTACAAAATGCCAGTGACCTCATCTCAATCAACATGGACTCCCGTAACTGCATGAGGCCTCATCTAAATTGCCAAGTGGCCAACTTTGCATAGGGAGCGGGATTCATGCCACTAGTCATGCAATATACGTATTAGTCATGCGAGCTGAAATGGGGAATCTAAGCACAGCTCTGGCAGTGACTTGGCAGTGTCTCCAATGGCTGTAAACGGCCTCCTGTGGGCATTACTACATGGCGTATCAAGGCCGCTTACAGTACACAAGTAGTAGTACACTTCCACTGTGGTGACGACAGGACGGCTCTACCTCCAGAGCAAAGAGGGGGACAAAGACCGGAGAAGGGGAGAGAATGAGACAAATAAATAATGAGAGAGTATTCATTTGTATCGTCTCCATATAAATAACCCAAGACTGGATCAAATGTCAAATTAAAGGGCAGAGGTGTGGAGACGGCACATTATTGATTTGTAAAGCAAAGCAGAAAATAGGGAAGGAATTAAGGAGAGAGAAAGATGCAGGTTGGATTTTGACTGTGCGAGCCAGAGACAATAAGTAGCCCCAGCACCAGAGGAGGGAAGGGAGAGAAAAAGGGGGCAAACAAGCAAGAGAGCTCTGAAAAGCACCCCTTAGTGGAAAAATACCCAGCTGCGTTTGAGCGCACCATTATTCTCTGCACTGAGGAGTGCAGTGCAGGGGAATTCCTTTTTGATACGTCATTACACACAGAGGTGCCACGCCAGGACAAGGAAATAAGGAAATCAAACTTTAATGTTATCATTAATTATTATCAGGAAATGTTACAATTACTATTTGTCGTATGCCTTTGTTCAGTTGTCATTTGCTTAGATCTTGCACAATGCGCTGAGGGCCTTCCGGAGCAGGTTCCGGAGCAGGCGCCGCCGCATTATGCATCATCGGCGGAATTCCGAAGTAATGCTCCGAAGTAAGTCGGTGGAACAAGTGTTCCCCTTCCAGCGCTCTCCCCGAAGGTATAGCGCCAGCAATAAGTCGCTCGATGCGAGGACATGAATTCAGCGCACCGAAGTAATCCAGATGGTTGGCCATCCAGTTTTGGGGGGTGCGGCTAAAATTATAGCGCCAGCAGTAGTAATGCTCCGAAGTAAGCCAGGTGCAGCAGTAGACTCAGCCCTCAGTCTTAATCCGTTTCACTCCTGTAAGACTGAGAATATTACAATTTAAATCTTTGCATAACGTTAGGTGGCGCTGTTGGAAGCGTTGCATCGGAGAACCAATCATGAGTGTTGTGGGCGGGCCTGCTTTCTGGGGGCAGTGACGCTCATGCAGAACCGATGTCTCGCAAAACATCGGCGCGTTTGCGGAGAAACATATTAATCACTTAGAAACAAACATAACCTGTTAATAGGACGTGTTTCATCCGGCCCCGGCGGCTAGAGGTCTTTTCCCCAGCCATAAGCCAGACTCCCGAGGCTACACGTTACACAGCCTGCTGATGACTCACAGTAGCAAGCGGACCACATCCGGGTAGGAAACATTATTGTAAAATAAACAACAGCTATAAATTTTGTTTGGAGCATATCAGCTTCATGCTCTGTGTTAGGACTATGATAAATGGCATTGCCGCTACCAAATAAAATTCTAATAATAAATGTAGGTGTGTCTGCTGCCGGCCGTTCTCGCCGGGCTCGGACAGACAGTTTCTGACAGTGAAATTCGAGACTAGGTGCAGCAGTAATAATGCTCCGAAGTAAGCCAGGTGCAGCAGTAGTAATGCGCCGAAGTAAGCCGGTCGAACAGGCGTTCCTCTTCCAGTGCCGCATGCGCGTAAGTCCCTGGAGCCGGCCTAGGTTGGTAGTAATGCTCCGAGGTAAGCCGGTCGAATAAGCGTTGCTGGAGTCGCTGGAGCCGGTCTAGGTTGTGCTGAGTCCAAAATGTTAAAGGGATAGTTCGGTTTGTTTGAAGTGGGGTCCTATCAGCTAGTAAGATACACTAACTTAATTAGGTACAGTGGTCTTGAAGCGGGGCGCAGCGTCGAACGAGATCCGGCACCAGAGCAGCAGCCTCACTAGCTTTTTCTCTGTAAGTCCTGGGGGTCAACAACTAAAACGTAATTTAGCACCTAAAACAACGCCCACCTAAACAAATCGATATCTGTGTACATGCACGCTCTATTTTGACAATTTTCAGCGCTTTATTTTTCCGCAAAACAGCAGTTTCATTCGGCACTGCTTTTTCTCCCAACCGTACAACTACCGTATTCCTCCGCTAAAAGCCTGCACAGAGCCGCAGCACTGGATTACTCCGCAGTTATTTGGGGGTATTTTATTTCTCTCGGTTTGTTAGTGAAGACACAACAAATGGAATACACAAACGAAAATATGAGTGATTTTGATAGCGAGGATGATATTCCATTCACCTTGGTGACAAGAGGATACAATTATGAACCAGAGAGAGTAATATACAGAAGAGGAACTTTTGCAGAGAGTGAACAGGCAGAGAGATGCGCCTGCTGCCTAAATGCCTGGGTGCCCTGGCTGCAGACCTTTTTCACCATTCCCAGGATAAATTGTGGAAAACGTCCCAGACCAGAGAGGCCAGGTGACTTGTTGTCTCTAAAGTAAGTCAGTGTTTTATCTCTCTTCTAAGCCTTCCTGTTTTGTAAACTGCGGCTCTGTGCTCTGTGCTGGCTTTTAGCGGAGGAATACGGTAGTTGTACGGTTGGGAGAAAAAGCAGTGCCGAATGAAACTGCTGTTTTGCGGAAAAGTAAAGCACTGAAAATTGTCAAAATAGAGCGTGCATGTACACGGATATCGATTTGTTTAGGTGGGCGTTGTTTTAGGTGTTTTAGGTGGCTAAATTACATTTTAGTTGTTGACCCCCCGTACTTACAGAGAAAAGGCTGGTTTGGGTGCTGCTCTGGGTGCCGGATCTCGTTCTACGCTGCGCCCCGCTTCAAGACCACTGTACCTAATTAAGTTAGTGTATCGAACTAGCTGATAGGACCCCACTTCAAACAAACCGAACTATCCCTTTAATACAGCGCGCCGCAGTAAGCCTAATTGGTTGCTCCAAGCCCGGTCGGTGGTTTTTGTAAGTCACTGAGCAACGAAGTACCGGTTGGCTGAACAAGTGTGCGTTCTATCCAGCGCCCACTGTATCACTGAGGCCAAGTAGAATGGTCGGTGGTTTTTAGTTGCGCAGTAATTAGGCCAAGTCTGAATGCAGCGCGCCGATGTAAAGCGGGCCCGGACAAGCGTTCCATCCAGCGCCCGCCGTGCGCTGTCGCCCCGGTCGGTGGTTTTTGTAAGTCGCTGAAGAGACTGAGCGCGCCGACGTAAGGCGCTTGGCGAACAAGTGCTTGTTCTATCCATCGCCCACTGTATCGCTGAGGCCAAGCCGGTCGGTGGTTTTCGTAAGTCGCTAAAAGCCCGGAAGCCCGGAGTTGTCTCTAAAAGTGAGTCCTTCCTTTTGGGGGATTCTCTATCCTAGTCTGAGCAGATGCCCTCCTCTCTCACCACAAGAAGAGAGGCATCTTACCATGGAGTCATTACGCCAAAGAATCAGTTGCCATGCTGCCATGCCATAGGATTAGTTGCCATGCCATTGTGAATAAAGCTTGCTCGTTAGATTTTACACACTGGTCTCTCATGATTGAAATGTTGGTCTCGACCTAGTTTCAAGATGAGAACCAGTCATGTTACCTCATATCACAATAGGCATCAGCGCTCAGCATAAGTCAAGTGTAATCCAAGCATGACGTCCGTTATGACGTGTGTCTCCTGACTCATCACCCCATCATCAATAGCCAATCAGCCCCTGTCAATATGTCAATATGACGTCACTGACGAGGCTATGACATGGCAGTACATATAGCCATGGTCAGCGTGTCATCATCCTCTTTCCCTGATCCTTCATCTCAATGGTCAGTGTACCTGGGCTGATCGTATCCTATCCTCTGAAGCTGTGTTTCGCCCCACCCACCTCCCCAGTCCACCACCAACGTCTTGCCTCCTGAAGAATTCCCTACGGGGGGGATTCTCTATCCTAGTCTGAGAAGATGCCCTCCTCTCTCATCACAAGAAGAGAGGCATCTTACCACAGAGTCATTACGCCAAAGAATCAGTTGCCATGCTGCCATGCCATAGAATTAGTTAAACTCCCTCCCCAGTATAAAGGTATGTTAATCGGCTCCGCCAAGGGAGCTAGCTCTCTTGCTGGAGTGGTTAGTGTCTTTGACTCCCAAGCCGAAGGTCGGCGGTTCGTATCCACCCCTGGGCAAGCCCTTAACATGGGTTGCTGCAAGTACCACCTACACAACGCCGTTACATATGTATGCATGTATGTATGTACAGGTAGGTATGTATGTATGTATGTACTGTATGTATATAGGCTATGTATGTATGTATGCAGGCTATGTGTGTGTGTGTGTGTGTGTGTGTGTGTGTGTGTGTGTGTGTGTGTGTGTGTGTGTATGTATGTATGTACAGTATACATTTTGTTTGTCCCTCAAATGTTTCTCCCTCAAAAATAGTTTAATTACAACAAGACAGAGATAGCAAATCAGCACAAAATTTATAGATGGCACTTTTATTGGGTTTGGTAGTATTATAATAAAGCATTAGCACAGCAGTTAGCCGGCTGCAGCAGCAGGTGTGCTCTAGTTTGTTAAGCAGTAATGGAAAGTTGCAAAGGGACTATTTCCCTTCAAGTAAGCAGTGAAAAAAGCCCAAACATGATGCTCTTAGAAAAGATGAATGAGCACTTCCTCCTCCCCCCCCCCCTCTTTTGTTTTTAAATCTTTGGCAGGTGGCCATGGTTTAAACAGGATAATAATACCTTCAGAGGTGTGCATGAAATGATTCTAATGGAGACAGCATGCAGAGGCATCCACCTATGTGCCAAGCGGTTCTTTACTACCCTCTGCATCCAATTAAATATGTAATATGTACCTTTTCTGGTATCGTCCCTCGTTACTTCTATACACTTTGGCTGATGAAGTACCATCAGTGCAAGGGGAGAAGACTGCTCAGAGTCCTCTCTGAACTTCCCTGCAGCTGTGCAACCGTCTCTGACACAGGGGACAACTGTCGCCAAAAGACTCATTCTGAAGGAATGGAAGTCTCCCTCTTCACCTTCATTTCAGTTGTGGTTAACGGACATGATCTCTGTCATACAGATGGAGAGACTCAGGTTCCTGAGGAACAACTCCCTCAAAATTCAACTGTCTGGGACCCGTTTCTGGCCTATCTTGACGAGGTCAGGGGCGACGGATGACTCGCCCGGCTGGTTTCTCATGGACCCGTTGCGTGGGATCACATGCGCAGCATCTCTTATGAGCACATAAGCACCTCACGCGGCTGGTAGCACTAGCTTGTAATATTGAATGTCGATGATCGAGCATTTTTTCCTTTCTTTCTTTCTTTCTTTCTTTTTCCCCCTGTGTCTGAGCCTGTTCGTTTTTGTTTTCTTTCTTCGTGTGTCGTTCTGAAAAATGTTCAAATGTAAAATAAAATTTCTACAACAGCATGAGTGAATACTGGATTCTGATTGGCTAGCAACAGTGGTAAATAGGCCAACAATCTACAGTTCGGCTCCAACCGCAGTATCACTCCGCTCCCTGATGCTGACTCCGCTCCCTGTGCTGACTCCGCCCACTGTTAGCCTGTCAGTCTGCAAATCTCTAACAAGGAAATGGCCGATCTCTAACACAAGGAAATGTCCGATTTCGTAGTAACGTTTGATTTACTGGGTGGATTGAGTTTTGAGCAGTGGTTAGATGAAGATGAAGGTGAAGTGAACAAAGAACGACATGGTGAAATTGGGGAGAGAGAACTGGCTGAGCTTGAGTTGTCACGAGTTCGGACTAGCGGGAGGTCGGACTAGCGGGAGGTCGGACTAGCGCCCGGACCCCGAACCTGGGACTGTCAAACAAACAAACGCCCTCTGCCGTCACCAGATATCAACACACCACCACCAAAACGGGCTGCTTTAGATAACTGTTTAAATAACTGTACTTTTACAGGCAATGTATCAATAACTGTGAATCCCGTTAAGGAATAGGTTAGTTGTTTTTTGGCTCAAAGGCAACTAAATGTTTAGTGCAATCATTGATCTTGTGTATGGAACTATATTCTGTGGCGGAAGGATATTTTGAAACCAGTATTCTGAAACCAGTAATGATTGTAAATAATGAATTGGATGTTACAATTGTGTATTTTTTATATTATTTGGTAGCTGTTGTAGAAAACAAATTTACCACTCGAGGTCGGGGTTTGTGGCCACATTTACCACTGGTACAGGGTTTATAGCACTCGGCTTCGCCTCGTGCCACAACCCTGTACCAGTGGTAAATGTGGCCACAACCCCCTCCCTCTCATGGTAAATTTGTTAAATATAAACTCCTCAAAAGAAGTTCGGAAACGTTAATTCGGTCAATTATTTCTCCCCTTTAATAATACCAATTGGTATTGTATTTTATATCGTTGGAAAGCCTGATTAGTCACCTTTACAACGGGGTACAACTTGTAAGGATCATGCATTTGTGGAATGAGCAACACAACTAAATGTGTGGGTAGCGACCCTTTTTTTTTGCCAAAATCCCCTGCAATATTCTTCTGTTGGTATTCACTCTTGTTTTGAGTTGCTTGGTGGATTGGATGATTGCACTCTCCCACAGTAATAAGGAGAAAACAGCACATATTACACTTTATTCATTTTACACTGTCAGGGACCTCAGTAGCGTGTGTAAGATCCATAAATTTTTCTGCTGCTTTCTCTGTCCCTGTGGTGTGATTACACTGCACTTTAAATTGTTTTGTTGTAATTCTGTTGTAATTTTCATACTGTACTGTATCATGTTGAAATCATGTTGTATTTCTATTGTACAGCACTTTGTGACCATGGTCTTGAAAAGTGCTATATAAATAAACTTTTACTTACTTACTTACATACGCAGCCACAAAAGCTTTACACCTTGGCACCGCAAATTAGGTGCCAATCAGGTGCCACTGTTGCGCCCCCCTGTATAGGGGGAGGATAGTTAAATATACTGTATGTGAAAACAAAGACAGGACACGCTGCTGCTGGTCTGCTCTTGGTACATCTGTGTAATGAGTGAGGAAGCAGGCAGCGTGTTCCCCCTACAGGCGTTTCCTGGTAAGGCAAGGCAAGTATAATCGAACACCTATTCATCCATTACCTCAGACCAAAATAATAGATAACAGTGTATCTGAAAATACCCACATAAAAATAATAATGCACCTTGTTGTACATGTTCACAACTCTTTCTTTAACCCAATTGCATGCCACGTGTCACTTATGTTAGAGCTTGAAATTAAATAAACAAAACAGATGACTCTTTTTCTTATGTCCACTACACACTCCCCTTCAAAAATAGATGTCGTCCCGACATCATAAGCAATGAGCTTTATCATTACGGATCTTATCATGGCCACTGAAACATTTACATTTCTTATCCAGTTCTGTAACCAACATCATTTATCCATTATCAACATTTCAACAATTCACATTGCATTTTTGTAGTGTAAACCACATGTGTGCAATATGTATTGCGCTTCTGCTCAAGAGTCCATTAATGGGTATGTTTGTGTTAGGCTTTTGCCAACAGTCTCTGACACTATAGATTTGTGACTACTTGTCTGCAAACAGACCATTCATGTTTGTATGGGTGTAATTTCCGCTTGGAAAACAGTCCATGAGTGTAAGTGTATCCTCAGCTCAACCAAGAGTCCATGAGAGGGGATCATGTCTATGTTCCCCGGGTTCTATGTTCCCCGGGTTCTATATTCCCCGTTTTTCACTAACCCTAAACCTAACCTCCCCCAGACCCTAAGGCTGGTTTCACACCAACGACCCAAGCCTTGCCTTGCCTCAACCCACGCCTACGCCGAGCTGGGCGTGAACCTGTTACACGCTTTTGCGATCACACCGCACGCCTTTTGCACGCCGAACCTGGAGCCGAGTCACAAGCGCCTCTCCTCTCTCCCGACTGTATTTTTTCACGTGTTGTCCAGAATTGTCATGGGTAGCCTCTAGGTAAAATAAATCGGATATATTTAATGTTATATTGATGCTGGATATGTATAACCAGGTCTGACTATAGTCGGACATTTTAGAGAGGTGATCTTGCAAGAATATGTGCTGGCAGCCTGGCACAACAACATTGTCCATCTTGCTTCTTCGGTCGCTATTCTCTCTCATGAAGATTTGTTTGCCGACGGGGAGAAAGCCCCACGTGATAGCCACCCGTCAATATCTCTGTCTCTCTGCTCAACATGTTGTAGTAACTCCATTTTATTTTGAAATTCAGTTGACTTTTCCATTTCCGACGGATATTGTGCGTTTTTCTTTCATGGCTTGACAGAAGAAGTCTGCCTGCACGCGCCTTGTCGGCTTCAAAATAGAACTCACGCCTATTCGATAAAATCGGCAAGGCATAGGCAAGGCGTGGGTACACGCAGGGTTCACGCTCAGGCGCCCGGTGTACACAGCCTCGTTGACTAAAACGGACGCCTATTAAAAAGCGTGGGTAAAGGCAAGGCATAGGCAAGGCTTGGGTCGTCGGTGTGAAACCAGCCTAACCCAAAACCTAACCTCTCCCACCCCCCACGCCTAAACCTAACCTCCCCCAGACCCTAACCCAAAACCTAACCTCTCCCAGGGAACATAGCAGGGAACATAGGACCCTATTTGGGAAAAGCGGGGAACATAGGACCCGGGGAACATAGGGATGACCCCCATGAGAGTGTGTGTGTACTCGGCTCAGCAAAGAGTCCATGAGTGTGTGTGTGTACTCGGCTCAGCAGAGAGTCCATGAGTGTGTGTGTGTACTCGGCTCAGCAGAGTCCATGAGTGTGTGTGTGTGTACTCGGCTCAGCAGAGTCCATGAGTGTGTGTGTGTGTACTCGGCTCAGCAGAGTCCATGAGTGTGTATGTGTGTGTGTAACAGGCCATGGGTGCTTTCTGTTCCTTACCCATGCAGAAACACGGGCTGATGGTTGAAGTACTGCACAGGATTCATCCATGGAGTCTCTCTTTGTTGAATCCTATAAGGCATTGGAGGGTACCAGTATGAACTGGCTGGGACACCGGTGCTGTAGCAGACTGGATTACCGAGCTCGTCGTAAGTGAAGACTTTTGGTGGCCGCCGCTCTCTTCTTTGTCTCTCGTATGTTCCACGGTGATTTTCACTTGGGGGAGGTGACAAAGCTGGCAGTGCATTGTCCTCCAGCGGAACGGCGACGATTTCCACTTCATCTGGTGTCTGTTGTATATCCAGCGAATCAGTTCCATTTCGACTTTCATCCAGCTGTGGCACTTCTTTCTGGTTGTCCAGGTGCGTGTCACATGTCACTGCAGGTTCAGGGTTTTCTGGATGATCTACATGCTCCGTGTCAGTGCTACTTTTGTTCCCACAGGTCTGATGCTGTGTTTCCAGGACCGGTTGTGAAGGTAAGTAATACCAGTCATCATCATCATCACTTTCATTTTCTGTTTGCATAGTGTCTCTCTGTTCTTCAGTTGTCTGTGTCATGTTTTTCTTCTGCGGCTTGGCGATTTTAAGTGGAATCTCAAGTGGTAGGTGGTCACAGGGGAGCAAGAGATTACGATGCAAGATTCTGCTGTTTCTCCCTTTTCCATGTTCAGGCATTACTTCATAAATTGGGGTATCTTTGTTTACCTGGCGGACAACTTTATGGATACATTCCTCCCAATGACTACGAAGTTTTCCTGTTCCACCCCTCGGGGTCATGTTTCTAACCAGGACACGGTCCCCTTCTTCGAGCACAGAGCTCTTGATCTTTTTATCATGGTTTCTTTTGCCTCTATCAGCAGACTTCTTTGCGTTCTCCCTTGTTATCTCGTAGGCCTCTTGCATCCCACATTTCCACTTCCTCATATACTCTCGGTGGTCAGGAGTTCCAGTCTCTGGTTGCAAGCGGAAAAGCAGGTCGATAGGCAGTCTCGGGGCTCTCCCGAACAGGAGGTGGAATGGGGAAAATCCAGTGACATCACTTCTTGTGCTGTTGTATGAAAAGATGAGCTTGTTCAATGAGTCTTTCCAGTTCGACTTCTGTTTTTCTGTGAGCGTTTTGAGCATCTGAAGAATTGTCCGGTTGAACCGTTCCACTTGACCATTACCTTCTGGGTGGTATGGTGTTGTCCGGGAGCCTGCTACACCAGAGTACTTTTTCAGTTGGGCAAATAACTGATTTTCAAATTCGCCTCCCTGGTTGTGATGTATGCGCCTGGGGAACCCAAACTTCAAGGCATAGTCATTAAATATTTTATCGGCCACTGTCTTGCCCGATTTTGAGGTTGTTGCATAGGCCTGGGTGAATCGGGTGAAATGATCAATTATGACTAATATATATTCATACCCGCCTGTGCATCTGTCCAAATGTAAAAAGTCAATAGACACTAACTCAAATGGCTGAGTTGTGATGATACTGGTAAGGGGCGTTCTGGTCTCTCGGTTTGGCTTTTTCTGTTTCAAACAGGAGCAACTTAAAGCGACATAGTGTTCAATCTCGCTTTGCATTTGTGGCCAAAAGAATCTGTCCCTTATTAGTGATGTGGTTCTATCTACTCCTTGATGCCCCATCTCATCATGAAGCTCTTTTAGAACTGTCTTCTTGTATTTCTGTGGTAGGACTAATTGTTTTCTTACAGCTGTCTTCCGACGCAAGATGCCATCATCATCTAAGGTGAGTCTCTCCCATTCACGCAGTAGTCGCTTACTCTGTGCACTAAATGACTTTAGTTGTTGACTTCCAGGTCTGTTATTCAACTGCATGCATTCAATGACTGGGCCAATATGCTCATCTTCTCTCTGAGCTTGAGAGATCTCTGCAAGTGACAGGGGCTGATGCTCTGATTCTGTTGTGATCTCTGTGCACTGAGCTGATACAGACATGGACCACACTGTGCTGGAGCTCGAGGCCTCAAGAGACTGTACTGTGGCTTGTACTGAGCGAGATGACAGTTCCTCGGTACATTCTGTTATCATGGTCTCAATGTTCACAGGCATTCTGGAGAGGCTGTCAGCGTCAATGTTCTCTCTGCCTGGTCGGTATTTGATGGTCAGGTGAAAATCCGCTAGTTCAGCCACCCACCGGCATCCAGTAGCATTGAGTTTAGCTGTAGACAGCACATAAGTGAGCGGATTATTGTCTGTGTATACAGTGCATGATGAGCTAATTAAATAGTCACAAAATTTTTCACACACAGCCCATTTAAGGGCCAGGAACTCAAGTTTCCCGGAATGATAGTGATAGTTCTTCTCAGACTCACTAAGCGTACGTGATGCGTAGGCTATTACGCGCATCTTTCCTTCCTGTTCCTGATACAGGATTGCACCAAGGCCCTGATTGGAGGCATCTGTGTGTAAAATAAAGGATCTACTAAAGTCTGGGAATGCAAGGATCGGTGGCTTTACCAGGTGCTCTAAGAGTTCCTCCAGCAGCTGTTGATGTCTATCAGTCCATGTGATTGGCTGGTTCGAGGGAACCCCTTTGTGTTTTCCCCTCTTTGCCTTTACATTTTGACGGACACGCTCTTGTGTATCGGGGGTAGCTTTCATGAGGTTATAGAGGGGTCCGGCGATAGGAGAAAAGTCTCTGATGTATTGTCTATAGTAGCTCAGGAGACCCATTATAGATCTCAGCTCTCCTACAGTTTGTGGTCTCTTCTCCTTTAAGGCTGTTACAGCGATGGTGTCAGCAGGATCCATTTGACTACCCTCTGCAGACACAATCCGCCCAAGATAGCGAACCTCACGCTTGAATATCTCACACTTGCTGGGCTTTAGCTTGATGCCATGCTGTCTGAGTCGCTGTAGTACCATTCTGACATCCTCAACATGATCCACAAATGACTTGCTGAACACAATTGTGTCGTCGAGATATGGGATACAGATTTCATCTCTCAGACCTTCCAAACATTCCTCCATGCATCGCTGGAAGGCAGCTGGGGCATTCATTAGACCAAAGGGGATTCGGATCCACTCATACAAACCCCAGGGGGTTACAAAAGCGGTCAGAGGCCTGCTTTCTTCAGCCATGAAGCCTTGATGGTAGGCTTTCCCCTGATCTAAAAGCGAAAACCAGGAGTTGCCTCCCAGACCATCCATGATGTCTTGGACGCGGGGAATCGGTTGGCGGTCAGGAACAGTCTTTCGGTTCAGCTCCCTGTAGTCAATGCACAAGCGTAAGCTTCCATCTTTTTTGCGAACACAGACTACTGGGGAGGCATAAGGTGAGTTTGATTTGTTTACCCAGCCTTGTGCAATGAGGTCGTGTAAGTAGTCTTTCATTTCTCTATACAGTGGCTTTGGCACGGACAGGTAGGTTTTAGCCACGGGTTCAGTGTCTCTCAAGGAAATGGTGAGTTGTAGTTTTTCAACGCGTCCTATGTCGTCGTCTGATTTAGAGAAAGAATCTGATTCATCCCTCAACATTTGCTGAACTATTTCTTTTTCAGGTGGACTGAGATGGCTCAAATTAACTGGAGGGTCCCATCCATCACTGGTGGTAGGATCTTTCTCTACTGTCACGTGACTCACTGAGGCTGAAGGGACTGACACTGGAGGGACTGAGGCTGGAGGGGCTGAGTGGGACCTTTCAAATATTGTAGCTGGATAAACGGCTTGAATTTGTTGTACTGTCCCAATGACAGTTCTCCCTGCTAATATGATGTCATGATCTGTGGGGTTCTGGACATCAACAATAATAAATGGCTTAGCTCCCTTTTTCAGCTTCACAAGAGTATCAGAGAATTCTAAACCCTCTGTCCACTGTGGATTAACATCAGGCTCAAAGATGAGAGCGCTATCCTCTTTTAAAGGGCCTGTCTGGATGCGACACTCTACATTTACACATGTATGTTTGGGCACATTCACTCTCTCTTTAGTGGTCTTGACTACGTACTCGTATGACTGTTCAGCGCTAACTTGCTCTACTAAAACCTCAGCACTACTTGTCTCAAAGCCAGGAAAAGCTGCTCTAACAGTCTGAATGAGGTGCTGTTTGTTAGTGGCATTACACTGTTTTAGCTCTGTATCCACAATGAGCCCAATCACATTGGAGCCTATGATGGGTCGGGCAAGGATGGCACCTCTTACTACTAGAGTAGGAACAATTACCTCTGTTGTAGGGGCTCCATCTGAGACTAATTTAAAAGTTACTTCGAGCCAGCCTGTATACGGCATACTCTCTCCATTAGCTGCAGTAATATCTAGACTATCTTTACTTTCTAGGATTTCAGAAATGTCCCTCAGTTTCACATTTGGCAAATGTTCTGCTTTCCATTGCTCGCTTACTATAGTCACCTGAGATCCAGAATCCCACAAAGCTCTGACTAATTGGTTCTGGATATAACAGTCAATCAGGTATTTGTTTCCGACTAATGGGGCCACTTTAACTTGTCTCTTTCTTTGTGGTCTGTTGGGCTCAACTGTTTCACATGAAGTTGATGTACATTGATTTCTATGGACAGTCCAGTGTTCGGATTGACATGCCTTAGAGCAGTACAGCACTCTTTTGCATGACGCACATTGTCTCAGCCTCACGCCATCTCCTCTTGCACCACAGTGTGCACAGTGTTGGGATGTTGTTACTGGCCTGGTTACTCCCTGTCCCGCTGGAGCAACCCTTGCTCGTTTAAAGTATTCCCTCTGAATTGTCTTTGCTCCCTCACTCTGCAACCGGCCAGGAAGTGTTCAGCGCTACCGCACCTGTAGCAGTGCATGCAGTCTTCACTATTGTTTTGCTGACATGCAAAGCATCTCCTTCTGTGACGAGGGGCTGGTGGGAAAGAGGTGGACTGGTTGGCAAACCTTGGGGGATACTGGGCGGGGTCACCTCGCTGTCCAGGACCCGGAGCTGGCCAGTATCTCTGTGGTGGGAACTGCATTGGCTGTACTGGCATCTGTTGTGGTGGTGCATTATCACATCCTGATGCAAGATTTGGATGCTGCATGGGTGAGTACAGGGGCTGCTGCATTGACTCTTTAATTTGGGAAACTTCTGCTTTGAGATCCTTTAGAAGAGCCATGTCTGACCTCATCCCTTTGAGCTCAGATAAAATGTCAGGCTGTATTTTACTGTGACTTTGTTGACAAGATGCTTTTTCTTTCTTTTCCGCAGGGGGTTCACTGGACTGGGCAGAATGTATAGCTACTGGACGATGAGGTGTTACCGCTTTCCTCTTATCTTGCCTCTCACTTTCATACGCACATGCTGTGTTTAACTTTTCAAGTAATGTTTCATCAGAAACATCTGCCTGCTCAAGATATGGTTGGAGATCACGTTTTATATTATCACTCTGCAAGCCAGTCAGGATTGTGTGCAGGAACATATTTTGGACTAGCCCAGGGTCATATTTTAGGCCCGATTCAGACTCCTGTGAGGCAAACAGAATTTTCTGTCTTAAGTCTAAGGCACGGATGAGAAAGCTTTGTGGGGTGTCTTTTGAACCCTGCACTTCGGATGTTAGCTGTTTATATAGCTCTGTTGCGCTTTTTTCTTGATAGTGAGAACGAAGTATTCTTCTCAGCGTCGGCAGCGTAAGGTTACTTTTCCCTTCTAAGTAACTACGTAGTTGCATTCCAGGAGCAATGGCTCTTATAACGGCGTCAACTATCTCTACCTCTGGGATGCCCTTTTTAAGACCATGTTCAATCTGCCGTGCTAAACTGGAAAAGGTCAGACGGTCCTTCTGTCCAGGCTCACCAATTTGACCGGCTATTTTAAATTCTTTGTGCCATGGGGGAGGGGCTTGGGCATGAGCTGTAGCTTGGCCTGGCACTCTACTGATGGCAGTAGTGATCGGAGCCTTTTTCCCATTTCTTTCCTTTTCATCGCGGCTCTGAATTGTCAGTAATTTAAACTGTAGGGCCTCAATGTCTTTTAGTAGTTGAACTTCCTCTTCCTGCTGTTCTTTGTCCTGTTCATCTGGTACTTTGCTTGATTGTACTTGGTGCATGGTTACATTTTCACCTGTAGTTCTCTCCATCTGCATTTCAGATATCTGGTCATTGAGACGAAGTAGCTCTGCCATGCCCTTGTCCTCAAGCTGATCTAGTTCTTCTCTCTGCAAGTGGTTGCTTATCAGTGAAATTAGTGATGTCCTATTCTTTCCGGTCACCTTCTCCAACTCTGGACCAGCGATTGTAAGGAAGTCACACAGTTCTACTAGTTTGTCCTTTGGCAGTGTGCATAATGCTCCTATTACTTCCAACTGTAGTGTCTCTAACTCAGATGACTCCATTTTCTTTGCAGCGACAGGGGCAGTAATAGACAGTAACAGTGGTAGCTTCCAGCTATGGGTAGAGTAACAGCTCTCTTGGTACTTTGAGTTGACCTCAGATTACTTGCACTCTGACACTCGGAACTCCACGTCGCTGATTTACCACTCGATGTCGCCTGCCTGGGTAAGTTGAGGGGCTGAATGACGGCTGGACACATCTACTGCTGGTAGAAGTTGTCCCTCGTCGCACTCAATCCCAGCGGTGCCTCCAAAATGTTGCGCCCCCCTGTATAGGGGGAGGATAGTTAAATATACTGTATGTGAAAACAAAAGACAGGACACGCTGCTGCTGGTCTGCTCTTGGTACGTCTGTGTAATGAGTGAGGAAGCAGGCAGCGTATTCCCCCTACAGGCGTTTCCTGGTAAGGCAAGGCAAGTATAATCGAACACCTATTCATCCATTACCTCAGACCAAAATAATAGATAACAGTGTATCTGAAAATACCCACATAAAAATAATAATGCACCTTGTTGTACATGTTCACAACTCTTTCTTTAACCCAATTGCATGCCACGTGTCATTTATGTTAGAGCTTGAAATTAAATAAACAAAACAGATGACTCTTTTTCTTATGTCCACTACACCAACACACACCTGCCAGCATTTGAAGCTCAAAACAAGAGTGAATACCAACAGAAGAATATTGCAGGGGATTTTGGCAAAAAAAATTGGGGCGCTACACACACATATAGCTGTGTTGCTCATTCCAAGAATGCATGATCCTTACAAGTTGTACCCCGTTGTAAAGGTGACTAATCAGGCTTTCCAACGATATAAAATACAATAACAATTGGTATTATTAAAGGGGAGAAATAATCGACCGAAATAACGTTTCCGAACTTTTTTTTAGGAGTTTATATAAAAAGCGGAGAAGGCAGGATGGGCTGAGTTCAGGTTGTCAATCAATCAATCAATCAATCAATCAATCAATCAATCAATCAATCAATCAATCAATCAATCAATCGATCAAAACTTATTCCAGAATCAAGGTCCATATAAAAAGACATACAACACTAAAAAGAATCCCTACAAACAGTAGGAAAAAAAGCAATATTCAAATAAATAGTGCAGTGGGTGCCCCGTCTATGTGCCGACAGCCCGCAATGCCGATAGCCCACAAGCAGAACCAGCTGAGCAAGGCGGCGTGCAGAGTGTCAGTGCCCTGGAGCCTCTTCCACCCCCCATGCCTAAACCTAACCTCCCCCAGACCCTAACCCTAACCTCTCCCACCCCCCACGCCTAAACCTAACGTCGGCATTGCGGGCTGTCGGCACTGCAGGTGGTCGGCATAGCGGGTGGACCCCAGAGCGGTGTTCATAATATATCAGTGTCTCCACAGAGGTGACTGATACCTGACATCACTACAGCAGGGATTTACCAACAGCTTGATAATGACATTCTGTGAGACATTCAGTCGACACATACATTTATACATCAGATTCCTCAACAGTGCCTGGAAGGTGTTAACACCTGCCGTGACAAACACCTCACTTGCAGAGCTCCATCTAGGTCTCCTGAGCAATATTCTCATGGCATCATTATATGCCACATGAAGTCTGTGCATGCTTGACCTTCTGTAATCTGACCACACAGGTGAGCAGTATAGAGTGGTGTGCAGTACGTTCTAAACAGAGACACCTTCACTCCATCTGTACACATGTTGAACTTAAGCACCAAAGTATTTGCTTGTGCATACATTTTACGGCATTGTCTGTATATCCTGTTCTGTTGTGTTCAGAACATAGTAATAAATAAATAAGTAATAAATAAATAAAGTAATAAAAATAAACCATAATAAATATGGATGTACACTAGTAGCTACTAGTTGGTTTTTGGACTCATTTTGAAGCCTCGAGGTTGGCATTTTCACCGTCGCCATCTTAGTAATTTGGAGCCAGAAGTGACGTAAATTTGGAGAAGAGCTGCAGCGCGGCCTGCTATTGGTCTGTGATCAGCGAGCTGTGCGATCACTGGACAGGCGACCTGTCAATCGCTCCCCGAAACCTAGTCCGCTTTATTGTCTATTTTACTCAAAATGGGATCATAAATTATAAAATGAAGATCATGCTGTATTGAAGAGGTGTTGAAAGTAGCGATTGAGACCATAAACTCAGTAGGAAAGTGTTTAATGAGGCCATAAATCAAGTGAGATACAATCTGACTTCTTAGGCAGGCACCCCCTGCAGGTTTTAAGACACTTCCGCATTGGCTTCACAAATGGAGCTACAAGCATCCCCCTTGGTTCAGAGGGTCTAACAAAGCGACTAAAACAAGCATGTGTGTGATTTCTGGTCCAATGCTCACCTCCACGATTCAGCATTGTTGTTGCAACAATACTATGCCCTCCCGTAGAGCATGTCCATCATCAGCATGGTGGGCAGGTTGGACTGTTGCACAATCAACAACAATGAACCTTCTATCATATTTTACCAAGTTAAAGCATCCCCCCCTCCCTCTGATGGACGCTTTCCGTGATTAGCATTCTGACAGTCGATCGGACGAATGTTTCTTGAGATAAACTGCCTTTTTGTGTTGCCCATAGGTGGTGCTATGACTATGTCTGTTTCCGAATTTCATGGAATTCGGCACTCCATTCCGCCGGGTTCCCAGCCACACACTCCCCAAGTGTGAAGTCGTTCAGACGGACGGTTCTCGAGATAAACCATATTTTGTGTTGCCAGTAGGTAGTGCTATGCCGAATTGCATGGAATTTGGCACTGCAGTCCATCAGTTGCCGCTAAGCACACTCCCCAAGTTTGAAGTCGATCAGACGAATGGTTCTCCAGCTATGCGAAGGACAACATACTGACACACATACACACAGACAGATCTGCCATTATAATGTATAAACTCCTCAAAGTTCGGAAATGTTATTTGGGTGATTATTTCTCCCCTTTAATAATACCAATTGGTATTGTATTTTATATCGTTGGAAAGCCTGATTAGTCACCTTTACAACAAGGTACAACTTATGTACAACTTAACTCTTATGTGGGATTTTGCCTATAATCAAGGCAAAAACAAATGCCAGATTTTTGAATGGGCCTTGGTGTGGTAGGAGGGGCTTCAGCCTCAGCAATTCTTTGCTCATCTGCTTTTTTCACTCACTACCACTCAGCAACCTCTAGTCATGCTACTATGCTTCAATAAAACACAAAAATTACACCTTTAACCTTGTAAAAAAAGTAGTCTAGATAATAATTCTCTTATTGACCTGCAACTTCCCACTGGAGCTGCATGCACGCCCGATTCAGCATGAAAGACCGAAACCTGTCTACCCATCTCGTCCTATCAGGGCCAAGTGGAACCCAATGCAACAACACCCTCTTTCATCACCCCATGGATGCTGGGCGTACAGTAGACGCTTTATTTGTGTCTAAGTGTGTGGATATAAACCAGCCTGTGTGTGTTCTGCCTGTGCGATGTCTCTGTATTTTTGTAATCTCGGTGGCCGCTCCAGGCTAGATTGCTCTCTCCGTGTGTGAGGAGGAAACATTCTCAGTCTTTTATGATGAATACCCTTTCCCATCCCACCCCCACTCCACCTTCCATGCCCCCCCAACACATTGTTAGCTCAGTCAACCAGCTTGGCCTCACTGATCCCGCACACATGACATTTGCCGTGGCAAAATTAATTTGTTTTCCGCAGTGCTGCAGCCCCAGTCGCCAGCAACCCACTCAGCAAAGCCTCCAGGTAAATATGACCAAAAACTACTGTTCAGTGTGGCATTCAGATGGGAACTACTTACTTTTCACTCAGCTTTCAGGTGGGAACTACTATTAGAAAAGACTTTGTGAATTCTGGTATCACCAACGAAATATCAGTAGTCAAGTTGTAAGGAATAATACAGTATATGCATTTCATATAGACAAACCAAATGACCATGAAAAGCCATTTTGCGATCCCAACTTTGAAAATGCCACGGCAGGATAGAACGACTTGCTGGATTTTTCCATTTGTGCTTGGCATTTCAACATTTGGTTTGCTGTAAAACATGATCTTGAAAGTGTCATCACTAACTGTGAGTGTGTGCTACGAGTGAAAAAGGACCAACCACAGCCTAGAAATCTTCAATCCAATGAGATCAAACACATGAACACTTCCATTCCAAGTCAGCCTGGTCTCATTCCCAACGCGTCAAGGTGCATCCCTATATCGATGTTGTCGGCGAGGGGAACGCTATGCACATGCTCTGTTGTGTCTGAAACCGACATTGCGGGTGAGCCGATCATGTTAAAGTAGGTCGCTGGATTGGCGAACCTGTAGCCTCCCTGTCTTGCAAGCGAGATAGCGTTCGACAGTTCGATAGTGTTCGACTCCCGACCGAGGCACGCTGTGTTTTTACTTTTTCAAGATTCAAGATTTTTATTGTCACTCCATGGTACAAGTATCACGTGTGAAATTCTTGTGCTGTGGACTCCATTTACAACATAGTACAAATATAACAGGGCATATGAGTGCAAAAACAACAAGAGACACAACAAGCAATAAGGCAGTATAGTGATAAGACAAGTCAGAGACAGTGGCATATTCACTGCACATAGGTGCACATGTCATGAGCATACTTTAGACGTGCTTAAACATTTTAAATTCGGCGTATTTGACATACAGGTGCAAATAGCATATTCCTTATTAAATATACAATTAAACTCGGCGTTCTAAATTCGGCGTATTTGACATACAGGTGCAGATAGCATATTCCTTATTAAACATACAGTTAAACATTAGACATACGTAATGGTAGCAGCTACAGTGCGGTACAGTACGGCTACTACACTATTTGTGTATGTTAAGGAGTCAAGTGGCCTGCGGGAAGAAACTATTCCTCAAGCGATTTGTGCGTGCTTTCGGGACCCTGTATCTTCTCCCTGAAGGTAACAGGGAGAACAGGCTGTTGTGGGCTGTTGTTGTGTCTTTTGGTTTTAAGCCTAAGCCAAACCATAAAACCAAGTCGCTTTAGTTGCCTAAACCTATCAAATTTGTTTTGTTGCCTAAACTTAACCAAATTGCTTTGTTGCTTGAACCTAATCAATGGTGCGACACAAGTTTACTTTTGTTTTTAATGGTGGAGGAACGTAACCGGGCACGTCGGTATAGTGTCCCAAGGCGTCCTAACAAATGGACACATAATGGACACGATAGAATGAGAATGCCTTGTCCAAGTGGTCAATTCATTGCTCCAGTTATTCCCATGTGACGTGAATTAGACGTGATTAGTTTAGGGACTCATTGATTGCCGCTATTGGCACAATCGGCGCCACCAAAACCTCACCCTCTCCCTTCTGACACACCTACCACTTCCCTTCACTTCATTGATCCATCGTTCCATTGATCTCCACCCCCTGTCCCAAGATTTGCTCCTCTTTCCATAGCAACCGGAGACTCTTTGAAACATGAATAGGGTGATGATTAGTCGTTCCCTCCCCCCCTCCCTCATCTCATGAATATGGAATATGGAGTCTCTGCAATGCGCCTGGCTGCCTTTTTTACCATCAGTGTGAATACTGTAATCCACAGTTCAATGCGCTGCTCTCTATGGCAGAAGCTGGGTTGGAAAGAGTGAGAGCTAGCCTCATAGGCCTCATCATGATTCATATGGCATAAGTCATAAACATGAGTGACTTTAGTAAATAGGTTGGCCTACTTGTACACAACCACCTTCCCAGGTCCACTAGTCATATGTCTGTTGCCACAGAAAAACCAGTCAGCCACAGTGTGGAACTTCTGGCACCTAAGCCATTTCCCCCCATTTTTGGTCTGTCTGCTCTCCTGGCTCTCTCGTCTGCTCTCCTTGACAACCTGGACTATCAGTATATACAGGAATATAATACTATAATATAATACATCTACCTATAACCTAACTAATACATTACTATTCCGTCTATCAATCATTATCTATCATCTGTCCACTCATAGTACATCCATATAATTCAAGTCCAATCTCATGTATAATACATGTATAATAACACATGCAATATGTTATACTGTATAACCGTCTAACTCAGGGGTCTCAAACTCACGGCCCACGGGCCGCATGCGGCCCGCCGGTGCCCCCTGTGTGGCCCGCGATGGAATTGCAAAAAAAAAAAAAAAAAAAAAAATTACAATGCACTTGAACGCAACATGCAAGACACCCGCTGAATAAGTTTCCAAATGTTCATGTCATTCTGGCCAATACTCCACTTCTGTTATATGTTATATCGTCTGTCCAGAAAAAAAAGTCACTTAAGCAACATCAGCCTTTCAGCACACAGTGGCAGAGCGGATTACTGAGCTGTCAAGTGACATTTATGATCAGTTCTAATTCTAGCTGGAGTTCCAAGGGACAGTTGAAAATTAACACTGCCTAATTTAGTAATGTGCATTGTCCCTAAAAAAAGAAAACAAAGTCCCTCAAATAAGCAAATAAATTGTTAATGTAAAAAATAGATTGTCCCTCAAATAAATGAATAAATTGTTAATGTTGAGAATTCGAACGGTTGCATTTTTCTCTTTTTTTTTTAAATACATGAAGTGGCCTCCTTGTGACAAGACTGGACACTCAGCGGCCCCCAGGTCATTTGAGTTTGAGACCCCTCGTCTAACTATATTACTACATTATTTACTATCAACTCTATTTGATATCTAGGTGTATAATCACTATTTTTAATACCAGTTCCATTCATTTACGTATAATTAACTAGTTATGAAATTATAAAATGTACTTTTAGCTTCTTTTTAAGTCTATATCTACTTTCTATGTTTATAATTGTAGGAGGTAAAGCATTCCATTCAGACATGGCTCTGTACATTACAGATTTTTTCATTGCATTTGTTCTAGGCCTAGGTAAAGTGAAACGCTCCCTCGCCACCTGTCTGGTAGTGCGGGTATGTCTGTCACATGTATATTGATTATGATTATATAAACATTCTGGTTCCTTGTTACCACAGATCTTTCTGAAAAACAAAATTAGACTCACAAGCAGTCTTTGTTCCACCATCAGCCATGCTAGTTTTTTATGCATTAGCACTGCATTTGACCTGTAACTACATTTAAGTGCAATACGAGCTGCTTTGTTTTGACCAATTTTTTAGTGTGAATGTGACCTGTAACAATCCAAGACAAACAAACCAAGACAAGGAGGTGGCTACTGGCTATAGTCATCCAGCATTGTTTTGTATTCAATTATCATTAAAACACCAATATCAGCCCCATATATCAGCAAACAGACCTGACACTTAAAAGACTAATGGCCCAATTCCACAGCAGCTAGTAGCGCGGTCCCGCTCCGCTCGACTCGACTTTTGGTCTCATCCCACCGTCAAAAACCGGCCCAGCTTGCTTTGATTTGAGGCCGAGTCGTGCTACTTTTGGTCCCTGCCTCGTCGGGGTACTTCGGGCTGGCGAGTAGGTCCCAAATGGTGACGTAAAACTCTGATGGCTACTGATTGGTCAGAGAGAATCGTGTTTACTCTGTCTACTGACTGTCAATGCAATGCTGGCGGCTGCATACCAGTTTAGTGGTCTTACCTTATCTTCTGTTATGTATATTTCCATCAGTATTTTGTGTCGCTGCCTTCACCTCCGGTGAAATAAAATCGTGGCGGGTGTTCAATTGTCTGAGAAAAAAGTCCGCTGCTCGCTCAGGGAGCTCTGTAGCTGAGTGGAGGCTGCAGCGCTCCGCTAGGCCGCAGCGGGTGTTTGGAAGCCCCGGTCTTGCCTGTAGAGGCTGCGGGGTAGAGGCTTCACTCTGTTGCGCCTCTCCCGTCCCCGCACAGCGCAAGGCATGCCTGTGATATCATTCTCTTGGCCGATTGTCACATTTGCCCATGTACACTGTAGGTCATTTAGAGGCACCAGTATTTCATAAACAGTTTAAAAGTTCCGTGGATGGATTTAATTGTAACGTTATGTTATAGCCGAAGGACAGATATTATGCGGTCGCTATTTTTAGACGACCAGCTGTGGGCGGGGGTGGGTGGGGGCAGATCGAGCGCCGGTCGAAGCAAAACATCCATCGAGTAGAGACGAGTGGAGCCGAGTGGGGACGAGCTGTGCAGGGCTGTTAAGTGTGGTGGGATTGAGCCATAACCTTCCACCAGCGGCTAGCTGAGTCAAAGCCAGTAACACTTAAAAGCTAAGACATGTATATAACGAGATAAGACAACACTACTGCAGTGTTTCTCAACCAGGGGTACGTGTACCCCGAGGGGTACTTGAGCAGCTTGTAGGGGGTACTTGGAAAGATTGGGGATTACAATGTATTTCCAGCAGCTGTCAACTTACACTTCTCTGTGAAGGTCACATTTGCACGGCAAACAAACTAGCTACAGTAACCTCCACCATAGATTGGCTCCCTTTCTGTGTGGAGTTTGCATGTTCTCCCCATGCCTCCCGGGGGTTTCCTTCATATAGGAACCCCCTTCACAAAAACATGCAATATCCTGGTTGCTAATGTGGTTCCTCCTCTGGTCGTTAAGGGCGCCTGTTCAGAGGGAGGGGAACTGGTTGGAATAGCGTGAACCTCCCACGTGCTGTGTCCTACCGGTGAAGCTTCCTCTGTCAGGTGAAAAAGAAGCGGCTGGCTGACTGCCCATGTCTCGGAGGAAGCATGGAGCCAGTCTCGGCTCTCCCCAGATCGGCAGAGGATGGAGTAGCAACCAGGATTGAGAAATCAAGTGAGCACTAATGGGGGATAAAATGGGATAAAAAAATCGGGGGAAAAAAATAAAAATACGATTATTGGCTCAAACGTCCACTTGTCACTCCTGAATCAGGTTTAGGGAAGCTCGGTGACAAAAGGAAAAAAGAGGTCAAACTCAAACAATGGCAGTTCAGCGACAAATATATTTCGTATGGATTTAGGCTACTCTTACGTCGACGGATCCACCACAGACACAGTGTCTCTGATTGGATAAAAATTAGGTCGCCGGCCTCCCACTATCCAATCAGAGAAATGTTTACATTTTCTGGGAAACGAAAGGTCAGATTGCGATGCCAATAAAGGACTATTATGTATTTTTTCACCCTGAATCCAACACCGCCACCCGTGAGTCTCTACAAGTTATAGTTGCGGAGATACGTCCACCCTGCATGGAGGAGACTGAGTACAGAGAGAGACTGAGTACAGCGGGGAGTTGGAAGTTCCAAGTTACTGCCCAAACACTCTATTTCAGTGATTGCTGTCAGAATATAGAGCCATTTAACACTTATTTTAACACAAAAACATTGCTGAATGCAGCTTTAACAAGATTACATTACTTTAACATTTTTTGTCACTTTTAGTAACCCTCCCCTCTGGCGTGTTTTTGTCTGTGACTGTGAAATTGTGTTGAAGTCGTATACAAAAGGTGTTGTGAATATATTGTCATTGTATGTATACTTGCTGCAATGAATGTATACTTGCTAAAAACGGACGGTTGGCTCTTGCAATTTTCAAATGCTTCCGCCTAAATGTCTGTACTTCGGGCTGTGAAAACTTGGTCAAAACGGAAAGGGAAACTCACGGTAAATAATGAGCGATGATAGGGGGATGTCCAGCCTACATCCGCTCGTATTTCTTTAATCACCTGCATCGGGTTGAACTTCCTCCGGAGTCCCCAACTTCCTTTGTCCATGTTCTGTGGGCATGAATTACAGACTGTTTATAAAGTAAAGGTAAAGTCCCAATGATTGTCACACACCTGAGTGTGCGAAATTTGTTCTCCGCATTTGACCCATCCCCTGGGGGAGCGGTGAGCAGCAGCAGTGCCGCGCTCGGGAATCATTTGGTGATCTAACCCCCCCAATTCCAACCCTTTGATGCTGAGTGCCAAGCAGGGAGGCAACGGGTCCCATTTTTATAGTCTTTGGTATGACTCGGCCGGGGATCGAACTCACAACCTCCCAGTCTCAGGGCGGACACTCAAACCACAAGGACACTGAGCTGGTATGGTGCACTCGCAGAATGTAGAAGAGGCAGTCTGGCTTGAGAGACTACTCTATGCCTAACCCTAAGACCACCTACAATGCCTAAACCTGGAGCTCCATATACCTAGGGGCCCCCAGTGTGCAGTACATCCTGCATCGTTGCTCTCTGACAAGAGGGGCATACCTTTCTCTTCTGGAAGCGACGACAAGTCAGGGCTCTTGACCGAATGGTGGTAATTGATTGATTGATTGACTTTATTTGGTGATAAAAACAGGACATAAGACAACATATCACCGAGGATAAAAACACAATAAAGCCCGAAGGCTTATTTCCATTGTGGTCCCCATGTGTGTGTGTGTGTGTGTTAAGGTAAGAGAAACACAGCAGGAATGCCAATCCCCTAACCCCCCCCCCCCCCACACACACACACACACACACCTGGAGAAGAGGATTTGTCTGCACTAACATTTTTGACAAGTTGGGAGTGAGAATGTGTTGCAATAGCAGACTATGATGCTGATATACAGGTATCTTGAAATGTTGATTATGCAACATATTTTTGGTTCCACGCTGTGGGAGGATGGTGGGGGGGGAAGGGGCATCCAGCAACAATGACAGCGGCAGGCGATGCAGACATCGCTCAGAAGTCTGTGAATGGAAAAATGTTAGTGCAGACAAATCCTCTTCTCCAGGTGTGTGTGTGTGTGTGTGTGGGGGGGGGGGGTTAGGGGATTGGCATTCCTGCTGTGTTTCTCTTACCTTAACACACACACACACACACACACACACACACGTCCGCAGAGGCAAGCGCGCTCATATCAGCGCCGCTCCGAATTCACATTTTCCCCCGAGTCTTTTCTGCTGACAGAACAAATGCCTGTGCACTTGTGATTAGAGCTACTGTCACTGGGTTTTCATCAGAGGCCTTTCTCTACTGTACAGTCTCTCTCTCTCTCTCTCTCTCTCTCTCCGTTTTCACACCCCTTTTCCTCATGTCCCAGCTGTATCACACGGCTACATCACTGGCAGCTTGATAACACTCCAGGAGAACATGGAGGACTTGGGGGTGGAGAGGAAATGGCAAGCCGTTTAACATTTGTTAGCTCAGTTTGACTATCCGGAAAATTACATTACAGATAGAGTATCAACATAATTTTGGCTAGTCGTAATTACTGTACATTGTGACCAGTCAAGATATCTGACTATAAGGTAATTCTTCCTAGTCAAAAAGACCATCAGATTCACGATAGATAGATAGATAGATAGATAGATAGATAGATAGATGATCAATCGATCGATCAATCTGTATTTATATAGCACCTTTCAAACAAATCAATGCATTTCAAATTGCTTACAAGTGACAAAACAAAAAATCTTATTAGCCCAAAGCCTTTTAGACCAAAGATTCAGGACGAGACGAGTTAAAACTTGCAACTACTTGCAACTGGCCCCTGTGACTTGACAAGCTGAATTGCTGACGACGCCATCAGCCGACTGGAGTCCATGAGACGGGCCAGTTTACACCGCTGCAACTTTTCCTTCCAACGTTCTAAAATGGTTTTGTCTCGTTGCGAATCATTGGTGTAAACTGGACTTTACTATATTTTTGATTGATTGATTGATATTTTTATTTAAACGTCATGCACCTTAAGGTGCCCAGCCCATATGCCTAGGGCCTAGACATTCCCCCAAACCACCCCTCGAATCCCGACTCTCTACGACCTTCGTATCCCTAGCTACAGCCCCCTTTTCTCCAGCTCTGCCCCTTCCTTGAACGCCACAACCCCTCCCACCCCCCACATCCACCTAGCCACTCTCTCTAAACACCCCTCGAACCCCGACCCTCTATGACCTTCCTATCCCTAGCTATGGCCCCTTTTCACTAGCCCCGCCCTTGGGTTTATCAGAGTTGTTAGTCCCATTACACAGAGCTGAGCTCCAGCAACATGCAGGAAGCGCAATTTCAAATGTTGCTTTATTTCATTATTCAAATGCAGCTCTAACTGTGTTTGTGCCTTGGCCTATTTGCAGCATTGACTATTGGTTCTTTTCAGCGTACAAGAGAAGGAGAGGGGGAAACTGCTGTGTACAAGTCCAGCACATACTGTATACTGTATGGGCAAAGGAAACTGACTTTAAACTGAGGTTTCCACACATACTGTACAGCTGAGGTTTCCACACATACAGTGGGGGGAAGGATGGGTTCCCCTAAGCCTTTCTAAATGATATGTCATGTGCTACTTCTGTCATTTACACATAGTGCACAGCAGCCTCTAAATGATATGTCATGTGCTACTTCTGTCATTTACACATAGTGCACAGCAGCCTCTAAATGATATGTCATGTGCTACTTCGTCATTTACACATAGTGCACAGCAGCCTCTAAATGATATGTCATGTGCTACTTCGTCATTTACACATAGTGCGCAGCAGCCTCTAAATGATATGTCATGTGCTACTTCTGTCATTTAGACATAGTGCGCAGCAGCCTCTAAATGATATGTCATGTGCTACTTCTGTCATTTACACATAGTGCACAACAGCCTCTAAATGATATGTCATGTGCTACTTCTGTCATTTACACATAGTGCACAGCAGCCTCTAAATGATATGTCATGTGCTACTTCTGTCATTTACACATAGTGCACAGCAGCCTTTCTAAATGATATGTCATGTGCTACTTCTGTCATTTACACATAGTGCGCAGTAGCCTCTAAATGATATGTCATGTGCTACTTCTGTCATTTAGACATAGTGCACAGCAGCCTCTAAATGATATGTCATGTGCTACTTCTGTCATTTACACATAGTGCACAGCAGCCTCTAAATGATATGTCATGTGCTACTTCGTCATTTACACATAGTGCGCAGCAGCCTCTAAATGATATGTCATGTGCTACTTCTGTCATTTAGACATAGTGCGCAGCAGCCTCTAAATGATATGTCATGTGCTACTTCTGTCATTTACACATAGTGCACAACAGCCTCTAAATGATATGTCATGTGCTACTTCTGTCATTTACACATAGTGCACAGCAGCCTCTAAATGATATGTCATGTGCTACTTCTGTCATTTACACATAGTGCACAGCAGCCTTTCTAAATGATATGTCATGTGCTACTTCTGTCATTTACACATAGTGCGCAGTAGCCTCTAAATGATATGTCATGTGCTACTTCTGTCATTTACACATAGTGCACAGCAGCCTCTAAATGATATGTCATGTGCTACTTCTGTCATTTACACATAGTGCACAGCAGCCTCTAAATGATATGTCATGTGCTACTTCTGTCATTTAGACATAGTGCGCAGTAGCCTCTAAATGATATGTCATGTGCTACTTCTGTCATTTAGACATAGGGCACAGCAGCCTCTAAATGATATGTCATGTGCTACTTCTGTCATTTACACATAGTGCACAGTAGCCTTTCTAAATGATATGTCATGTGCTACTTCTGTCATTTACACATAGTGCGCAGTAGCCTTTCTAAATGATATGTCATGTGCTACTTCTGTCATTTAGACATAGTGCACAGCAGCCTCTAAATGATATGTCATGTGCTACTTCTGTCATTTAGACATAGTGCACAGCAGCCTCTAAATGATATGTCATGTGCTACTTCTGTCATTTACACATAGTGCACAGCAGCCTCTAAATGATATGTCATGTGCTACTTCTGTCATTTAGACATAGTGCGCAGCAGCCTTTCTAAATGATATGTCATGTGCTACTTCTGTCATTTACACATAGTGCACAGCAGCCTCTAAATGATATGTCATGTGCTACTTCTGTCATTTACACATAGTGCACAGCAGCCTTTCTAAATGATATGTCATGTGCTACTTCTGTCATTTAGACATAGTGCGCAGCAGCCTCTAAATGATATGTCATGTGCTACTTCTGTCATTTACACATAGTGCACAGCAGCCTCTAAATGATATGTCATGTGCTACTTCTGTCATTTACACATAGTGCACAGCAGCCTCTAAATGATATGTCATGTGCTACTTCTGTCATTTACACATAGTGCACAGCAGCCTTTCTAAATGATATGTCATGTGCTACTTCTGTCATTTAGACATAGTGCGCAGCAGCCTCTAAATGATATGTCATGTGCTACTTCTGTCATTTACACATAGTGCACAGCAGCCTCTAAATGATATGTCATGTGCTACTTCTGTCATTTACACATAGTGCACAGCAGCCTTTCTAAATGATATGTCATGTGCTACTTCTGTCATTTAGACATAGTGCGCAGCAGCCTCTAAATGATATGTCATGTGCTACTTCTGTCATTTACACATAGTGCACAGCAGCCTCTAAATGATATGTCATGTGCTACTTCTGTCATTTACACATAGTGCGCAGCAGCCTCTAAATGATATGTCATGTGCTACTTCTGTCATTTAGACATAGTGCGCAGCAGCCTCTAAATGATATGTCATGTGCTACTTCTGTCATTTAGACATAGTGCACAGCAGCCTCTAAATGATATGTCATGTGCTACTTCTGTCATTTACACATAGTGCACAGCAGCCTCTAAATGATATGTCATGTGCTACTTCTGTCATTTACACATAGTGCGCAGCAGCCTCTAAATGATATGTCATGTGCTACTTCTGTCATTTAGACATAGTGCGCAGCAGCCTTTCTAAATGATATGTCATGTGCTACTTCTGTCATTTAGACATAGTGCACAGCAGCCTCTAAATGATATGTCATGTGCTACTTCTGTCATTTACACATAGTGCGCAGCAGCCTCTAAATGATATGTCATGTGCTACTTCTGTCATTTAGACATAGTGCGCAGCAGCCTCTAAATGATATGTCATGTGCTACTTCTGTCATTTAGACATAGTGCGCAGTAGCCTCTAAATGATATGTCATGTGCTACTTCTGTCATTTAGACATAGTGCGCAGCAGCCTCTAAATGATATGTCATGTGCTACTTCTGTCATTTAGACATAGTGCGCAGCAGCCTCTAAATGATATGTCATGTGCTACTTCTGTCATTTAGACATAGTGCGCAGCAGCCTCTAAATGATATGTCATGTGCTACTTCTGTCATTTAGACATAGTGCGCAGCAGCCTCTAAATGATATGTCATGTGCTACTTCTGTCATTTACACATAGTGCACAGCAGCCTCTAAATGATATGTCATGTGCTACTTCTGTCATTTACACATAGTGCACAGCAGCCTTTCTAAATGATATGTCATGTGCTACTTCTGTCATTTACACATAGTGCACAGCAGCCTTTCTAAATGATATGTCATGTGCTACTTCTGTCATTTACACATAGTGCACAGCAGCCTTTCTAAATGATATGTCATGTGCTACTTCTGTCATTTACACATAGTGCGCAGCAGCCTTTCTAAATGATATGTCATGTGCTACTTCTGTCATTTAGACATAGTGCGCAGCAGCCTCTAAATGATATGTCATGTGCTACTTCTGTCATTTAGACATAGTGCGCAGCAGCCTCTAAATGATATGTCATGTGCTACTTCTGTCATTTAGACATAGTGCGCAGCAGCCTCTAAATGATATGTCATGTGCTACTTCTGTCATTTAGACATAGTGCGCAGCAGCCTCTAAATGATATGTCATGTGCTACTTCTGTCATTTACACATAGTGCGCAGTAGCCTCTAAATGATATGTCATGTGCTACTTCTGTCATTTAGACATAGTGCGCAGCAGCCTCTAAATGATATGTCATGTGCTACTTCTGTCATTTACACATAGTGCGCAGCAGCCTTTCTAAATGATATGTCATGTGCTACTTCTGTCATTTACACATAGTGCACAGCAGCCTCTAAATGATATGTCATGTGCTACTTCTGTCATTTACACATAGTGCACAGCAGCCTTTCTAAATGATATGTCATGTGCTACTTCTGTCATTTACACATAGTGCACAGCAGCCTTTCTAAATGATATGTCATGTGCTACTTCTGTCATTTACACATAGTGCACAGCAGCCTTTCTAAATGATATGTCATGTGCTACTTCTGTCATTTACACATAGTGCACAGCAGCCTTTCTAAATGATATGTCATGTGCTACTTCTGTCATTTACACATAGTGCGCAGCAGCCTCTAAATGATATGTCATGTGCTACTTCTGTCATTTACACATAGTGCGCAGCAGCCTCTAAATGATATGTCATGTGCTACTTCTGTCATTTAGACATAGTGCACAGCAGCCTCTAAATGATATGTCATGTGCTACTTCTGTCATTTACACATAGTGCACAGCAGCCTCTAAATGATATGTCATGTGCTACTTCTGTCATTTACACATAGTGCACAGCAGCCTCTAAATGATATGTCATGTGCTACTTCTGTCATTTAGACATAGTGCACAGCAGCCTCTAAATGATATGTCATGTGCTACTTCTGTCATTTACACATAGTGCACAGCAGCCTCTAAATGATATGTCATGTGCTACTTCTGTCATTTACACATAGTGCGCAGCAGCCTCTAAATGATATGTCATGTGCTACTTCTGTCATTTAGACATAGTGCGCAGCAGCCTCTAAATGATATGTCATGTGCTACTTCTGTCATTTAGACATAGTGCGCAGCAGCCTCTAAATGATATGTCATGTGCTACTTCTGTCATTTAGACATAGTGCGCAGCAGCCTCTAAATGATATGTCATGTGCTACTTCTGTCATTTAGACATAGTGCGCAGTAGCCTCTAAATGATATGTCATGTGCTACTTCTGTCATTTAGACATAGTGCGCAGCAGCCTCTAAATGATATGTCATGTGCTACTTCTGTCATTTAGACATAGTGCGCAGCAGCCTCTAAATGATATGTCATGTGCTACTTCTGTCATTTAGACATAGTGCGCAGCAGCCTCTAAATGATATGTCATGTGCTACTTCTGTCATTTAGACATAGTGCGCAGCAGCCTCTAAATGATATGTCATGTGCTACTTCTGTCATTTACACATAGTGCGCAGCAGCCTCTAAATGATATGTCATGTGCTACTTCTGTCATTTACACATAGTGCGCAGCAGCCTCTAAATGATATGTCATGTGCTACTTCTGTCATTTACACATAGTGCGCAGTAGCCTCTAAATGATATGTCATGTGCTACTTCTGTCATTTACACATAGTGCGCAGTAGCCTCTAAATGATATGTCATGTGCTACTTCTGTCATTTACACATAGTGCACAGCAGCCTTTCTAAATGATATGTCATGTGCTACTTCTGTCATTTACACATAGTGCGCAGCAGCCTCTAAATGATATGTCATGTGCTACTTCTGTCATTTACACATAGTGCACAGCAGCCTCTAAATGATATGTCATGTGCTACTTCTGTCATTTACACATAGTGCACAGCAGCCTTTCTAAATGATATGTCATGTGCTACTTCTGTCATTTACACATAGTGCACAGCAGCCTTTCTAAATGATATGTCATGTGCTACTTCTGTCATTTACACATAGTGCGCAGTAGCCTCTAAATGATATGTCATGTGCTACTTCTGTCATTTACACATTGGGCCCTATCTTCCCCCTGGCCTTAGGTGCTAAACTGGCGTTAAACGCAAAAAAACACGTTTTGCGCCTGAATCGGGAAGATAGCATCATGTTTTTAGGCCCCAAAATGCACTTTACGCCGAAGAGGCGTGGCTCAGTGCCAGAGTAGGCCTAACGCTATCGTCCCTGGTCGCTGGTGTTAATTTCACTAACACAGATCACACCATGGTTTGAACGAAAGATAATTTATTGCAAGTGGGTGTTTGGGTGCGAGAATGTGAATGGGGTCGAGGTGCGGCAGCGTCTCTTCAGGAGGGTGCTACGGCAGTGACAGGAACCCAGGGGTTGAGACTCAGAGTGGGGGTAGCGTCTTTGGGTGAAGCTCAGTTCTAGAGTGCAGCTCAGCTTCACGGGATGGAGTCCCGGCTCCATCAGCCCCCCGTGGTTCCTGTGAGCAGGGGATAGAGATGCAGGATTATGCAGCCCTGACTAGTATGTCTTTAGCTGTTTGTGGGAGGAAACTGGAGTACCCGGAGAAAACCCACGCAGGCACGGCAAGAACATGCAAACTCCGCGCGTGCTGCCCGTAATTAGCATGTATTTTGCTGTTTGTGGGAGAAAACCGGAGTACCCGGGGAAAACCCACGCAGGCACGGGGAGAACATGCAGACTCCGCCCGTGCTGCCCGCAACGGAGGAAGAAACTTGGGGTTGGGGGGGAGGGTCATGACGACTGAGGCAAACAGGGGGAAGAGAGAATGTGGTCATATATGCTACGAGTGATTGAGTTGATAGAACACAGGTGTATGCATCAGTGAAGTGATTGGAGTGCAGGTGAATGGATTAGCGAGGCGCCGGTGATTACATGGTGTGGTCTTGTGTTCCTGAACCTCAGTTAGCACACTAACTCCATTTAGCGCTTAGCGCTTTTCAAAACCAGGCCTTATTCACTGCGCCGGCTCCCCTACAAAAGTCACACACAGACACACATGTGAAATCCCCCAGCATGCATAGAGGCGAATACATTTTGACAAGAAATAGCAACCAAATCAGCCTAAGTAGGCTAAGTGGTAGATAGAAATAATATTTATGTTAACACAACATGCAATTCTAGAACATTTCAATATTGGACAAAATAAAACATAAAAATCAAAACACAACCCTATGTGAAACATACATGTAATCCAGGTGGCATATATATCCCTCGCAAATACAATGTGATATAGACGAGTGGTTCCTACTGTGATGTCCGCTCCAACAAGACTTAGCTTACTTGACACGTACTTTTTCCAATAAAAACACATTTATGCAATGACTTTACATAATGTAGGCTATATTTATGTCGCATCATTTAGCCTGTGCTGTGATGTGCAGGAGCAGCAGGTAGCCTACAAGTTATAAAACTAAGCCTGTCCTGAATGAGCCGAGTGGGGGTGCTTGTTCACTATTGTGAAAGACAGTTATGTGTTTACAACATAAAGATCATGTAATTGGATGCTATCAGGAATGTCACCGATAGTTAACGTTCTATATTGTAGGCTACAGGGAGACCGCATCAGCCCTGCTGAACAGATCTGTATTTGCCTGGCTGTAGGTTGAATTGTTTTATTCAGGCTATGATCTGTGATGTGCTGAGATATCCAAATTGGCATGAAGAGATGACAGCATGCAGCCGCAACCCGGACTGGATCGAGTGGATCGGAGCTTCGAAAGGAAGAATGTCATTGCCTAACTGGAGTTCACCAATGACCACAGTTGTGAATAATTCTATGCCTAAAAGGCGTGGTTAAATGTTTAAGGCCGGGTTTAGCGGCGAGGGGAAAATAGGGACTGCGCTGACCACGCCCACTAATCTGCGCTGCGCCTGGCGTTAAACGCTATTTTAAGGCCAGGCGAAGGATAGGGCCCATAGCGTGCAGCAGCCTTTCTAAATGATATGTCATGTGCTACTCTCAAAATTGGGTCCGGGAACCATCAGGGGTCAGTTTGAAGTATTCCCCAGTAAACAAACTGGATTTGTTTAAAATTGACCAGAAAGGATCCCAATTAGAGGAGGTATAAGAATGGCTACTTTAAAGGTCCCATTCCGTGCAAAAGCTGTTTTTACTTGTAAATGCATATATACTGCTGTCAGCCCTCCCTGTAATGAGTGGTCACACGCTCAGAACTGCCACAGTTGGATTTGTCCCTATCCAGCGTCCCTCTGCAGTCTCCTCCAAGCCACACCCCCAAACGCTTCGTTTGCCCAGAGGGGAATCTGGACGTCACTAGCTTCCTCCTGCATACTGCGTGGGTCTCTCTCACACAAGCTACCTGCACCATTTAGTCTATAGCCACAAAATTAACACTTCTAGCTGGAGCGACGCCAACTGTACGTGATCCAGCAACTGCAGAGGTGCATTCGGTAAGTCTAGGCATTTTGAGATGTCCTCTTTAGCGTAGTACCGTTTAGTTAACGATAACTCGCAACCTAGCGTGCTGGTCCACAGACGCTAATCTGATTGGCCGCTGGGAGCCTGGGGCGGGCTCTCCCTCAGCGGCCAATGGGAACTGTTAGTTCTGAATATATTATAGAAACAGGCCGTTCTTGGGAAGCACCAGAAGAGGGAGTGAGAACTCCGTCACAACAAACGGGTTTGCTATATTTTCGACAGATTAATCCAGAATCATGTTTTATGGACCAGAGACACACGTTTTTAAGAGGTTACAGCTGCACGAATTGGGACCTTTAACACATTCACTGCCAGACGTTTTTTTTTTACTGTAGTTAGCTTCTGCCAGAGGGGTTTTTTGAGGATTCTGGCTCATCTTTCAAGACCCGAGGATTCTTTTCTGCTAAGATTTTGTGAACACACAATATCTCAAAAGAACTAATAGAATGTGTGCTTTCTCTGTCTAAAAGAGTTAGTTTGTAGAGTTAGTAGTTATGTAAGCATTAGCAGTTGAATACAGCATGGTTTTAGCGTCAGAAAAAATATTCAGAGATAAACGGCTTTTTGTGAAATTCGATAGAACAGTCACTTTAACCATTCATTTTTGGCTCTCTCTCTCTCTCTCTCTCCCTCCCCCTCTCGCTCTCTCTCTCTCTCTCTCTCTCTCTCTCTCCCTTCCTCTCGCTCTCCCTCCCTCTCTCTCTCTCTCTCTCTCTCTCTCCCTCCCTCTCGCTCTCCCTCCCTCTCTCTCTCCCTCCCTCTCGGGAGGGAGACGCACTAGGTTTAATCCTAGTGAGAGGGGGAGAGGGAGAGAGAGAGAGAGAGAGAGAGAGCGGGAGGGAGGGAGAGAGAGAGAGCGAGAGAGAGAGAGAGAGAGAGGGAGAGAGCGAGAGGGAGAGTTGCTTCAACTCCTCCCTCCGTGGGCGTTCTTCTTGGCTGCAGCGGCCGTCACAAGCTTGTCACCAGTCTCAGTGCTTTGCTGCTGTCCTGTGCCTGTGGCTGCGCGGCCGCTGTTTGAGGAAGTCGGGATGGACTCGCTCGCTTCTTGGAGTTTTGGTTGAGAGAAGCTTTTGCGATTCTGGTCATATTTATGCTGCGTGTTTCAAAGTGTGTTCCACCTGTAATCTATTATGTAAATTTGCAATCCCGCATCGCCAGCAATCAGCGCGAAAACGAAAGCGTTTTCCCCCATCCATTTTCATGAGAATGGCTGGGGTGAGAATGGCGTGACAAGTTAAAAAAATGCTTGCCTTCCTCTAGTCAGGAGAGCACTGTTGCCACTTAGTGGGTCGGTGGAATGGGTTGTAAACGTTCGGTGGCTCCAATAATTATATAAGAGATGTAAAAGGGTTAGATGCACATCCCACGGTCAAAAAAAAAAAAATCTTTTTTTTGACGACTCAACTCGTCGTTGGCAGTGAACAGCTGGATTGTGTTTGACGACTCAACTCGTTCTTGGCAATTAACGTGTTAATAATACATTTCACTCTCAGCATGATTCTCTCCCAATGTACAGTACAGTGCACAATTCAATACTAAGTCAAGAACCAAACCCGGCAATGACAATACTGCAAGGAGCCATAAACCTGCACTCCATCTACTCACTGCCACTGCCATCTTCTAGCTCACACAATGGTTGCTCAGCCTACCTATATTTTCGAAAGTAACTAGGCCTACTGCACTAGTCAAGTGTACTGTAGGACATAAGTCCCTCTAAATCCATCACAGCAATATGCTCATAGCGATACAGTATGATACTGTAGCTGAAGAGATGCCCTTCAGACACCATCAGTTTGCCCTGTACCTCCCCTTGATTTTCAATGGGGCCATATATCAGGCTGACATTGCAGATTAAGCCATGGGAGAGACACTGTGGTTTCTGGCATGACAGCATCTTGATGACAGTTGTCCTCGAGGTGGTTACTCTCTGCTCCAGTCTGGCTTTAATTTGGCCTTTTTACCTATAGGCTTCGGCTACACTACCAGTCAAAAGTTTGGATACATAACCCTTTTCTTTATTTTTCAGATTTTAGAATAATACTGTAGTAAAGACATCAAAACTGTGAATAACACAAATGGAATCAACTATACAGACTAGTGCGACCAAAAAAGTGTTAAACAAATCAAAACTATTGGAAATAAATTCATACATACAGTAGGCATCAACTTCACTATTTATGTTAAAGTAAATCCTCACCATACTGCTCTGTGTGTGTAATGAAATACATCTTTAAGTATTGTTAAGTATTGTTGTCTGTCACACAACCAGACTAGTTAGCATTGAGTAGAATTAATGCTAAGTTATCTTCAAGTATATTAAGTTAAGTTTCTGTTTTATCTTTGTTTAATCTGCCAAGGATCTGGAAGGGCCCTGTCAAGGACCAGCCAGGAATTCAAGGTCACTGCATCTGTACGTTTTGCTGAACCCTAATATCACCTTTGACATTTGAAACATTTAAAAATATAGTTAATGATGTTTGCAGGAGAGCATATTATACCTAGGATCAAAGTGATGGAAGTGTCATGAGATCTTTCAAAGGGAAAAAGCATTCAAGCATAATTTCTTGCTTAGTTGCATTAATGGATTCACAGTGGCAGCCACCTAGCCTGGGTAAACCCAGGCTTCAACGTGACGTCACAGCCTATGCCTGTAGCGTAAGGCTACGTTCACACAGGGCACCCAAGCCTTGCCTACGCCTTGCCTTTACCCACGCTTTTAAATAGGCGTCCTTTTTAGTCAATGAGGCTGTGTACACAGGGCGCCTCAACGTGAACGCCTTGCCTGAGCTACGCCGATTTTATCGTTTAGGCGTGAGTTCTATTTTCAAGCCGACTAGGCACGTGAAGGCAGACTTCTTCTGTCAAGCCATGAAGGAAAAACGTGACAATATCCGTGGTAAATAGCAAAGTCAACTGAATTTCAAAATAAAATGGTGTTACTACAACAGTGTTGAGCAGAGAGAGAGAGAGAGAGAGAGAGAGAGAGAGAGAGAGAGAGAGAGAGAGAGAGAGAAGAGTGATTGACGGGTGGCAATCACGTGGGGCTTTCTCCCCATCGGTAAACAAATCTTCAGGAGAGAGAATAGCGACCGAAGAAGCAAGATGGACAATGAAAAGTTAATCCACTTAGTACAACAGCATCCAGTTCTCTATGACAGCAGTCACCCAAGAAGGAGACCTGGTTATACATATCCAGCATCAATAGCACATTAAATATATCCGATTTATTTTACCTACCCATGATAATTCGGGACCACACGTGACAAAAAAAAACACTCGGGAGAGAGGAGAGGCGCTTGTAACTCGGCTCAGGTTCAGCGTGGAATAGGCGTGCAGTGTGATCGCAAAATGTGATTGGTTCACGCGCAGCTCGGGGTTCCTCTGCCTTTCCGACATGCTGCCACTCCGAACGTTAACTTCCATTATTCGGAGTGGCGGTCGTTCACCTTAGAAGCCGCAATGCCGACCTTAGGTTTAGGCGTGGGGGTGGGAGAGGTTAGGTTTTGGGTTAGGGTCTGGGGGAGGTTAGGTTTAGGCATGGGGGGAGGTTAGATTTGGCGTGGGGGCTGGGAGAGGTTAGTGAAAAACGGGGAATATAGACCCCCTTTCTGAGTGCCGATATTTCGGAGTGGCAGAACGTCGGAGTGGCAGCACGTCGGAGTGGCAGCATGTAACCGCGCAGCTCAAGGTCTGTAGGCGTGGGTTGAGGCAAGGCAAGGCGTAGGTGCCCTGTGTGAACGTAGCGTAAGTTTTTCTTTGTGACTGATAGCACATAGAGGGCACGTGGAGGCTGGGTTTACCCAGGCTAGCAGCCACCTTGAATTATTGCCGCTCCCAGCAATATCAAAGAACTGAACTTTGTTACACCATAAGGGACATTGCTTTAGAGAAACTAAGGACATCTATATGGTTTATTATGAGGTTGAATTGGTTAAGTTATGTTATGCTAAGTTAACTTTAAGTATATTAAGTTAAGTTTCTGTTTTATCTTTGTTTAATCTGCCAAGGATCTGGAAGGGCCCTGTCAAGGACCAGCCAGCAATTCAAGGTCGCTGCATCTGTACGTTTTGCTGAACCCTAATATACCTAATATATCACCTTTACATTTGAAACATTTAAAAATATAGTTAATGTTCTTTGCCTTTGTAGGAGGGCATATTATTCCTAGGATCAAAGTGATGGAAGTGGCATGAGATCTTTCAAGGGGTAAAAGCATTCAAGCATAATTTCTTGCTTAGTTGCACTCCTGAAAGTATCATTGATTTTAGTTTCGATCGGTGGTTGTTTGCTTTGTAATAATCACCAACTGCAGATCAGTTTTCTCATCACTGCGCTCGGTCATGTCTTTCAAATTATACACAACATTGCATTGGATGACCGTACTTTTAGCGTGATAGTGAATAACAAACGACACTTGCATGCAGACTGAAGGCTAACAGCTATTGAACATGTTGCTATTCAAGAGGACAGTTGATTGTTTCTTTAAATATTGATGTGCAGCTGCTTGTCAATAACCCTTTTCACAGCAACCGTTTTGAAGTGGTAAAGCAGAAAGTAAAGCAGATGTAATCACTATCATTAATGATGGTTCTACAGTATTCCATTTAGGTGTTCCAGTGCAAGGGCCTTCATTTTCTTTCTTTAAGTATGTTTATTCAGTTTTTAGTTATCAGAGGGGCAAACAGTTAGTGTTGAATGCTAAGGGCCTTCATTAATTACAGTTGTATTACTTCCTGCTTTACCACCTCAAAACAGTTGCTGTGAAAACGGCCTACATACGTATATCAAGGGGCAACCTCTGGTTGTGAAAAATGAAGCTAATGAGTTTCTGTCTCAATCACTAGTTTCAAGTCTTCGTCAATACAGCATGAGGGTCATTTTGTAAATAGAGCACTGCAGGAATGAGTCCGGAAGCAGCATGTTGGATCCTCAGGGGAAAAGGCTGTGGGGTTTTAGAACATGGAATTCCATTAAATGCATGAAATAAGGTCTGTGGTTAACCAAAGTTGATGGGAGTGGTCATTTGTGTTCAGCAGGATCATCTTCACAAATGTGGACCACTTTTATGACTTCATGCATTTAAGCGAAATCTCCATTCTAAACCCCCATAGCCTTTCCCCCTGATGATCCACCATGGCAGCAATTTCTGGTTAAGCCTACAAAAATACGCCATCCCTGCAGTACTGTTTAAAGCAAGACTAACCCCCCAAATACTTTGTTTCAGCTTTTAACCAATATATATGGCTTTTGGGGTGGTGTGTGAAGGATTCTGGTCAAAATCCCCACATTTGAGACCAAACTGTTACAGTTGTACAAACTATCATTTTCAGCAGCAAAAGTGCCCTCTATGGGTTCAAACCTGCTTTTTTTGCCCTCTAAAATGCCCAAAATCTGGTACACCGTTACGTCACGGTGTACTCGATCCTCTCCCACTCATGTGAAATAAATTATAATCATGTGATCATTAGCTAAAACCAGAGACATAATAGAAGAGTTGCAACATCTCCATTCACTCCAATGGACCCGTTTTTAGCGAGGATCAGGACTGTCCGTTTGTGATGTACTTTTGAAAGGGTCAGACGTTTAAAGAATCAAATTGTATATTTTCAGCTATATTTTATTCATTAAATGTAACGAGACGGGAATCCGATTGGTTTTATTGATGTGACGCCCAGGCATTGCCTGGCCACACCTGTGAATAATTGTGGTACTTAAGACCACCCAAATCCCATTTGTGCTGGCATTTTGCGGGCGCAGATGATTTGGCACGGCTCTAATTTGCACCTGCGGCACGTGCCATGAAAGTTTCCGCATCCCCACCGAGAATTGCATCCCCACCATATTTCAGGGCTGTTTTAACTTAGAAAACAGGGAGGTCACATCTACCCAGACAATTATATCACTTTTAAACAGTTACATTTCTGTATAAATCATTACAATATGCTCCCGTGAGGTGGGGATGCGTTTACCTGCTGCCGGGCAGGGGTGCAAAACTCGGCATAACACCTGCACACATGCGCAAGGCGGACCGCTATCTTCCCTGCCTTAAGGCACGCACAAACAGGTTGCGCAAGCGCAAATAGGGGATATCGCCTGTACCAAGTAGCAATTAAGATTAATTAACCTATGTACAACTCTGCTCAGTTAATAGCAGACATCAGCTGATTCAATTTAACCCGGCTGGCTGCACCCGATCTACTATGAATCACCTCATTCAATGGAAAGGAATTGCATTCAAATGCCCCCATCGAATGGAGAGGAGTTGTACAATCTCTACAACCCAGTTTCCCTGGGGTTGTAGAGATTACTTGCAAAACCCCATTTAATGGGTAGGATTCGGGGGTTGTACAGATTACTTGCAAAACCTCATTTAATGGATAGGATTCTCCATTGGCTCTTCTCTCAACCACCCTGCCCACCTCTGCAGGCATGGGGAGGGTCTGCTTGGACCCCTGTGTCCTTAGGTTTAGGCATGGGAGAGGTTAGGGTTAGGGGTGGGAGAGGTTAGGTTTAGGCATGGGGGTGGGAGAGGTTAGGTTTAGGCATGGGGGGTGGGAGAGGTTAGGTTTAGGGTTAGGGGTGGGAGAGGTTAGGTTTAGGCATGGGGGGTGGGTTAGGGTTAGGGGTGGGAGAGGTTAGGTTTAGGCATGGGGGGTGGGTTAGGGTTAGGGTTAGGCATGGGGGGTGGGAGAGGTTAGGTTCAGGATTAGGGGTGGGAGAGGTTAGGTTTAGGCATGGGGGTGGGAGAGGTTAGGTTTAGGCATGGGGGTGGGAGAGGTTAGGGTCTGGGTTAGGATTAGGCATGGGGCATGGGAGAGGCTTGGAGGGGTCTCCAGAGACGACCCCTGAGGGTCTCGAACCCTCCGTTCGGCCCCCAGACCTTCCGTTCGGCCCGCAGACCCCCCGAAGCGACCCCAGGACCTCCACAGGGTCCTGCGGCCCACCCAGGCCTCGGAGACCCCAGGTTTATCCATTGAATGGGGTTTTGCAAGTAATCTCTACAACCCAGAGAAACTGGGTTGTAGAGCTGTCCATTGAATGGGGTTTTGCAAGTAATCTCTACAACCCAGAGAAACTGGGTTGTAGAGATTGTACAACTCCACCCCATCGAATGGGGACATTTTGAAGCAATTCCTTTCCATTGAATGAGGTGATTCACTGACGGGATTCTGGGCCAGAATATTTGACTGGTACTCTAAGGCCTATGGGGTGGCCCTTCAGCCGGAAGCAGAACTCACCATCTTCGGCTGCTCGGAGTCTTCTCTGAACTTTCCTACAGCTGTGCAAGTCTCTGACACTGGGGACAACTGTCGGCAAAAAACAAATTCTGAAGGAATGGAAATCTCTCTCTCCACCCTCTTTCCAATTGTGGTTGACGGACATGACCTCTGTTATACGCATGGAGAGACTTAGGTTCCTGAGAATCAATGCACTTAGAAAATGTATAACTATCTGGGACCCGTTTTTAGTCTACCTCAACGAGGCTAGGGGTGACGGGTGACCCAACCGGCTGGCTTCCCATAGACCCCTTGAGTGAGATCCCAGGTATATCGTTTACAAGAACATAAGAACCTTAGGTGGCTGGCGGCACCACTTTGTAATGTTGATTATATTTTTTGTTTTGTTTTTGATTTATTTCCCCTGTGTCTGAGCCTGTTTGTCTGTTTTGTTTTGTAGACTTTGGGCCCTATCGTTGCATCGGCGCAGTTTCTAGGCCGAGCGGCAGGCGCAGATCAAAGCAGTGGGCGTGGAAAGGCGCACTTGATATCGTCGTGCTGGCGCTAGATGCAGCCCAAAGCATTACAACCACGCCTTTTAGGCGTAAAATTATGCACCGTCATGCTCATTGGATAAGTGCAATAAACGAATCGCACGCTTGCCTTTTTAGCTCCAATTCCAGTGATCCCGCAAAACCAGACGAAAGCCAAACGCTCTGCCCCCCCCCCCCCCTCCCTTCATCCAGCCTGTCTGTCTGCATTATAGGCTATTATTCCATATTATTATGCTTCTCAAACCAATCTAACTGCAGTTTCAATACTGCAAGCATGTAAATACGCTACACTATAGCAAGATCAAAGTGAAAATAATGTTCTATGCATCAGCTAGAAAAATATAGCCTATTAGATTGGTGAAAGTTTGTCCAGAAAGATATCATTTTCTCTCGCCTGCTGCAGGAAGGATGATGCACATAAATATACCCTACAGTATGTCAAGTCATTGCATAAATGTGTTTTTATTGTAAAACTAAATGTGAAATAGGGCCAAGTTATTGGAGGGACATCACAGTATAGCAGATGCCATTAGAAGCGCGTTCCGAAGCGCGTTCCGCTGTTACTTCTCTAAATCACGTTAACTCGACAAGGGGTATATATAGGCCCAGGAGGACATATATGTTTCACTTAGGGTGGTGTTTTAATTTCGATGATTTATTTGGTCCAATATTGAAATGTTCTACAATTGCAGGCTGTGTTACCATTACACATTATTTTAGATCGACCTTTTATATCTATTTCGCCTCATTTGGTTGCTATTTAGTAGCGAAATTTAGTACCCAATTGCATGCTGGGGCATTCACAGGCAGTCAGAGAGAGACAGTCGTATTGTGCCTGTCAGACTGCCTGCAGCCTCAAAGCGGTACGGACGGAGTTGTTTTACCCAGGCTGGAAGCGTTGTCACACAGGCTTGTGACAGTAACTCAACGCGGAAGGATTTATTTCACAATAAACTGGTAAACGCACACCAATGCCTGCTCCTGTCAGTAGGAGAGAGGGAGAGAGTGACACAGAGAAGGGTGACAGAGGAGAGAGGGGACGGACTGGCCCATTGAATAGGCCTGCTTTTCAAAGGCGCAAGGCGCTAAATTAACGGCAGGTCGGAAGATAGGAGTACGCCGGTATTTAGCGCCGACACGCCCACTTTGGCGCATTCAGGGACTCCGCCACGCCCATTCGGCCTAAAGCGCATTTGGCAGCCTAAAGCCTATTGCTATTTTCCCGAAACAGGCGCTAGGCACGTTTTTTTGCGGTTAAGGCCCGTAATAGCGCCGATGGCCTGTGGGAGAATAGGGCCCTTTAAGTCTAAGTCTTTAAAGACGAATGTGTTGGAAATCGTCAGTGGAAATTGGCATGGAAAGAAATGGAAATGATCAATGCTTTGATTTTGTTTCATGACTGTATGTTTTTCTTCTTAGGAGAGAATGTAGTGCATATAGTTGCTAATAGCTTTCACTCGCTCCTGTAATCTCTGCATCTATATTATATTACACTTGCACTGTTCACGTCAGCTGCGTCAAGTCACATTTTGGGGAGCTGCACAGCAGCTGGGCCGGCAGGCTCACCAGCCGTGGAATAGCTCTCGGCGCATTCAGCGAGAGCTTTGACGTTGTCGCTTGTTTTCCTCATTGTGTCAGCGAGCTATTTCAATATCAGACTACTCTCTCAAGCCAGGCTGTCTCTTCTACATTCTGCAAATGCACCATTAGACTGTAATCTGTCTGTAATTGACGCCCACAGAACATTACATGAACAAAGGAAGTTGGGGGAAAAACCCGGCCGCTTCAGACTGGAGGAAGTTCGAACCCATGCAGATTCCTAAAGGCGGGACATCCGCTCATAGCCTACTTCTCCAATCACCTGGCTTGAGGCGGGACATCCCCCTATCATCGCTCATTATTTTTTCCCAGATATAATAGAGTTTCCCTTTCCATTTTGACCAAGTTTTCCCAGGTCAACAGTCATATGCACCGCACCGCACGCATGCACTTACTCGCACGACCGCAAGAGGTCGCATTCGTAAACATCGGTTGTTTTAACCACCTTGGAAATTAACCAATGTTGTCATTTTCCTTGCTTGTGAGGACGGCCTGGACAGTAACATCTTCCTCCGGTTTTCACACTCAGCAGAGAAACACCAATATTATTTATGTGAGGCTACGTGCATCCCCTCTCTTCCAGATGTAACAAACATGCAAAGACTTGAATCCTAACGCAACCCGCAAGTTACGCAATCCGCAAGTGCAACCCTCTGAAAAGGCAAACAAGCATCACACCATCTATGTGTCATCTGCAGTTCAATTATTCACCCCACCATCACTGTAGGCTCCAGAATGATTACCCTCCACCAGGATATACTCACTTACAGTAAGATATAATACCATCCACATATTATTCACTGAGATCTCATTACAGTCTGTAATCATAAGCAACGCATTAGGAGAATTGGCTTCTATCACACTTTGAGAGTCTGGCCCAGAGATCAGTGCTGCTTAGAAATATAGACACCCACATATCTTGCATACGGAAGAGGATTAGGGCCACGTGAAAAATGTATTTGTTTGTTTGATGATCGATTAATCTGTCGATTATTTCTTCGATTTATCGATTAATCGGATCAAAACAAATGTGTGGATTTTATTTCAACAATTTTATTCAAAAACAAAATGTTGTCAAATTGATAATATTAGTGCACAAAAGTGCATGAATGAATAATGAAAAATTATAATAAAAAATAACAACGTAAATTCACTACCTAAGTATTAACAGGATTTGCTACTTAATAGGCTACAACAGGCCATGGACTATGAAGGTGGATTGTTTCTGCAAGAACACTTTCTCCTTCTCTCTCTCATACGCACGCGCGCACACACACACACGCACGCACGCACGCGCGCGCACACACACACACACACACACACACACACACACACACACACACACACACACACACACACACACACACACACACACACACACACACACACCAAGCTGGTTAATCAGCAGGCACCAGCTATTAGATAACATTAAACGAGACATTTAACATTTCCTCACGTTTCCTCACTTCAAAACTCAAAGCACGTGTCTAATCATGTTTACAGTTTCATAGTAACGTTAACGAGCTTAGGTTGAGCCCCGTTCGTCCATGGCTAACGTTACGTTACGTTATCGTTTGTCCTCATTACCGTGGTGCGTCTGTGTCATGCAAGGTTGATTTTCATAGTTTGCAGCTAACACACGTTCATACTTTTACAGAATGTGAAATGCTCCCATACTTTAGATAGAGTTTAGTTGGGAAGTTTTTGCCACCTCCCCCTGCCATCTTAGTGCCGGCATGGGGCTCCCGTCTCGTCTTCATGGAGACAACACGTGACGTACTGTATAGTTAGTCTGCGACACAAGAAGGAAGGAAAACACTTTTTATATTTATTCTATCTTATTCTATTTTAATACTTTATTACTTCTACTCTATTACCTTTCTTATTTTACTGTTTGCCTCAACTGCCTTACATATGTAGCCCGTGGAATTGAGTACCACACAGGACACAATTACTTCTTTTGTGGTTACTTATCCCTTTTTTATTTTATATTACTCTTGGTTGGTGAGTAACAGCTTTACAGTGAGCTGTGCAACTTGCTCAACAATTGGCTTCGAGTGCAAAATGGAAATTAAAGAAATAAACAAACATGTCTCAAAAACATACAAAAAATACGGCAGTGAGTCTACAAGACAAAACAGAATGCACAAATGCATTACAATTAGTACATCTGTCACAAACTCACTATACATACTTCACAATAAACATAACTACAGTGTAAACCAACTCACATCTCAGTTTCTTTACAGAGCCCCAGGTTGGGTTACTGGATGATTGCATTCAACTTCACAGTGCAGTCTAGATTAAATAAAATAAGGTTTCTGTTGTCTCACAGTTCGTTTTCATAGATGCAACAATACATTAACCTTTGTGCAATTGAACAAAAACACCATACATGACGAGAGCAAACCAAAATAGCTGTAATGTGTTTACCTTGCTAGCTACTTCTGGTCCGTCATTGTGCTGGCACGTTCATAAACAACTGTCGCCGAAATCAGCCTAAAACATATCAATCCGTCACAAATGTAAGGACTAATATAATCTTCCACAGTTGTACAACAACATAAGAACAAGATTTGACAGGTAATAAACATATTTAAGGCTAGATTACCTACGATGCAGTCAACTCCCGTTTCTCTCATAGCCCTCTCTCTATCGCCCAAACAGGAAGAAAGACCAGAATGCAACGCGCTCAGTGAGAAAAGCTGAATCAAACACGCCCTCTAGTGGCGGAAAACTGTACCTAGGAATGAATCCCCTTTCTCCTGTTGATTCCTTTATACTCCTGTAACTTGTGAGTTAAAGGAACACTCTGCCCATTTTCAACCAGCTTTGTATCATTAGAACATCAGTAGTATATCAGAAAACTGTAAACTGTTTTGAAGTCTGTCATTTAATTTGACAGTTATTGAGTGTTAAAGTGTGGACCAGTGACATCACTGGTCCACACTAACTCAAATTAATAACTCATTAACTCAAATCAAATCTCAATAACTGTCAAACTAGATGAATGATGAATAGTTTGACAGTTATTGATGGGCGGAGTGTTCCTATAAGACATGAAATGAAATAAAATACAGATGTAAACATGAACTCAAAAGAAAACCTGCCTAATAGGAACTAAATGAATTCGACCACCTGGCTACACATACACTGTTTACATTGTTTGCCCTATTTAACGATATTACCCTATTGTTATTGTTGTGATTGTGTGCCTATTTACCTACTGCACCTTATCTGTAACGGAGCCGACGGAGCTGTACGCACACGTGCGTACTTGTACTGTGAGTGCAAAATGATTGATTGATTGCTTATTGGATCTGTACAATAATGATCTATGGCTGTCTCATTTTAACTCTCTTCCCATCTGGAGAGCATTCCTAGGGATAGATAACATGTATTTTGTCTTGTGACCAGACCAAGGTTGTATTGTCTCTTATGAAAGATCAAGGTTGAGCTTGTGTAGCTAATGGAAATGTACTGGGCTAAATGGAACTTCTGTGAGCAGTGGAAACTTACTGATGCCTTCTAGGTGGGGGGCTGGTGTTTGACTATATCATGTCTTCTTGTCAGAGAGTGTTAATATAGTCAAATACATGGCCCCAACAATAATAACCACAATTTATTTGCATGATTTAGACCAGTGGTTCCCAACCATTTTTCTGTTATGTACCCCTTGAGCTGTTTTACCATGCCGATAGTACCCCCTCACTCATGTGTTTCCATGATTCTCCTAAAGTTGTTATATTAAACTTTTAGTAGGCCTCTCTAACACATCTCATTAAATGAAAATAATTTGAATGACTCCTCTTTAATAAAATTTTGACAGTTTTCAATTGGTTCAGTTTTCAATGAGTTTTTATCATTTTGGAAATACATTGTAATCCCAATCTTTCCAAGTACCCCCTGCAAGCTGCTCAAGTACCCCTAGGGGTACACGTACCCCTGGTTGGGAATCACTGATTTAGACAATCTAATTGATAGATTTTCTAAGTCATCTAACAATCTAACGGTTTGTACAGAAAGTGGGTCAAAAGCAGGACAAGTGATGGAGGGACATTTTGAAAGCTGAAATATTTCAATGCTAATATTCACAACAGCCAACAATTACCTGTGGCTTGGCTTTCAAGTGTTAAATTCATAAAATTTGGAAATCAATCAGGTGTCAGAGTAATGCCTCCCTTGTAATTCAGTATGACAATGTAATTTTTTTAAACTGCTGTGGATGGATGAATTAGGATCAAATATTCAACTGGCTAATTGGACTGGCAGGCACAGCTTCCTTCCAGCTGGAGCTGTAGCGCTGTACCTGGCTCTCACTCTAACCCTAACCTCAGATCAGAGACAGTGCACCTGAAATTTGAAGTTGAAAAATCAACCTCTTTAATTTGAGAATTTCCTGACCCACTTTTGTGAGATGACAAGGGAAATGTGTTTGTTGAGCGCTATTTACATTCTTCTAAGACAAAGTACCGATACTACAGAAAATAATTGTTGATATACTGTATGTACGGTATGTGGGATCTGAAAAAAATGGGATCTGGTTCATTTAGTGTCGTGCACCTCTGATATGATGGATATGATGCAGTTTGGCTGATTTCTCAGGGTTTTTCCTGGCTCAGAAAGGGCCTTTGGGAGGTGACTACGCACGACAGTAAGCATGATCGGACCGATTGATCATGCTTACTGTTGTGTGTACATTTGACTTTTGGGTTCGTGTGTAGTCAGGTTTATCCTCCTGAACACAAATACTGTATATCAGTCATTGCCAGAACAGAACTTATGGAGCAATGTGATTTTACAGCACCCCAGGTTTTAGAAAGGAAGCCTCTTGAAGGTAACCTGACACAGCCAGATGGGGCGGTATTGTTTTCACAAAGCTGTGAACACAATACCGCCCCCGTCTGGCAGAGTCAGGCTAACTTGAAGGTACAAATGTGGGACTTTAACTTTGAAATTCTCTAAAACTATACAGTACAAATGGTTAATAGAAAAATAAAGTTTGTCTCCCGCAAAAAATAACTTTGTGGAGAGTGGAAGAGAGCAAACCTTAAAAAATCCCACAGCAACACTGGTCTTTGTAGTAGAAAATTTTAAAAAGCCTTTATTTTAAACATGGCTATTGTGCTGATATTAAATTATATTCCTGAGCACAGCTGGCTCTGCAGGGGACACCTCGGCATTCCGAAATGTCGGCACTCCGAAATACCGGCATTCCGACAAAATTCTAACCCTAACCTCGCCATTGCGAAAGAACCCTCCCCCAGACCCTAACCCTAAACCTAACCTCTCCCACCCCCCACGCCTAAGCCTAACCTAACCTCTCGGCGAAACATTTTTTGGAGATAAAAAAGGGCCGCCTCTCCGAAAGCATAGAAGTCAATGATCGGAATGCCGACACTTCGGAATGGCGAGGTGTCCCCGGCTCTGCAACAGGCTGGGGTCCCTCATGGACATTATTGTACAAACACTATCATACGCCTCACACTTGCCCCCATTATATGTCACTTTAAAGGACTTTTACTTTGCAATTTATAATTTGAGATTGTTTTCTGTTTGCTCCATCTTCTGCTATTGATGTGATCGCTGCACTGCATAATGCACTAACTCAAATTCCTCTTTGTGATATGATTATTATGACTATGGTTATTCAAATTAATCTTGAATCTTAAATATATATATAATATATATATATTAGGTATTCACTGTTTCCCAGAATTTAGACAGCAAAACTCCATTGAAACAGAGGATAATGATACTACTACTACGACTGCTACTACTACAATTCATGTATACTAGTGTGAAATTTGATGAAAATGTCTAATTGGAATCAATTAAGGGCTTCCCACAGACAGCCAGTGTATGATAATACAATATAATATACAATAATACATATCAGGGTTTCCCCCCACACACATGCACCCAAAGGCCCAAGGCCCAGAGGCAAAAAGAAAAGAAGAACAAAATTGACAATGACTGATTTAAGTTCAGGACAACCCTGACTGCATATTAACTCAAAATCAAACATTTGTACTGTATAGAATAGATGAAGAGAAGAGCGCTGCGTGGACTTAAAAATATGAGAGCCAGGTGCACGTGGATGGGTTAACTTAAAGTAGTTAATATAAAAATAAAGTTTGTCTCCCGCAAAAAAAACCTTTGTGGAGAGTGGAAGAGAGCAAACCTTAAAAAATCCCACAGCAACACTGGTCTTTGTAGTAGAAAATTTTAAAAAGCCTTTATTTTAAACATGGCTATAGATAAAATTATGCAAATAGGGAAAGAGAAAATACAGTCATCTTGGTGCTTAAAGGTACAACAACCCAATACAGGTCAAGAACCATATAGAAAAGATCACATGAAAGTTTAAAATTCCTATTTAAACTTTCATGTGATCTTTTCTATATGGTTCTTGACCTGTATTGGGTTGTTGTACCTTTAAGCACCAAGATGACTGTATTTTCTCTTTCCCTATTTGCATAATTGTGGAATTCTGATTGGATGGCCATCCAATGATGTAATCTTGCTGATTGTCTACATAAGGGCTGTCTTAGATTCACATGTCCTCTTACTCCCTGATGAAGGCTCCTGTGTGAGCAGAAACATGTTGGTGTTTTTGGGGCCGGTGTGCATGCACAGCAGGGCCCTTACATTCGACTCTGTCGCTGCATTTGCGCACGGATCCTGGCCGAGTAAATGTCTTTCCAGTCCGGTAGGTGGCGGTAATGCACCTCTGGCTAATAAACACATCGTTGCCTTGAACCAATGGTGACTGGTGAAAAGTGAAAAAAGCTCTCTGACTCTGTCTGCTTCATGTGTGGGCGTGCCGACTCCCGACACACAGGAGGACAGACACAGCGAAAATGGCAGCGGCTTCTAGGGATGGGCATTTTAAGCTATTTAAATAGTGTATTATGAACGAGTGCTCGGCGCGGGGGGCGCGGGCTGTGTGATTACTATGGTAATGTCTGAGCAGGGGTAATCTGCTGGGGCTGTTCACACATAACGTTTGCATTTTTGCATGGAAAAAGCGCTACCTGGAGCATTTTTTTGTCAGGAGAGGGACTGACTGTGATGATATTAGGTGACGCTAAGCTAACATCATTCTAAAGCCTACCTTTAGACAGTATCTCCGGTTGGAGTAGCGCTTTAGCTCTCTGACTCTGTCTGCTTCATGTGTGGGCGTGCCGACTCCCGACACACAGGAGGACAGACACAGCGAAAATGGCAGCGGCTTCTAGGGATGGGCATTTTAAGCAACTTAAATAGTCTATTATGAAAAGTGCTCGAGCACTCGCGCGGGGGGCGCGGGCTGTGTGATTACTATGGTAATGTCTGAGCAGGGGTAATCTGCTGTGTATGGGGCTGTTCACACATAACGTTTGCATTTTTGCATGGAAAAAGCGCTACCTGGAGCATTTTTTTGTCAGGAGAGGGACTGACTGTGATGATATTAGGTGACGCTAAGCTAACATCATTCTAAAGCCTACCTTTAGACAGTATCTCCGGTTGGAGTAGCGCTTTGGAGCAGACAAGTTGTGAAACAAGCGAAGGCATTTCATTTCCAATACATGTCCATTGTTGCTGAATAGTGATCACCATGATGCGATTGTCTCCCAAAAAGTGATTCTTTCTCCACATTTCTTGTGACTAACGTTATGGGAAACGACAGTGTAGTCAGTAAACTAGTGCAACGTTTTGAATGAGTTTTATCGGGCGTGCGCTATGAAGAAGCGTGCTTCTCATTCGGGAGAATATCTCCAGGCAGCTTTTTTCGGGAAGAGCTGGAAAACTTCCAGTTAAAACTTTCAAAATAATGTTACTTAAACAAAAGTAAATAGCTTATTGATGCACGTTGGAGGAGAAAAGGTATTTCAATGAATGAAGCAGCAAACCTTGTATCAAAATACTCGTTGTGATGTTATATGGCGTGAAACTGTGGCTGTAACGCATTACTCAAAATAAATAAGGTTACAATAAGCGTTTTATTTTGAAAGCAACAAAGCGGATGACGTACTAGTACATTATGGCTGACTTGACGCCCGGCCGTGCAGTTGCTCCTGAAGTAAAAGGTGCTTCAACGCGACCAAAGCGAAAGGCTCAAACACATCGAACCTGGCTAAACATCTTGCCGACAGGCACCCCGACCTGTTAAAAGAGTTTAAAGACCGACAGGTTAGTGAACGTGAACGATAAACATACATGCCCTCAAATAAGTCCAACGAGTATTGTGTGACAAGCGAACTTGTTTCACTGAAAAAGTTCGCTTGTCACAATAGCCTACTCGTTTACAGTGAAACACGAGGCAATGTGCTCGAGCACAGATCTCTGCCAAGGAAGGAGCAAGTCATGACATGTAACGTTTAGGGGAGGGGACATCAGATGACTGCATACCATGTAATATTTAATAACACTATGGGCCATAGTGTTATATTTGAATTTTGGCCCATAGTCTATGGCCCTCAATTCCAGTGTTATTAAAGCTTTTACATGGTAAGCAGTCATCTGATCTCACCTATCCTAATATTTACAATAATCCCAATTATTAATGATATACGAATTCATTGTAAAAAAAACACCTAGCCTACACGTATGGGGGGGGGGGAGGATGGGAATACACCACATAATAAGCCTACATTTCAATAGCCTACATTTATGTGTGAAAATAATATATATTACTAGATTAACCATAAATCTGGCACTTCATGTTAATGAAGCTTAAACCCAGGATTATTAACCCACATAGGCTACACTACAGCACAGGCACACTACACAAATGACTCAATACAGCTTGGCAGAGTTCTGCACTTTACTGAGCACACCGGCCCTATGCCAGGTTTCGACCTGGCCTTGTTTAATCTATAGCCATGTTTAAAATAAAGGCTTTTTAAAATTTTCTACTACAAAGACCAGTGTTGCTGTGGGATTTTTTAAGGTTTGCTCTCTTGCACTCTCCACAAAGGTTTTTTTTGCGGGAGACAAACTTTATTTTTCTATTAACTACTTTAAGTTAACCCATCCACGTGCACCTGGCTCTCATATTTTTAAGTCCACGCAGGGCTCTTCTCTTCATCTATTCTATACAGTACAAATGTTTGATTTTGAGTTAATATGCAGTCAGGGTTGTCCTGAACTTAAATCAGTCATTGTCAATTTTGTTCTTCTTTTCTTTTTGCCTCTGGGCCTTGGGCCTTTGGGTGCATGTGTGTGGGGGGAAACCCTGATATGTATTATTGTATATTATATTGTATTATCATACACTGGCTGTCTGTGGGAAGCCCTTAATTGATTCCAATTAGACATTTTCATCAAATTTCACACTAGTATACATGAATTGTAGTAGTAGCAGTCGTAGTAGTAGTATCATTATCCTCTGTTTCAATGGAGTTTTGCTGTCTAAATTCTGGGAAACAGTGAATACCTAATATATATATTATATATATATTTAAGATTCAAGATTAATTTGAATAACCATAGTCATAATAATCATATTACAAAGAGGAATTTGAGTTAGTGCATTATGCAGTGCAGCGATCACATCAATAGCAGAAGATGGAGCAAACAGAAAACAATCTCAAATTATAAATTGCAAAGTAAAAGTCCTTTAAAGTGACATATAATGGGGGCAAGTGTGAGGCGTAGGATAGTGTTTGTACAATAATGTCCATGAGGGACCCCAGCCTGTTGCAGAGCCAGCTGTGCTCAGGAATATAATTTAATATCAGCACAAAATAGTATACTGTTAGCAGGGCTTCCATTGAAGAAATGCAGTTTTCTATTGTAGTGCAGTTGTCTATTCAGTGAGGAGCTGACAACAAAGGGGGAACCAACTGCAAGGGAGATCTAGAACGTGAAATAGCAGTTTATTCACCAGACTACACTGGACTACAAGAAAATGGATGATATGCTACAGTATTCCCGACAAAGTTGCTCTGTTCAGAAAGCCTGTCCCTCTCTCGCTCTGCGCCTCTTCATCTCCCTGTCATCTGTTATCTCTTTTACCCCCCGCCTCCATCGCTGTGTGCACGGCTGGTGTGTAATTGGTTCATCTGTCCTTAGCGCTGGTGTGATTGGTGGATCTGGCATCAGGCCCCGGGGCTCCAATGATCTCAGTGACACCCGTGTTTCATGCAGGACGACGGCCAAAGACACAAGCACAGCATGCTCGACATTAATTAGAAAGGCAAGCTACTGTAGGGCCTCAGCATGGATAACATAGACAGAAGTGTGGGAAATCAACATCCTTGCAACATTTGCATGACAAATACGCTCCTACTGTAAAAAAAAATGTTGGGCAATCTGGCAGGACGGAATATATGTACGTGGTTATGCATACAATATACAGTATGCCTGCGCACTAGATTGAGAACACCAATAGTCACCAAATCAATTCCCACTGCTTACATACAGTATACCGAAGGAATGAAACAAAAGGCATGTGTGGAAGTAGAATAGCTAATTCTTGCAAATGCCTGCAAGAAACCAAGCTCGAGTTTATGCAGCACATACCATAAATAGAAACAAGCACACTCCCTGTAGGCAACAACCCCCGCCCCCCGTTTAAATTCAAGGCTGGGCCTAATCTCTAGCTGAGCCGTGAGTTGCACAGCGCTGAAATCTCACTGGAAGGGAGAGCAGCAGCGCATGCTTTGATCTTCCACAACAACAGCTAAACAGACCCTATGAAGCGTGACCTATAGCCCTTGCTTTCTTCATTCCATCCCCTATCTGCCTCTTCGCTGGATGCCCCCCCCCCCCCCCCCCCCTTCCTGGCCTGACCTGGAGGAGGACGAGCCAGGATGGGAGCGCGGAAGACACATTTCACGGTGCCTCTGCATTGATGTGTGACTAATAAAGATGGGTCTGTCCGTTAAAATTCATATTAATTGACAGCATTTTAAGTCTTTGGGCCCTTTCGTCGTACAAGCGCTATTTGCTTTTTGCGCAAGTGTCAATTTGCGCGCCGGGCACGATATCATCCAGTTTTGCGTCAGGGTCTGTGCGCTAACGCCAGTGGCGTGTCTAGGGAGTGGCCTGGGGTGGCATGGGCCACCCCTAGAATCTGATTGGCCACCCCAGGTGCCACCCCATATGATTGGCTCTCTGCACAGTCAGTAAACCAAGCTTCCGTGTATAGGCGCAATCCAGTCTTAAACCTGAGAGGCAGTAATGAGCCATAGTAGTGTCTAGCCTGCCGAAAGCCCCAGCGAAGAAGATCTTGATTTGAGGTTTTGGCGCAGCTGAGCAGCAAACAACTTAACGCTAAACCAACGTCGTGTGTGTGTGTGTGTGTGTGTGTGTGTGTGTGTGTGTGTGTGACGAAGTGAAGCGTCCTCTGTCTGATTCCTGGCGGCTACATGGACCAGGTGTGTTCTATATGCTATTTATTTATTGTGGCATGAGTAGACTCTTTGATACATATTACATAGCTACTGTGCCAGTGGTTTAAAGAAAGACAACATACATTACCTGCCAACAAAGAGGAGATTTTCACTTTGAAATTAAGCACCCTCGTTAAAAAAAAATATCATGACATGTTACGGTAGACTTGAAACTTCACCCTGTCTTTAAAACTAAGCCTGCTACTAACAGAGAAAATGGACAATAAACCTGTGTGCTAGGCTACCTGATAATGTGGTGCAGCAGGTGTGTTTTCATCTCAGCTTGCTAGTTGCTAACATGAGCAAACCTGTCATCAGTCATTGTTTGGTTGTCAATGCTAATGCTAGCTATGTAGGCCTAAATCTGTCTTGTGTAACTTTGTAGGCCTGATGTGAGCATGTGAAATGTATCCATGCATGCACAAGGAAATCTATTGTGCAAGACATATAAAGTGACATACAGTATGTCTTCATGTGACTATTACAGTATGAAAAGAAATCAGAACATTGAGGATTTCTTCTCCATCAAAACAAAGAAATTAAAAACTGCACAGCAGGACAGAGCAGCCAGCAGCACTGCTACCAGTCAGTCACAGTCAGAGCTGCAGGAGAGAGCAGCAACAAGCTCTCCTCCTTGTCAGTCAGATGAGTCAAGCCAGCAGCTTGACAGCAGGAGCCCCCAGCTGTATGTGTGCGTATGTATATACTGTAAAATCCTAATAGTTCCAGATTTATCTTTAGTAACCTAAACAGTTATCTTGATATTGCCTTGATGTCAATGGAATTGTGGTTAATTGCCAGACATTGCAACTAAAGTTGAAACTTGTCAATTATGTGTGTAGAACTGGGAACTGATTACATTTGTATGGTGCTACTCTGTGTGATTGATGGGTCTATTTCTCTTAAATTATGCTTTAAACACAGGAACGTAAGACACTGTAATGTTACTAATTAAAGTAGATATATGTAGTCTAGTTGAGACGAACATGGTAAATTAACGCTATTCTGACGTGTGCCGTGTGCGTGCACAGTGCGAGCGAGTGCGTGTGTTTTTTTGGCTAAAAGTCCAAAAAACGTCAAATTTTCTTCGGCACCGCCCGTGCAGGCGGCGCCGTGGCCACCCCTTCGTAAGTCTGTGCCCCACTTGTGCCACCCTGGTAAAAACAGTCTGGACACGCCACTGGCTAACGCAGCTGTGGGTGTGCCCTACGCCAAACCAGGCATTTCCCCACAAAATGCTTGCATTATACTACCATCCGTATGCGCGCGATTCTTTGCGCTAATACATCTGAAAAGCACCTCTTATCGCGAAACCCCCCCCCCCCCCCCCCCCCCGCTGCACCTGAGTGCACCAGTATCGTTGCCTCAGAGCACCCAGGACACATGCAAATTCACTCGTGGATTACAGTTCTCAATGGTCCAAAAATATCTAACCTGAGCCAACCCAACCCACAAACTACTGAATTCCTTTTAACCCTGTAAGACCCGCTGTTGCAGAATTACAAAATTTTTATTTGATCTAAAAAAAGGTATAAATGTTTGTTTTTTGTGTCCCCCCCCATAAACATAGTCATTGGGTCCTATTGTTCAGTCTAACAATGCTATTGGATAGGACATTTGTATATAAGTCCCGCCCACAAGGTCATGATGTATCACAACTTCCAGAACTTGGCTGAGAATTAACCACCCTTTGTTTTGTTTGGACTGGGTTTATCAATTCTAAGTAAGTAAAATGCCTTTATTTATTTTTTTGTGATCAGTAAAATGACTAGAACATGTACATATGTTGATATTGTGAAATGCATTCCCCAAATATTATATTATAGGCTGCAGCTATTGATTGTTATTATCAAGTATTCTACCGATTAATCCAACAATTAACGATCCCACCTCCTCCCTTTCCCTGCTCTCTCCTCCCCCACATTCCCTGCTCCCTCCTCCCACACATCCCCCCTCTCCCTCCCCACCTCCTCCCTTTCCCTGCTCTCTCCTCCCCCGCATTCCCCTGTTCCCTGTCTTTACTGCACACACACAATGATTAATCTCTGATACATTACAATTTTAGTTTAATTCAATTAAAGTAGGCTACCATTCTCATGATGCACTATGAAGGTCTTACCAGATAAGAATGAGTCGATAACCATTTATTTAGTCATCTGTAGTTTGCCTAACATTATGTAATGGTGGTCATGATTGTGGACGTTCACGTTACTGTGATTAGTGTAGTGAGTGACATATCCCAGTGTGCTGTGAAGTGTCACTGTGCACTGCAGACAGTGAAAAAAACGCTCTTAAATGGTCTAACATTAACAGACAGCATAGTCATATTGTCAACAACACATTTTAGCGATCTTGAATTACATGTTGGTAACGTTAGTAATCCCAGAATTTGCTTGATAGTTAGCTAGCATCCCGCTAGCGATTCTAACATTAGACACTAAGATGTCACTAGCTGTGTTTCCATTACAGTTTTTCGCAAAAGAATTGCGATATTTCTACAACTTCGACAATGTACAATTGCGACTTGTAGGCGTTTCCATTGAAGTTGCGTTTGAGTGATTCCCCGTTGCAGCAGCTGCCACAGTGATTACGCACGCGGATCTGCCCCATATCCCGTCCCCTGCATGCTCAAATCCAACCAATGGTCAATGCAAATCCCAACATGAAGTTACAATGCATATAAACGAGCCTGATTATCAATTCAAAAGAAAATGAGTCGCAAAATGTTGCTGGCTGCGTGAATGCAGTCAGCGCGACAGGCAGAGGAAAAAAGGTAGCCTAATAGCCTACAACTGGTCCGATTTAGAGATGGAGGGGGGAAAAGGCTGATTTGGTTCTATAATTGCACCTGAAACGTGTGCAATGTATTAGCCTACTCACAGTCACTGTATTCACTTCAGACAGCACCACCGCACCAGTGTGTGCTTTTCATCCTCTCATCTCGCCGCTGTGCCAAATGCGCGCACACAGGCAGCCTGCTGTCACCATGGACCGATTTCTGCCATTAAACATTATCTAATTTGCCCGGCTACGCTTTTGCATAACACTCGTCTTTCTGCTAGGTAGCGTTGCTTCAAAGTTTTCCACTTGCTGCGGAGGTTTTGACACGGCTATCGAACCTTACTTACCAAACTTATTTTCCGCTCCTTTTTCAAGGGATAATATGGGTCACATGACGTGCAAATGCGAAAAATGTGTTTCCATTACACTTTTGCGATAAACTTCTATATCGACACGTCTGAAAAACCACCTCATGAGAGCGAAAAAACTTTTTGCGATATTTGGGAGGTTTTTCGAAATTCACGTGTTTCCATTACCCAATTTCTATTGCGATATTTAGATTTTGCGCATTTCTGACGGTAATGGAAACACGACTACTGTCATGCCAGCCAACCTAACGTTACATGTAGTCAGAACTCGTCTGCTGAAGCCGTAGCTTTGTCTCCCGCATACAAAACCACCATCTGACACATTTTAATTCCATCTGTTTGTGACTCTGATTCCGGTACGAGTGAGTCTGGCCGGACATCAGTAATCATCTGGATGGCTGGCTGCGGACTGTCCTGACTGGGTTCTACTAGCGATAAGGATGATACGACTTCCAGTCGGATTTTCAAAGTAAAATGATTCTGCCCAAGTCTAAAGCACTCCGAAGCAATTGAAAACGTTTTATTTTTGTATTTCCCCTGTCTTTCTATATGAGAGATTTAGCTTGACCGCGCTGCACGCGGGACAAGAGCAGGGTGAGAGAGAGAAAGACGCTACAAATTCCAAGGTGCACGCACCAGTGCGTGTTATGAAAATATTTATACGCACTGGCCGATTTTAAGGTGGGAAAATGCCTGTAAATACACGCACTCTGGAGCCCTGCGTCCACGCAGCCAGAATGTAAAAGTGTAGGTCTTCCGATTAAGCAGTGATGGGCAAGCTACTTGGAAAATGTAGTAAGCTAAGCTATCAGTTACTCTCGATTAAATATAGCTAAACTACATTGAAGCTATCCCCAGAGAAATGTAGCAAGCTAAGCTACGAGCAACATGGCAAAAGCAGCTTGCTACATCAAAGCTAGCCTACCGGTACTTTTTTTCTCACATTGAATCAACTTCATGTCAAAGAACAACTTTCCACCAAACAAATAGGCACTTGTTGTCCGTCATAATGGAACTGGAAGTGCTTTATCGGCTACACAGGCACACTTGACATATGCAATGTCTCCTCCTGTTTAATCCAAACCCCAGCAGAAATCTCTACTGCGTGCTTTGCTCATGGATTTTCTCTGGCGAGTAGCTTGTAGCTTTTGCGGGAAGCTACAAGCTACTTGGGTCTATAAATAGCTTAGCTACTGAAAAAGCTACTTGGTTCAAAAGTAGTGAAGCTACCACCAAGCTACTGAGAAATGTAGTTAAGCTATGTAGCTTCGCTACTTGTAGCAAGCTACTGCCCAACACTGCGATTAAGGATTTCAAAATAAAATCCTAAATGCTTTATTTGTTTCTCCAAATGTGAAAAGCATTTTATTCTGAAAGTAAATCGTGGTATTTCCGTTGCTAGTATGGTGTAACTGACGCTGTTTTGACACAGCCCAATACTGCCGTGTTTCAGAAAGACATCAGTTTAAATTTCTATAGAGTGATTACATTGATTAACTGTTTATCTGGCCGTGACAATATCCAGGCATAAAGATATACGGAGATGTGATCTATGGTGATTATGATGATGATGACGATGATGATGATGATTATTTTTATTATTATTATTATATATTTCGCATTGACATGGATATATCTCATCACTATGATAGCCTAAAGCAGGCACTTGTGCCTAAAGCTGCAGTCAGTTCAAATGGCAGTCTATAAGGTAAATATGGAAGCAAACTCACAATAATAACTCACAAAAATCCAGACCGCTTGCTTTCTTATAAACAGGATTTACTTGTACTTTTACTTTCAATACTTTTAAGTACATTTAATATTAAAAAAATACTTTTGATACTTAAGTATAGAAAATATGAGCTACTTTAAGACTTTTACTCAAGTGATATTTTAATGGGTGACTTTGACTTTTACCCAAGTCATTTTCTGGTAAAGTATCTATACTTTTACTCAAGTATGGATTTCGAGTACTTTATACACCACTGCGTGTATCTCGAGAACCGTTTGTTGGATCGACTTCAAACTTGGGGAGTGGGCTTTAGGGGGACCTGACGGAGTGCAGTGTGTGTGCGCGTGTGTGGCGAGGGGGGGGGGCTTTGGCGTGCCCACGGGGTTGTGCTTTGGGGGCAACAGGCACTGCAATAGTAATACATAAAATACAGACTGGTTATTTGGCCCAGTGTTATGAAAACATATACACAGGCATACACTCAGTCAGACTGCCCTTGGGAGACCCCAATCTCACTCTTCTACGCGTAACTGCATCCCATAATCAAAAAAACTAAACAATTACTCTAACACAAATGCACAATAAAAAACTTGACAAAAACACATAAATACATGGCTTACAGCACATACAATAAACCCATCATGAATACATAAACAAAACACTAAAATAAAAGCAGACAATAACAATATATGGTTTACAATAGCATCTCAGTATGTTAACACTCACTAACAGCTTGGGGGAAAACACGGTCCTGGCGGAGATCTGCACTCCACCGAGTGCACTTTTGTAGTTACTACTGTAATTGCTGTTGTGTCTGCTAGATTTAGCTAGACATATTCTCTGTGAAGTCCTCTGAAACATCCTTGTGAATTAGGGCTATACAAATAAACTTGACTTGAATTGACTTGACTTAATCGAGCAACCAGATAAGAACTACTTTTGCGTTAAAGCGCAACAGTCTATCTTAAAATGAACAACTACTGTACATTGGTTTCCAGAGACAGTTGATCTCATTTTCTCTGGCCAGTTTCTTCGCTATTTAGTATTTTCTCTCTTTCTTTCTCCACTTTAGCGGTTGTTGTGTGCTTGTCCATGTTGTGCCACACTAATGAGCATCCTTGCGAAACACAGTCTAAATGACGTGTCGATTCAAATCATTTTTGCCTCGAACATTTTTTGTAATCAAATTCCTCAAGTTACTTGAGGAATCTTTTCAGCCCTATTCCTTTAACCAGGAGGAGGGTAGAATACAATAGAATAGAATAGAATAGAATAGAATAGAATAGAATAGAATAGATTAGAGCAGATGCCCGCCATTGTCACAGAACACTCAGCCCAGATGACCCAACACAAAAAAGACAGTTTTAGGACATTATGAAAAGTGGGAATGGTGTGTGTTACTGCCATAAATGTTTTTCAGCTTTCATGTTGTTATGGTATATGGTATGCTTCAATCCTTTTTGGGCTCTCTCTGTCCTGCTCTCCGCTGCCGGCAGCTGCGCTGAGTAATACCTTTGATGTCTTTCAAGTGGAAATTCGTTCCCCTAGCACAGATTTTCGTTATCAGTTTTTTTTATGTATATACTGAATACTGATTACTGATCATTTGCGGAAAAACGGGCAAAAAAAATCGAAAATATAATTTTATTATGTTTTTTTCCCCCTCCAAGTGAAATGTTTTATGGTCACTCATGATTCAGTAGGTGGCTGGTTGGCTTGGGTCCAGCCAGGAAAACTCTTTATATAAGGATTTTTCAAAATGTCTATGGAGAAAAAGAATGGGGAATTCTCTGATGGAACAGGAGCTGAGAAAAAGTTGGCGGTCACTGTTCTGTTGAGCTCTACAGATGTAGCACTAGATTCTAGAATGAGCAACATTCATTTACTATAGCATAGCTTATTTGCTATAGCCTTTCATTTGGAACTTCTTGATCTCTGCTCACTTAATAAAGGATCATTTGATGTATCTTTTAATTTGGTTCAATATTTTTTTTACGCCTACTTTGCAGTCTTCCGCATGTTGTTTCCCACCGCGATTATGATCAAATATGCTGAATTGCAGTGCTTGGCTTTTAAAACGTTGCACTTTTCAGTTTCTATATGAAATCATAGTTAGATTTCCATTCATGATTTTCAAATCATGCAGGGAAAGCAGTTTTCATAAATATTTACACCGTACTCATTTGTTGGCCATCTCTCAGACCCCCAAACAACGCTGGCCTTTCCAAGTGTTCATTCAGCCTCTGTGTTCAGGCTGTGTGACTGTGAGCAATATTGCCAGGAATGGAGATTTCTAAAAGCACCCTGGCTCTGCGGCTCCAGGAACGAAACTAGCCACTGATACAGAGAGGCTGACACAGACTCAAGCATGAATGCTTTCTCATTTCTCTACTGTCACACACTCTCATATTCAGTCTCCATCTCATCCACAGACCCTCCAGTCGCCTCTGCGTTTACTCACCTTCAACCCAATTTAAGAGGGAGGGAAGCAGAAAGAACGCTATGGAGTCTTGGTGTCTAGTCGTCTACCTCTCCAGCGATTTAACCAACTGCAACCTCCTCTGCTTGACTGATCCACTCTGTTCCTTGCTGCGTGTTTGCTCATATATATTACAGTTTGTGTTCACGGGCCGCTAGGCTGTGTTATAAATTAAATATTAAGCATTCACCTATCATGCTAGTTGTGTTCGACCCAGGCAGAAATTATTTGAGCCTTCAAACTTCATTTGAATCAACATGCAGTTTGCGAGGGCACCATATTCAGCTTAATGATACATTGCGGCAAACATGAATACTTAGTTTAGATTATATTGAATGCCTTAGTAAACAGGGCTATAAAGATATTAAAGGCAGTCCATGTAAGATTTCCACTTTATAGCCTCCACTCTTCTCAGTAAGTCATAATATTTATGTTGTTATCCGCTGTATTCAACTCAATGTCATTTTAGGCGCCCATACAGCTGGAGCTCCTCCCACCTCTGTTATCGGTACATGGTCAAGCCCCGCCTCTTCCGACAGGTGCATTGTGCAAAATATGGTGGACACGAGCCAGTCCTAAGACTGAAAAACTGGTATGCCTCCTACACTGAATTTGACAGAGCAAAGCCAAAAAGCATTGAATTTTTGTTAAAAGGAGGAACCGGGGGTTCGTCTGTCATGCGAACTGTGGCTAACTTTTGTCAACCGATGAGAAAGTGAATGGAGGAGTTATTGACTTATAATTGATCTAGTGCAGTTTGACATTGTTCTGTGTACTCACTACTCAGAGCATAGCTCGTGCATAGAGGGTGGCATGTTTCACTTGCTTTGTGCTTTGTGTACATTGTTTTGTGGAGCTTATTATAAAAGCAAAATATTATAATATCTTAAGATTGACCGATCCAGTCAAAATGTTCACCTTAACAAAGTTCCCTTTAACGCTGCAGGGCAATGTAACTTGTCTTTGTCTTTCTATGACCATAACCATGTTCTGTGGCACTGACTGCACCCTCAATTACACTCAGTACGTTTACATGCAGAGTTAAGTCGAGCTATGGTTATAGCTTGATTAGGCTATTTACTCGGACTACTATATTGTCCCAGTATACAAACACAGGTGAGAAATCGATTTTTTTGATGGAATCATGTTGCCTCCGCTACGATAGGTGGCAATATGCACTTTCCCCGCAGGCTCCGCCAATTCTAACAGCTGGTAGCACCAAGTCTCTTAATAATGCAGCTATTTCATTAAAAAAAGATGATATAAATATACAAACGTTTCCCCTCAAAACGATCACTTCTGGCCCATATAATATGTCTCAGACTGTTTTCAATAATGAAGACTACTTCACTAGTCAATGACTGTTTATCCATCCCATTCACTAATCCATGGTTCCTTTCCATTCATCTCTCTCTCCCCTGCAGCAACGCCCTCAGGTTACATCAGCCATTCATAAATATGCACGCCCTCTTTATCCCTGTCCAATCAATGTCTCCCACGCTTTCCCTCTCTTCGGCCGTTGGCCAATCACCTAAATGAAGTTCTATTTCAGACTCTTGCAAGTTGTAACTCACCCTGTTTGTCACCCATAGCTGCCGTTCCTGCGTAGCTGTTGCTTTGCCCCTCCTCCTCCCCTGAACACCACCAATGTCATGACTCCAGTAGAACTCCCTATGGGGGTTCTCTATCCTATATATCACTGACGTCCTCCTCTTGTCTCAGAGGAGCGTCATCATACCATGGAGTCATTCGCCAAATCTAAGTGTTTGTTTTATCATTAAAGTTTATCGTACTTTCCTTCTAGTCTCTCATTATTGAAATAGTGTGGCAGTGTGTTCATGTTGAGAGACGATGCGCCCTGTGTGTATTTTAGTGATAGGACATTGTATTGCTGTGTTCTGTGTTTATGTGGTCGAGCGAGGTTGTGTTTATGTGAAGAGAGTGCCGATAAACCGTTCAAACGCAGGGATGGTCAGGTAACACAAAGCTGCCCCTTGTGAGCTCAATACAGTTGATACATGTACACATGTTACATTTTGTCAATTTAAAAGATAACTATGCATGTCAAGAAAGTCGCAGTTTGTCCTGAAACTGAAACGGCTTAGTTTTGTCAATCAACTACATCTCGTCACACCATCAACAACAATGGACTGGCGGGGGAGACGTCACTTATGCGACTGGTTGTGCGGCGTCTTTCTAATCACAGTTTTATCACAAATTGCGACTTTCTCGACTTGCAGAGTTATCTTTTCCTGACAAACATGACGTGTACTCCCGTGGCCCAATTGAAACGGGATCAAAAAGGTAGCATATCGCTCCGTTCACTACAGTGGCGCCGGAACGAGTTTGCAATTAGGGGGACAAAAGCAGGAAGGGAGTCTTGACGTTTTTTTGGACGTTTGGATGATTTTTAACCATATTTAGAGGAATATCTCATTTTAAATTAACATTAGGATTATACTGTAGTGATGTCATTATTCAGTATTTTCTCCTTTTCTCACTCACTTGGTGACCTGCTCTCCCTTTAGGTCTTTTACAATTACACTACAACAGACAGCAACACTGAACTTATTATTATTATTATTAATATTATTATTATTATCACTTTGAAACACAGTGCAAAACTTGTCATCTCAACACAAAAATAAAATAAAACTAACCGTATACTATATCATTATAGCAGCAGCCATTGACAACACTGTCAGGATCGGTGTTAGACATGTGGATCTATTCGCGGGTAGTTGATGGCCAAGACACTCTCGGTAACTGAAGTCTCGATGAGTAGGGAAGTTGTGGAACTTGATAGCTAGGTCTGCACTGTTCGAGGTTGGGAACGGTTGCAGAGGTTGACGTGATCTTAGTTTATGAACCACTAGAGAGGACCTGCAGAAACGGGCCTTTATAGATCCCGAATATGACATCACCTGTGTTATGACATCACCAGCGAGACCATCCGAAAGGCATGATTGAGACACTTATGAATCATGACATCATCACCGTCTGCGACGTCATCAGTGATCCACGACATCATAGTAGGAATGATGATATCACAGTAGGAATGATGACATCATCCTAACAAACACATTCAAGCCATCCTAAAGTGCATTAGTGAGTGCAGTACAGACTCAGAGTCCGGGTCTGTCTGTCTCTCAGGTGTAATAATCCCACAACGATCACGGCTTTAACAAGCATCACAGGCTGTGTAAACAGTGTAAAGTGGGCTCTCTGTAACTTGATCCCCGGGTCTGCAATTGCCCCCTCAGATTTTTGAGGCGGGAAAAATTAGTATTAAAAAAAAAAAATCAGGGGGACCAAATTTTTAGGGGGACAAAATGTCCCCATGTCCCCCTGCTTCCGGCGCCCGTGGTTCACTAGCATTCATATTTTTTCACACGCTGGTACAGGGAGAAAAGCAGGAAGTGACGTTCACTTTGGCTCTCTATAGGAGCACTGCTCTCCCCCCCAAAACCCAATGAAAACAGACAAAGAGAATGATGATAAGAAAAAACTGCATTCAGTGAAGAGTGTCAGTCGGCCAGACAGCACAGATATCAGAGTAGCAGGTGCAAGTTAGGCAGAAAAATAGGTCAGAAACTGATTCATAACAGAATGTAAATTGCTCTGATATTCACATTGCCAAATCTATATAGAAAGAGTTTTTGGCGACCAGCCGAAGCTAGTGCCTCGTTCTCTCATCTTGCCGCCCGGCTGGCCTGGGAGCATGGGGGCTGCTGCCCAACTGCCAGACCTGGCCTGCTTTTGAAGCCACCACGGCTGCGCTTTGCACGAGGCTTTGCACTTCCACGCCACGGTTTGGCGACCATGCACCGCCTCCGCCGACTGCCATGAGGGGGTGGATCCGACGACTTTCGTCTTCCCCCGCAACGACGACAGCTCCCGCCTGGGTTGTGCCGCCAGAGACCGCCACTGCAGCTCCAGCCAGGTACAAACGATGCCACCTGGCCTGGGACCACAACATCTGGCCCGACGCCGAGCCACGCCGTCTTGACAGCCGGCACGGTTTCAAACTGACTTTTCTGCCTACTTGCAAGTGTCCCACACCAGTTTGACGGGGACGATTCGCCCAGCCTGCACACGCTGCTGGGCCAGCACACGCTGCTGGGCCTCCTACGCTTCACACCCCAGTACCTCTGATTTATTTGGTTTTGCATGCTTGTGTTTAATGTTTAACAATGTATTGTTTGCCGCACTTGCGATTTCTGGGGGGGCCTCTGTGGTGACCGCACATAGTCTGCTAGGGACCTCTAGCGGACTTGGGACAGAAACCTCAAGTGCAGTCATGTGACTCTGGTGGGATGGGCAACTGGGGCTATATAAGCTACGTCACGGTCTCTGCTCTTCAGTCTACGCCTCCTAGCACAGGAGGCAACTAGACCACTCTACACAGCCTGCAGCTACTAGCTAGTTACCCACTCTGTTAGCAAGCTACCAAACGCTGTAACTTCTGTATCTACATAGATAGGGACTTGTAAAATAAACAACGCCAGCACCTTGCTGGGTCAACATTTACTTCCTCACTTGTCATCCCTACCAGGGCTTAAAATTCGGTGCGGGATTGTGAGAATCACACGTATTTTTGCCAATTCCCGCAGATTTGTAATTCATAATGCGGGAGAAGTCCCGCATTGTTTGGTGTTTGTGCACCAAGGTCTATAATGTTAAGCCGACAGAGCGGAACAAACGTTTGCTGAATACGGAAGAGTGGTCGCCATGTCGGACACTTTAGAGGGCGGACTGTTAGCTCAATGTTACCTCAGGCAGCGGTGTAGCCTCCCCGCTCGGCAAGCAGCATATTTGTTTTGACCAAATATTGCGCATTCAAAGCACTTCATACTCCCAGAGCTGGCGTAATCCATATAGAAAACCCTCATGTTTTACCCAAAATGAAACGTCCAGGTTTTGTGTCGGTCGGTGGCTCTAGAACAGCTGGCTAACATTACAGTGGCTAACCGGAGCTAACGTTAAATTGCGTGTGGGGTAAGTCCCTCTATAAACCATAATATCTGTGTCGTTTCACCTTTGATTGAAAAACGCTTCCACCTGATTATTTATGTAATACATAAAACATCAGTGAACATCACATAATGTATTTTCTTTAATCAGGTGGAAACACACAGATAGCCTAATGGTTTATAGTGGGACAGACTTCCCATGCCTGCCCATTCACTTCAACAGAACTCTCCCCAATGCCAAATTTGTTACAGCTTTGCCAGTAACAAGACAGTAAGAAAGGCAGATGTAGTGAGCAAAGATGGATGATTTAACTAATATTCCAGACCTACCATTCTCTGACCTAACCAAATCTAACTGACATCACTATTGTGAACACAAAACAAAGAACTTCTGATATAATATGATTATATGAGTGTTTTATTAAAGTGTATCACTCAATACAAAAAATAAAGCCTTTGATAGAACCAAAAGCCTATGGCTCCTAGTCTGCAGGTAAAACACATTGACAAAAAGCCATAGTAATTTAGACTCATTTAGAACTTCCTTTTTTAAATACAAAAATGTGAAATTATCGCTTATCGGACATGAGAAGCAGATATTTGTCGGTTATAGTATCGGCTGAAAAAAGCCCCCGCAAAGTCTATAAATCCCCCCTATCTGAAGAACATAAGGGGGGAATTCCCCCCAAGTTTGCAAAGTGAATTTTAAGCCCTGCCTACATTATTACGTTTGCAGCATTAAATAGCCTAAATAACCTCTAAGACAAAATAGAAAAACATGCCGTTTACAATATTTTACTTACCTTTGAAAAATAGCATGAAAAGCATCGTTTTGGAGGGTAACTCGTAGAATGCTGACATTGTCCGAGGGTCATGTCAAAGATAGTATAATGGCCCAATTCCACAGCAGCTAGTAGCGCGGTCCCGCTCCGCTCGACTCGACTTTTGGTCTCATCCCACCGTCAAAAACCGGCCCAGCTCGGTTTGATTTTAGGCCGAGTCGTGCTACTTTTGGTCCCTGCCTCGTCGGGGTACTTCGGGCTGGCGAGTAGGTCCCAAATGGTGACGTAAAACTCTATGGCTACTGATTGGTCAGAGAGAATCGTGTTTACTCTGTCTACTGACTGTCAATGCAATGCTGGCGGCTGCATACCAGTTTAGTGGTCTTACCTTATCTTCTGTTATGTATATTTCCATCAGTATTTTGTGTCGCTGCCTTCACCTCCGGTGAAATAAAATCGTGGCGGGTGTTCAATTGTCTGAGAAAAAAGTCTGCTGCTCGCTCAGGGAGCTCTGTAGCTGAGAGGAGGCTGCAGCGCTCCGCTAGGCCGCAGCGGGTGTTTGGAAGCCCCGGTCTTGCCTGGTGAGAGGCTGCGGGGTAGAGGCTTCACTCTGTTGCGCCTCTCCCGTCCCCGCACAGCACAGCACATGCCTGTGATATCATTCTCTTGGCCGATTGTCACATTTGCCCATGTACACTGTAGGTCATTTAGAGGCACCAGTATTTCATAAACAGTTTAAAAGTTCTGTGGATGGATTTAATTGTAACGTTATGTTATAGCCGAAGGACAGATATGCGGTCGCTATTTTTAGACGACCAGCTGTGGGCGGGGGTGGGTGGGGGCACATGATCCGCGGTGGAAGCAAAACGTCAATAGGGCTGATACGATTAGAGCCGAGTGGTGACGAGCTGTACAGGGCAGTAAAATGTGGTGGAAATGAGCCATATGAGGCTGTGCTTCATCCGCCCCGCTGCTCCGTTCGTACTGGTTCTCCCCTACTGCAGGGATGAGGTATTTTTGTAGGCTTACCCAGAAATCGCCACCATGTTGGTTTGTAAGGGGAAAAGGCAATGGGATTTTAGGGATTTTGTTTAAATGCATGAAATAAGGTCTGTGGTTAACACAAGCTTATAGGAGTGGAAATTTGTGCTCAGAAGGATAATCTTCACAAACGAGGACCACTTTTATTACTTTTGAAGCGTAAATGTGTTTTTTACGGGATTTTCCGAAAATGATTCAAACCGCAACCGCTCCAGTGGAGCTGCTCTGTGGCCAGCAGATCAGGCTGTGGTTGTACTGGTCAGCTTCCAGGTGTGAATGTGTGTGAATGTGAACAGTGCAAAAAAAAAGCATTACTCTCAGTGAGACTCACCCTGTATAAATAAATGTAAAAAAAAAAGATTCCTGAAGTTTGGTACGACTAAGAACAAAAGTATGGACAAACGTATCAGTAGGGGATTCTCAGGCCTAAAGTGCGACTTGGGACTTTTATTCATATGCAAAGCCAGCTGTGCGGTGAAAGACGACCCAACTTGTAATGCACGGATAGTAAAAAACAAAAAGAAAAACATTAAATTAATGAACAATTATTTAGTTTAATTCTTGACTTCTCATTATTATGGATCTGGAGCTACTTCTAGTGCCAGCCGTCTCTTCATGACCAGAGCAACATTAATATTAATATTAATATGTCCCATGAAGTGAGGCCAATTTCTAATTTAGGCCCTGGCCTTAAAAAGTCTACTCCACTGTCTAGGTCACATTTCTTCATAATGAAATCAGCACATATCAGTGATTAGATTCTTCCTGGCAGTTTTCTCTGTACATTTCCACAAAAACAGTTTAAGAATTCTCGAGCGAGGCTGTAAAACAAAGTGACATCTAATCTGTTGTTTCGCACTCTGTTTTGCATCATGCATTCTGCATCACAGATGGCTGAGTGTAATCCATTTTATTCAGGGTTGTATTTAGGGATTAATAATGATAGAATGTGTGCATGCATGACAGAAAGACATGACACAACAGTTTAAAAATAATTATTTGGTTGAGAAGCAGCAAACCTGCAAAATGGGAACTGAATGCAAATAATAATAACTGATCAATCTTTATCCTTGGACAAAAAAGTTTTTAGCTAGTTTGTAGCTTTTTGTGCTTGGTGCACTTGATGCAACTGCTAAAAACATATGATTTAACCTTTAGATTAAACTACACTATAGCGGCAAAATATTACAATACCGGTATCTCAAAATTGGCCAATCCAACCAAAATCACAAGGTGCTTCACATAGGTGCTGCAGAATGTTGCAATGTGTGTGTGTGTGTGTGTGTGTGTGTGTGTGTGTGTGTGTGTGTGTGTGTGTGTGTGTGTGTGTGTGTGTGTGTGTGTGTGTGTGTGCATATGGCGCTGTTTAGAAAAGGCCTGTTTTGTTTGAAGTAACCAGACGGAGAGCCATGAAAACATCACCAAGTCCTCCGAGGCTTTTCTCACTCACCTCCATGTCACCTCTCCCTCCCTGCCCGGGTTGTAGCGGCTCATTTTTAAAGCTAGAGTGAAGCTACTGATGTCATATTAAACTAGAAGATCTAAGGCATCCATTGATACCAACCAGGACATGCTAGCTTGTCAGCAAGGGCGGTAAATACCGCTCCAAACTTAGACAAAACTTTGGAAAGGGAAAAACGGACATGGCCATATTCAAAGGGGTCCCTTGACCTGTCACATCAAGATATCTGAATAATAATGGGTTCTATTGGTACCCCAGTCTCCCTTTACAGACATGCCCACTTTATGCTAATCCATTTTATTCTTCGTCGTTCTCAATGTATATTGCCGCGACGGCCCTGGTCACAGCAAATACACAGAAGTAGAAATCATAATATGATAGTAAGCAGTGTCATCAATAAGACTTATCCTGGTTCATATTTCCCTCTAAAATCCTGAGAATTCCCCCCTCCCATGCATCATCGTTGTTGTTTTTTTGCAATCCTAAACAGCATGATCATCATTTCCTTCATTTAAAAATTCCCCCCTCGTTTCCAGTATGTCGTTAAGAAAAATCTTGATGTGAAATCATCATATCTGCAGCAGTAATTGCCCTGGCAGCCGACAGATGCGCTTTAAAGTGCTAATGCAGAAGAAGAGTCGACTGACTTTCTTACATGAGGGACATGAGCTGGTGTCAGCACATCCAGGCCGATAATGAGTCCACGCGGCGCAAAGTCACTTAAAAGTCAACCAATGTTGATTAAGGGGGAACTTTCACAACTGATTTGCTGTTTTGCGCCGAGAAGAGCCCTCTCTAGGCTCTCAATGTGTTGGCTCTTGCAGCTGATCTGAAGTCAGATTTGGTTTGTTGGGGCGTCCCGGTGGCTCACCTGGTATAGCGCCTACCACAAAGGCTTAGTCCTTCGAATCCGACCCGTGGTCCTTTGCCACGTCATCCCCTCTCTCTCTCCCCACCTTTGCTGTCTGCCCACTCTCCTATCCAATAAAGGCAAAAATGCACCCCCCCCCCTCCAAAAAAAAGTTTGTTTGTGTTGACTCTTTGGCAGCGAGAGAGTGAGTCTCTTGAAGCATTTATATCACCACCCTAACACACACACACACACACACACACACACACACACACACACACACACACACACACACACATCCTCCATCACCCAAGCCAATCACAGGCTGAGCCTCAAACAGGTTTATTTATAGGGCATCTAAGCATTGCATGTGTCTAAAGCTGTATTGATTCACAGTCAGGAGAAACACAAGCTCCTACGTTAATGATTGGTCGGTGAAAAAAAACAGCTATAAAGTAGCTTGCTGTGTGTACTCACTGTATGTACACTGCTTGTGTGTGTGTGTGTGTGTGTGTGTGTGTCTGTGTGTGTGATTTTACACGCAATGGGTGTGCACTATATTGACAGTGACACCCAAACAACCTGCATTGCCCACCCTTATTTCTGCCTGGGTGCACGCACGCACGCACACACACACACACACACACACACACACACACACACACACACACACACACACACACACACACACACACAAAAATGTATCCTCAATCTCTTGTGGCCCACCACCCAGCATCAACAGAAATGCATCATGGTTAATTAAGATTGGTGGCAGGGGAGCACCTTGTGGCTGAAGAGGGCAGGTGTGTGGGTTGGAGGGGGAAACAGCTGTGTTTCAGAGGCAGAGAGGTTCTGCAAGTCCAACACAGATCGATCGACTCACATGGCTCAGGCACATGTGCTGTAGTTAATGCTGCTCTAGGCTAGATTTCCTTTATGTAAAAATAAGCCGTCTTATCGGTCTAAATACAAAATGGGGCTGGGCGGGGATTGGGGGGGGGGAGTCTCATCCGATCTTATGTTTTCGAGATGCTGTAGATTCTCCCTATTTGGCCAAATTCAATTATGGTTTTGGGTCACTGGTGGGGAATCTTGTCAAATAATCATATCTATATTTTCCTTTGCTGTATCTTATTAGTATTTTGCTGCCAACACCAAATTTTCTGACAGGGATCATTAAAGTTTCATCTTATCCCCCTTATCTTATGAATATAAGAACAAAAAGTATGCATATTTTAATTTAGATTAAATAATGTATTCAAATAAATAATGAACTGCACTTTGAAAAATGTTTCAGTGCATCAATTTTATGGTGAACTAGAAAAGTGCACTCAGTAGAGTACAGATCTCTGCCAGGCACTGCTACACCTAACCATGGCCAAACCAAAAACCCAACTGTGAAGGCAACCGCTTGCATAACAGGGCAACATTAAACCGCCACATTGTTTAATTGAGTTTGGCATATGGCCAAGAGTGAACGGCACATATCGGCCCCTATCGTTGCATCGGCCTAGTTTCTACGCCAAGCGCCTGGCGCAGTGGGCGTGGACCAGCGCACTTGATATCTTGGTCTTGGCGCTACACGCAGCCTAAACCATTACAACCACGCCTTTTAAGCGTAAAATTATGCACCGTCATGCTCATTGGATAAGTGCAATAAACGAATCGCACGCTTGCCTTTTAAGCTCCAATTCCAGTGGTCCAGCAAAACCAGACAGAAGCCAAGCGCTCTGCCCCCCCCCCTTCATCCAGTCTGTCTGTCTCCATATAGGCTATTATTCCATATTATTATGCTTCTCAAACCAATCTAACTGCAGTTTAAATACTGCAAGCATGTAAATATGCTACACTATAGCAAGATCAAAGAAAGAAGATATCGTTTTCTCTCCCCTGCTGCAGGTAGAATGATGCACATAAATATACCCTACATTATGTAAAGTCATTGCATAAATGTGTTTTTATTGTAAAACTAAATGTGAAGTAGGGCCAAGTTATTGGAGCGGACATCACAGTATAGCACATGACAGTAGAAGCGCGTTCCGCATCGCATTCCGCTGTCACTTATCTAAATCACGTTAAATCCACAAGGGATATATATAGGCCCAGGAGGACATATATGTTTCACATAGGGTGGTGTATTCATTTCGATGTTTCATTTGGTCCAATATTGAAATGTGTACAATTGCAGGTTGTGTTACCATTACACATTAATTTAGATCAACCTTTTATATCTATTTCGCCTCATTTGGTTGCTATTTAGTAGCGAAATGGAGAAGCACAATGCATGCTGGGACATGCCAGGCAACTTACAACTTATTTTTCCTATATGGGAAGTGTGTTGTGCCTGTCTAAGCGAGGGAGTCAGAGAGAGAGAGAGAAGGCTGACAGAGAAGAGGCAGAAGAGCAATGGCGCACTGAATAGGCCTGGGCCCCGTTCCAATACCCATACTTGTACTTCTTTCTTGTAGTATGTACTGCCGCTGCCCTCACAAAGTATGGATTGTAGTGTGCAGCATGCATGCAAAATGCATACTATTGGGACACACTACATCTGTCGTCACGTGAGCTTCCTGAACTCCGACCTCTTGCTCACTTCCGCCGACGTCCGCAGCGCCACATTTGAGTTTTTTTTTTTTTTTTTTTATTCAATAAACAAAGTCTGGCAGTAACAAACAGTACATTATACAAAAAATTCAGACTAAACATTTACAAAATTGGAACAGACAATCAAATAAACAAAATAAAATAAATAAAGCAAAAACATTAAGTCAGAGATCTAAACAGGAATCAAGATATGCATGTTTTGGTACACACCATGCTTGTTTGGTTTTAACATATTTCAAGGCTTTCTTAAAGTTAATTATCTCATTCATGAACACCCAGCTCAGTCAGTGCGACGTAACTCCAGTAGGTGGCGGTAATGCACAAAAAGTTGTTTGCCAACCGCCATAAAACATTAGAAGAAGAAGAAGAAGACATAACTTCCTGCTGCACAAAGGATTGTGGGGAAGTTTGGCTGAAGCAGCATGCATCGATGCATACTCCGAAATAGGAGCTGATGTAGTACAACATCCTGGTACTTTTGGCATACTGCATCTGACATACTATGTATTGGGACATACTAAATCTTTTTTTGCCTACTAAATAGTATGGAAGTATGGGTATTGGAACGGGGCCCCGGTTTCAGAGAGAGACAGAGAAGGGTGACAGGGGAGAGGCAGAAGAGCGCTCCTTGCAACTGGCGCACTGAATAGGCCTGGTTTTCAAAAGCGCAAAGCGCTAAATTTACGCCAGGTGGGAAGATATCAGTACGCCGAGATTTACGGCCGACACGCCCATTCTGGGACTGCGCCACGCCCATTTGGCCTAAAGCGCATTTGGCAGCGTAAAGCCATATTGATATCTTCCAGAAGCAGGCGCAAGGCACGTTTTTTTGCGTTTAAGGCCCGTTTTAGCACCGAAGGCCTGTGGGAGAATAGGGGCCATCGTGTGTATAGCCTGTCTTACAGTAGTCTATATACAGTAGCATACAATAAAGATTTAAAAGCTCATCGATTCAGTTAACGCTGGAGAAACGGTGGGGAAAAAATAAAGCAACAGGCAGCAGCCCCCCCAAACTCCAACACAGCCTCTTAGAAAAATGTGAAATAGAAACGGTGGTCCACAGCCAAAAACGTTTCTATTTCACAATTTTGGCTCTAAAATTGTGAAATATATATATATATTGTGTGTCGTGATTGGCAATCAAATGAATGCAAATAAATGTACTTTGTGATCTTGAATTTTAGATTTATTTTCAATTCAATAGAAGTGGAATGTAGACTGTAGGAGGTAACAATGTCTACAAAATATATCTAGAACCAATACTTCCGGCGGCGGCGCTGTGGAGCAGTCGAAACCCAAAATGACACAGCCGAAGAAGGCTGTGTCTGAGCTAAAAACTTTGGCACTTCCATGTGAATAATGGCTCGGTATTGGAAACTGTGTATTGATAACGTGTATATTGCGTGAAGCCATTGGAGCCGACCTCCCAGTGGTTAGAGGACCCGCGCATCCGAGACTCTGAAGAAAGAATGAGTGATGAGTCTCGCGCTAGCTAGCTGGCTGCTAGCTGGCTGCTAGCTACTTTTAGGTGATCGCTTGCCTCAAACTCGATGTACTTCGGTGATATTTTAATTCCGTTTTACACAAGGTGCAAACTACGGCTCTCGACTTGTCCACTGTGCCATTTGGGGAGTTTTTTTTAAAGTAAAACGAGACATTTAGAAGCGTATTGCTGTCGTTCTCTTCCATGCCTGCACGAGGAGACAGGAAACCGAACGGCTTGACTACAAGTACGTGTGCCACGAAGGGACAAAATAGCGGCATGCGATTAAAAAAAAAAACGCGTTATCGCCGGCCCTTAATCGCATCGTGATTAACGCGTTAACGCTGACAGCCCTAATTTAAACCAGTATAAAAATTAGGCTATCGAATAACATCACTGACCGGTACAAATCATTAATTTGCTCTTGCTCTGAGAGACAGCGCATCTTGGCCAATACCTGCGTAATTATAAACAGACCTCTGTCATTCAAACCTTTACAATCCATGATTCTTGACAGATTTTTGTCATTCAAATTTCCCTGTAATCAGGCCGTCAATTCCCCATGATTGTGTGCCCACCATGTTTCTATCACCAATCAATCAAAAGCCAAGACCTGAAATGCAACTGTTCCATTTATAATAACGCGTCAGGTGTGAGTCTTCTTGGAATATCACCTATCAATAAAGTCCATAAAAGACATAGTCAAATGGAGAGTGGCTGTCTGTAAGGTAAGTCTTCATCTGAAGGTAAGCTCTATGAGTGATTCAGAGATGCAGTCTTTCAGCTACCAAACTCCAACGCAAACATTTCGATGAAAATTAATTGAGCGGTCTAACCTAGTAGTAGTAGATTAAACACACATTCAACATGAAAAATATTGTTTCTTTGAAGGGAACCACGATGCTAGGGGAGTTAAAAATGCAAATCATTGCAAGTGGAAGTCAATAAAAAATAATTATAAACTCTTCTCAATGTTTTGGTATACTGTTTTTCTGAATAGCATCAAAGCATCTGTCCAAGGAATAGTGCAGTTCTTGTCAACGTGCTCATTAGCCGGGACAATCAATATCCTCTCATTGCTGTCAAACAAGTCTCACCTTGAATCGGCTGTGGTTTGTCAAGGTCTTTACATAAAATGTCTTTCTGAAAGCCATCCTTGCTCCAGGAGCAAGCACAAAGAACTGCGCTCTCAGAGGAATAATGCACACAGGCTAATTAGCAGCTAATTAGCTCAAACCGCTGGACTGAAAATGTCAACACGATGTTTAACCACCACATTAGACCGCTGCTCCCAAAACAACACAATGACAAAAGTGGAGAGGCCCGAACCCAAGAGGGGACAATAATTGTCATAAGGAATACTTTTGTGAGTTTGGTTTCAGTCCACGTGCATTTTCAAATCGTTCATACCCATCCACTTTTCCTCTGCAGAGGTTGGCAGACTAAATTTATGAGGGAAGGTTATGAATAATGTTTACCTATTAATCATTTATGGTGGCCGGCCAAGCTCATAGACTACTGCCCCCCCCCTTCCCCTGGAAATTACAGGCTTACCTCGATGCCATAAATTATCCATCAGATTTCAGTCAGCCTTCTCACTGCTGCAAGCCTAGAGCCAAAGACACATGCAAGGCTTCATCACCACAAACTATGGATGTAATGGAATTCCCAGAATTGACGAGACTTTCACAAGGACTTCTTTTGCAGTCAAAATATATTATTTATTTACAAATAAGTGGGTTTTTCTTATGGAGAAGTTGGACAGCTCCACCACATGACAGACACAAGCCTGCCATGGCTAATTATCAATCAAGTCCAAATCTGTGCCAGGTGTTCCTCCCAGCACATTTGTAGATTCACTCCGCCTCCCATTCACATGCACTGTGTGGGGCGTGTCCAAGGTGCTGAAATGACACTCAACAGAGATGAGTCACAACAAACTCCGGCCCGATGAACATAATACATGTTCATCAAGTACTTCAATTCAGTTCAAGATTGTATAGTAATTGTATTGGTCTTCTTACCAAAGTCTTGTTTGGCAACTCAACAGCACAGGAACGAACCCTCCCGTCTCGTCCAGGGAAGATTTCTTGTACTCTACCCATTCTCCAAGACTGTCTGGGCAGCATATGATCATGGATCAGTACAACATCACCGATCTTGAATGGAGTGGTGGAAGTTGTAGAAACTGAAATGTGAGCAGATCTCAGCAACATCAAATACTCAGCAATTTTTCTCTATATCGCCATCTTTTATTTATTTATTTTGCATTTCCCACAAGGACATCTGCATTTCTTATGGTCCGTGGAGGTAATGCAGTCAATCTCTCTCCTGTGAGGAAATGAGCTGGTGTGAGGGGAACTAGATTTCCATCAGCTTCCAAATAAGTGAGGGGTCTGGAGTTGATCACTGCTTCTACTTCAGTTAGAAAGGTTTGCAGTTCTTCAAATCTGAGGAACGCCTTCCCCAAGATTTTCTTCAGACACAATTTTACAGACCTCACCATCCTTTCCCATATTCCTCCCCACCAGGCAGCACGTTCAACAATGAATTTCCATTGGATCCTCTTTTCTGCAAAAAACTCCTGGAGTTGAACTGTGTTTAGTTTATCCCATAAAGTTTGCATTTCTTTTGCTGCCTTTTTAAAGGTTTTAGCATTGTCCGAATAAATTACTCGACATATTCCTCTTCTGGCTATAAATCTTCTGAAAGCCAACAAGAAGCTTTCTGTTGTCAAGTCTGAGACCAACTCCAGATGTACAGCCCTTGTCACCGCACAAGTAAATAGTGCGATATATGATTTTTGATTGGGTTTTACAATGAGTGGGCCAGCAAAGTCAACACCAGTTGTCTCAAAGGGGGGTGTCTCAGTGACTCTGTCTCTTGGTAATGGAGCCGTAATTTGCCGTCCAGGTTTTACTTTAAACCGTCGGCACAAAAAACAATGATTCAATGTTTTCTTTGTCACTTGTCTTCCTCGCAAAATCCAAAATCTTTCTCTTAATTGGGTCAGTGTCTCTTGCAAACCTGCATGCATGACATGATCATGAGCCTGCTGTACTTGCAATTCAGTGAATCTGGCATTTGTTGGCATTATCCAGGGATGTTTCATTTTAAAGGTCCAATCTGCCTTTTGCAGTCGTCCGCCAACACACAATAATTCATCTTCATCCAGAAAAGGGTTTAGGTTGGCTAACCTTGACTGTTTGTCAACCTGTTGTCCATTTTTCAATTGGTTAATTTCTCTCTGAAATGATTTACTTTGCGTGTCCTTAATCCAATATATTTCTGCATGATCCAGCTCCTCAGCAGATAATGGGCCTGCACGTCTCAATGTCTGGTTGCGTGCATTGTGAATGAATCTGCGCACCCAAGCAGTTGTTCTCAACAATTTGGTCAATTTGCTACATTTTTCAATTGGAATGACACTTTCCTTTGAGCTTTCAATTTGTAAATCAGATTCAACAGCAATTTCATATTGTGCAACTTCTTCAAGCTCATTCATTTTGTCCATGTCCAATTTGCGCTCTGGGCATCCAACTGGGTCTGTCTTGAGCCACTCCGCCCCTTTCCACCACATCTCACTATTGATTAGGGGCTCCAGTTTTATTCCTCTTGTCCCCAAATCAGCTGGGTTGTCTTTGCCTCGACAATGATTCCAATTTTCAGGCTCTGAGAGTGTTTGGATTTCTGCAACTCTATTCACTATAAAAGATTTCCATTGTTTTGACGAACCTTTAATCCAATGTAGAGTGATCATGGAATCTGTCCACAAAAAGAGTTGATGTTTTGATAGTTTCAAACAGCTTATTAGCCGATTTCCCAGTCTTGCTCCTATTAATGCACCTAATAACTCCAGCCTAGGAAGTGTAACCTTCTTCAAAGGTGCAACCCTCGTTTTAGAAGCGACAAGACTTGTTTGAATTTTTCCATTCAAAGCTACTGTGCGCATGTACGCTACAGTGCAGTAGGCTTTTTCACTAGAATCACAGAATACATGGATTTCCTTAGATGATTCATCCTCAGTTTGTTCTTCTGTTTCATAACGTCTGGGTATGGTTATGTTCTTTAACTCACCGATCTCACTGCACCATGAATGCCATGTTTCGTATAGGTCAGTGGGCAACTCCTCATCCCACTGCAATCCACGCTCCCAAGTCTCCTGGAAAAGAAGCTTGGCTCTGATTATGAATGGTGAGATAAACCCAATAGGATCAAACAGTCTAGATGCTGTTTTTAATACATCTCGTTTTGTGGGTTTTCCATCCTTCATAACATCCATCAGATTGCTCAGTTCAAAGGTGAATTCATCAGCCTCTGCGTTCCATGAAATTCCAAGTACTTTAAGCAGAGATGCTTGTTCTGTTTCTCCTTCATCATTCACTAGTCCATCCTCCCTCCATTTAGCTAGAAGCTCATTGGAATTGGTTTTCCATTTACACATTGCCATTCCAGCATCAGCCATGATTTCTTTTGCTGTTTTAGACATGTGATAAGCAGCTTCAACATCATTTCCTCCACAAATCCAGTCGTCCACATACAGAGAGTCTAGCAATGCCTCCACAATTTGAGGGTGAATATCTTTGTATCTCTCCAAGTGTGGTGGTGAATGGTAGCTGCAAGCAAAAAGGGACTAGTGGTTGCTCCAAAAGGTACTCTGGTCATCCTCAGAGGATATTTGTTGTCATTTGTGGTTACCGTTGGTCTTTCTGTAACCCACATGAACCTTAGTGCGTCTCTGTCTTGCTCAGCTATTTCAATCCGCAAAAATGCTTTGGTTATGTCTGCCATGAATGCTATGGGATGCTGCCTGAATCTAATCAGGATATCAAGCAGTTCTGGATTCAAATTTGGTCCTGTAAGTAAGCATTCATTCAGTGACTTTTTGTCTTGTTCATGAGCAGACCCATCAAACACTATGCGCAATTTTGTGGTAGAGCGCTCTTCTTTGATTACAGCATGGTGTGGTAAATAATGCACAGGATTCTCCGTCTTCTCCTCTTTTACAGGTTCCACAATTTTTTGTTCAAGATAATCAATTATCACCTCGTTGTATCTATCATAGAGAACAACATTTGATTTGAACTTTTTTATCAAATTGTTTAATCTGTTCTCTGCTATAGCCAAATTAGAGGATAATTGCATTTTGTTCTCACGCCATGGTAGTCTCACCTCATAGCGTCCTCCAATGTCCTTCACTGTTTCTTTAAAGAACTGTAAGGCATCTTCTTCTTCTAATGTCATTTTATTTTCTGTGGCAGGTAGAATACCAAGTGCTTCAACTTCCCAAAACATGCGCAATTGGTCAGATAGTTGACTGTCATTCCCGGTGATCACTTGCATCACTCCTACTTCATGGACTTCTGCGACCACGTTCATCATTGAGACTGAGCCTTGAATAAGCCATCCGAAAATGCTTTCAATAGCAACAAGTCCTCTCAGTCTTTCAATTTTCCCAGTGACCATCTGCCAATAATAGTCTCCTCCTATCAAGACTCCAAGCTCCATGTTTTCCAAGCCATTGACTGGGGAATCTGCTAATTGCATTCCTTTTTTCTCCAGCTCTTCACGCAGTGCTTCTCCTGCTACAGTCATCTTAGATGTGCACACTTGAGGAGTCTCCAGTAGCTCTACATCCATATTCTGCCCATTTCTGACATTTTTCAGTTTAGCTTGAACCTTTTTGTATTTTACTTGTCTGGGTTTCTCTGAACCAAAAGTGTACAAATTGATAGTTTCTTCACCTATCACTGGAAGCTTTAGTGCACGGGATATGTCTTCTCTTATAAAACTGCGCATGCTTCCCCCATCCATCAAACACTTTGTTATGGTTCTATTCACTGGAGTTTCTACCCAGATTGTGGCAGTTTATAGTAAAACTGTGTTTTTACCAGAGCTACATGAAGAGGCTGTGACATTGTCCGGTGCAAATGGTGACTGTGGCTGGCTGGATATATCCTGGTTTGCTTTACGCTCCTGCTCATAGCACAGAGAGGTATAATGTCTTCTCCCACATTGTCCACAGGAAATCCCTTGCGCACGACATTTTCTAGCAATATGTCTTGTCCTTAAACAGACAAAACATCTCCCTTGCCTCAGAAGTTTTTCTTTCTTTTCTTCCAATGATATGGCATTACATTCTTTTGATTTGTGATCAGACTTTTCACAGAAGATACAACTCAGCGCTTCTTCATAGCTGGCAGTGTGTAAAGCGGCTGCAGAGCTGGGTGGCCTTTTGTTTTTGTAATCAAGTGGCTTCCAATTATATTTTTCATATTTTTCACTTTTCTCTCTTTCTTTATGGACATTGTCTGATCTTGTTAGATTCACAGCTCGTTCTCTACTTTCCACTTCTTTCTTTAGAAATTGCATGAGATGCATAGCGTTCAGTACTTCATCTTCATCTCTTAGACGACTAAATGACAATGCCAGGTCTTCAGGGATCATTTGCATTAGAATGGGACATAATAAGGTTCCATATGTGTCAGACTCCACCCCCATTGCATTTAGGCTTCTAATTTGAATTTCACACTCATCATAGAGTTTGCGCAAGGCAATTATGTCATAAGATTTCTTTACTGGATTCAGACTGAGTAACTTTCTCATGTGTGCATTGATCACTAGATCTTTTCGGCCAAATCTGTTGATAAGCATGTTGATTGCACTGTCATAATTTGCATCTGTTAATGCCAAACCTGCAATCACATTTGTGGCAGCACCACTCAGATATGTCTGAAGGTAATTACATTTTTCAGCCTTCCTTAAATCTGGATTATTATGGATTGCCATCTCAAATTGCCCCCAGAATGTCTGCCATAAACTGATCTCACGCTGAATTTTTCAATTACCAGTTTAGGGAGCTGCACTCCATGTCCATGTGTGCTGCTTCTAGTGGAGGTACTCTCACTGGCAGCGTCATCTGATACTTTGTTTATCAGCCTTCTCATTCTTGTCTTTCGGATCGTCATGTTGTCCCTGTAATTCATCACAGACTCAATTTCCTCTTCTAGATCATCTTCCTCTGTTCCAGCTTCAATTGCTCTGTCCAATTCATCCATCACGTTCTCTTTCTCCATAAGAATGTCCAACTGTTCTTGAGTAGTCTCCACATTTGGTCTTTGCTCTGCCAGGACCTCATCGATCTTTGTAATCAGTTTAGTGATTGAAGTCCGAACTACTCCTCGTTTCTTCCTTAGCTTTCCAGTCTCTGCCATCGTATTTCTTTTCCTGGATCCACTTTCAAACTTCCTTTTTCTTCTGTTCCCGTGTTTCGGCACCAAATTTGTAATGGAATTCCCAGAATTGACGACACTTTCACAAGGACTTATTTTGCAGTCAAAATATATTATTTATTTACAAATAAGTGGGTTTTTCTTATGGAGAAGTTGGACAGCTCCACCACATGACAGACACAAGCCTGCCATGGCTAATTATCAATCAAGTCCAAATCTGTGCCAGGTGTTCCTCCCAGCACATTTGTAGATTCACTCCGCCTCCCATTCACATGCACTGTGTGGGGCGTGTCCAAGGTGCTGAAATGACACTCAACAGAGATGAGTCACAACAATGGATTCATGGAAAGTACTGTCTCTTTAAACTAACAAAGATGCAGCATAGTTGTATGACTATTTATCACATGCAACAATCAAAGAACATTGTCATCTTTGTGGTTGTTTCAAAATTAACTCATTGAGTGCCAGCCACTTTTGGAGAACGGACGCTCCCAGTGCCAGAGTTTCAGAGCGTTTTCAGTGATTTCTCGAGGCCCACAGAATATTGTGTGATATTACTATGTAAACACTGAACACGCACAAAGAACGATTAGACTCTCTTCTATCATCTGCAAAAAAAAGTTTATTGATCCCATTTTCCGTTCTTTAGTTATGAGCCGGAGAAGATAGCTTGATTTAACCAAAAACAGCATTTTTTTTCTAGAAGCTGAGATAATGAGCCTTTTGTGAAATTAAACATTTCAAGCACATCACTGACTCTGAATCTAATATTTTCTAATGTAGTCACACCTCAAAAATAATTTCCTTCAATAAAACAGTGAAGGCCAGGGAATTTTGTTTGGCAGAATAATATTTTTTAGCTGCAACCAGCAGCGCTGGTCCCTGCGTGCGCTGCTGGTTGCAGCTTCTTGCTGGTCTTGGTTTGCTGCTGGTGGGCATCGGATATTCTGGCTTGCGTTTGCCAATCCTGTCCTGCTGTCTGGGTCTGTCTGGGTGTTGTGTGCTGCTCTGCGTGCCCCCCCCCCGCCTCAACTGCACACTCCTCCTCCTCCGTATGGCTCTCTGCTGAGTTTGCTGTGCACAGTGAAGGGTGCGCGACATCCAGCTTTTTTACAGCGTTCCGCGTGTGTTTGTCACCGGCAACCATGCTTCCAGTTGAGAATAATAACAACTCCACGGCTGATCATGCGGATGTCCTGTCGCAACAGACACGGAGCGGCTCAATTGTGGGAGCAGATTGGCTGCTGCAGGCACAGCTACAGTAACGTTATGCTTCATGCATATCGATGCATACGGATGCGATGCGATTTCCGTTTCCCCAACGACTTCTTCTTTGTTTTTTCCTTGCCTTTCTGTTATCTGGAGAGCACTGTCGCCACCTAAGGGTTCTGTAAAATAGGTTAGACACATTCAATAGCTCCCATATTGTAAGAGGCGATGTAAGAGGCTTAGATCGACATCCCCCCGTCAAAAAACGCAATTGACGACTTTAGTCGTCTTTGGCACTCTACGTCACTATTTGAATTGACGACTAAAGTCGTCATTGGCACTCAATGAGTTAAAGGTGCCATGTGTACTATTGCGGAGATACTCGACACTTTTTCCACTTTTTTCTGCTGAAAATCAATATATATTGGAAATGAGCAGTGTTTTTGATGAATCCATGTCAAAGTCGTGACATTTACTGTAAATCTGAGTAATTCCTCATCTCTTCTCACATACCTATGCAGTTCCATACATTCTGAAAAGGCAGAAAGGCCAGGCGTAGACTCATATGTCCCTCTCTTTCTATTGGCAAAGCTCTTGATCAGTGACGTCACCAAACCCAGCGCGCCCATCCCTCGCACCTAGACCGCTGCCAGCCAAAGTTGATAAAAGGGGCTGCACACCATGCTGGGCCTTGTAGCGAGTGTGGAGAATAGTTGTTGTTGAGTAGAGATAGAGAGAGAGATTTGTGGAGCGTTAGAGTGCATAGTGTAAATTGTAGTTGTGTGTTTGTAGTACTTAGTAGTTTAGGTTTAGTTTCTAAATGTTGGGGTTGTCCTACAACCCAGGTTTTACGAGTGAGAACGAGGAATCTCACACTATGCCAAGTTGCTCCATGCAACGCCCGACTGGACGTCTATTTTCTCAAAAAATTCACCCCTATGTTATGACCCAGTGTGGGTCATTTCTGTGGCAGTCCACATTGGGGAAGAGAGTATCCATGTTGTGAAGTGCTGACATGTGTTTTCCCTCCCTGTCCCCGGTGGAGCTGTCACTCCATTCCCATGTTTTCTTTTCTACAGGTGCGGATGGTGATTGGTTGGGAGGCTGATGGGACTGCAACCCGTTCTCACTCCGAGCGCGTAGCATTTTGACGCTTTGTCCTGTCCCTTGTGCGTCGCTTGTTACTAACATGGTACCCTTGAGCGACACATGAAACGACTTGGGCTTTCCGACTAAACTCAATGCAAACCCATGGAAGTAATCTTTGACGCTTATGGCAACTGCTCCCCATTAGCCTAACTGCTCCCCCGTTAGCCTAACCGCTCCCCCATTAACGTCTGGAGGAGCTAACCTCTCCCAGACCCTAACCCTAAACCTAACCTCTCCCACCCCATGCCTAAACCTAACCTCTCCCAGACCCTAACCCTAACCTCTCCCACCCCATGCCTAAACATAACCTCCCCCAGACCCTAAACCTAACCTCTCCCACCTCCCACGCCTAAACCTAACCTCCCCCCAGACGCTAATGGGCGAGCAGTTGACTAATGGGCGAGCAGTTAGGATGATGGGGGCGCAGTTGCCATAAGCGTCAAAGTTGACTTCTATGGGTTTGCATTGAGTTTAGTCGGAAAGCCCAAGTCGTTTCATGGGTCGCTCAAGGGTACCATGTTAGTAACAAGTGGCGCATAAGGGACGGGTCGGAAAGCCCAAGTCGTTTCATGGGTCGCTCAAGGGTACCATGTTAGTAACAAGTGGCGCATAAGGGACGGGACAAAGCGTCAATATGCTACGTGGTCGGAGTGAGAACGTGTTGGGGACTGGCCTTAAAAGGAGCCTGGCCCAGGCCTCTTGACTCCTCTTTTTCCTCCTCCCAACCCGGCTGTGTCATGGCAGGAGCTGCTTCCTTCTTGTTGTGTTAGCTTAGCTAAACCAATTTGTTCATTGTATCAAGTGCTGAACTTTTGATGATAATTGTGAACAGTCCTATAGCAGCATGTAGGGGTGAGAATCTTTGATTTATATTTAGTTAACTTTTCTCCTGTTTTTGTTATTAGTTAAGCAGGTAAGCACCATGTTGTTTATTTGGGGGGGTTTTCTTTACAGGTAAGCTTAGGTTTAAATATAGATTTTGTTTATTATTTTGAGTGTGCTCATCCCGATGCTCTCTGCTGCTATATCTAAATAAATCTTACTCTGTGGACTGAAAACCTGTCGTGGCATGGTCATCCTTGGGAGAGGGGAAAGGGGGAGTCATCTTCTTTTATGTTGTGCTGGGTATCCCCTAGGCCGGGCATAACACCCTATAAAACCATCCTTTAAGCCTGGGGGCATCCATTGATGTTTATAGATGCGTGAGATTCCTCGTTCTCACTCGTAAAACCTGGGTTGTAGGACAAACCCAACGTTTTACTTCGTTTCGAACTTCGGAATCTCACACTATGCCATCTATCCACCCAACCTCACTGCAAGGAAGCACCTCGTGCGACCCTGAGACCCGAGGCAGGCAACGCAGCACATGGCCTCAGCCCATGGCAACTGTAGGCATAAGGAACTAATTATTAACTAAACTAACAATTTAGTGCAACTGGTTACACGTGCGCAGCGCGTGTGTCCTGCCCACGTAGGCCAGGATCGCACGCACCGGACAAAGCGTGTTCAAGCATCGCTCCTCCTCCGAGTTGAAAGGAGGGGGACAAAAGGCAGCCAGGTTCACGACCATAGATCTGAAGCTGACGTTGATATTCTTAGGCTGGTAGGCGGGTTAGGCCGAAGCATAACCCTTCGCTCATCACCAGCAAAGGGTGACACTCCTCTGTGTACAGTATGTAGTGTCTGTAATTATGTTGGGACCCCCTCGAAAACGAGATGATACATCTCAAGGGGTTAATCCTAATATAAAAATAAAAAAAATTGAAATGAAATGAGACCATAGTCAAGATGATTGGTAGCCTTTATCTCAGTGCTAGGGTTTCTCGAAATTAAGACTACATTTCCCATGAACCCTGTTGCTTCCAGAGACACTGCAGAGCACGTCACAGTTGGAAAGCCACGCCCACCGACGGGGAAACTGTCACTATCACAGGCAAAAGCGGTCGTTGGGAGGAAATCTGATCAGATATGGACAGTCTGACAAGGTTTTTCCTGTTTTGAAGTAGGCCTAGACAAATCTGTCAAATAATTATTTCAGCACACTGCCTCTGTCAGACAGGATATCGAAAAAACTAACTTAATGGCCTCCATCAGTGTCCATCCATTAATGTTACTCCAATAAAGCTGGATAATAAATGATCCCACACAGTGGCCTGGCGTGACTTACTTAATCTGAAATACTTCAAGATTTACCAGTAATGTTATTTGATATAATCACCAGGTAAGATAAATATATGTTGATATTTAATCATTTCACTTCATATTTAAAAATCTGAAATACAGCTACAAATAGGCTACATGATGCTTTTCAGCCCAGTTTGAGTGACTGATGTGATATTGCTGTTAAAGTGGATTGATGCAAAGTTAACTATCATATCATTAGATAACAAGTCACATTACTGTTGTACCCTGTGTAGCCTACTAGCAGTCAATACACAGCAAAATATCCTGAGACCCATCACACATGAACACAAACAATTCTGTTTTATAGAGAGGAACTGGCTAGATCCACGTTTCTCTTCTCAACGGCTTCCTTGTTTTGCTCGATTCGGGAGTACAAAAAAACTTTAATTGGTGATTTTTTACATTTGTTGTGAGTGCAGCCCATCACAAAACAGCTTTTAGCCATGTTTAATTCAAGGAAAATGACGCTGGTGTATGGAAGTGAATGGAGAGCTTTCCCCTTTGATGGGCATGGCCTATTTCATGCAGTGGCACTCAAGGCAGTCCATGGGATTGTAATTTTATTGTAGGTCGAGAGGTAACAGTGATAATCAAAATATCCATTCTTCTACATTCTCTAATTGTTAGCCCATTGTAAAGTGGTTAAGTTTAACAATCCATCAATTTGCTGGGGGGACCCCATCAAACCCCTCAAGGACCCCTGGTGGTCACTGGACCCATGTTGAGAACCACAATAGATACAGTCGGTCTGTGTGGGAACGCCCACAAAATGTTACTACGGCTGGCGCATGAGTAGGGTAAAAAAAAACATATTTCAATGGGCTGACTCACCCAAGGATGGTGCTGGGGCTCTACACTACAGGATTGGGGATTCTAGAGCAGGTACATAGACGTCTGTTCAGATGTGCGTTTACTGCGGGGGTTAAATCCCCGATCGTGTCTGCCTGGGCTGGGCTAGCAGCAAAATGCTAGCTATGCTGAATGGGGAGAACGGGAGGATTTACCCCCACTCTGACCGCGCCCCAGCCAGCTACCCCAGCGTCTATGACGAGACATCGACTCAACCTATACGTACCCCCCACCCCCCAAATTGCAAAATGAATTTTAGGCCCTTATCCTATGGGAGAAATAAGGCAACGTGTAGAGAGAACAGTGGCGATCTGCAGTGCTGATGGTTAAGAGCTCAGTGGACTGTGAATTGTCAGCCTCACAAATTGTCCTTCAATCTGTCAGAAAATTGGTGATCCACTGACAGATGGAGCCAGGCATGCTCAGTTGATTTAATATGAACTGGAGTAGTTTGAGGATGACTGGCTCTCTGAGTCGGTCCTGCATCTGCCAACCAAACGCCATAGCAGAGAAGAAGAAAAGGCAGGAACTCGGCTACAACAGAGATGCATATGCTACCATAGTACATCTTTATGATAACCTAAACTGCTTCAAACATGCTTTGTGTGAATGCTCCCCAAAGGGGAAATATGGGGAAGTTGGTGGCCAAGTAGTCTCACTGGCCAGCCTCCCCTCCCTACCGTGAGAAGAGTCTGGCGGCGCAGGTCTCCATTGTGGGATTGCGATGGGCGGCGCTTGGCGGCAGTGTCCTTGGAAAATAGTTTACAACAATCCAACTTGCCATTTTCAGCGTGTAGCAACGAGCTAGCGTGTAGGTTTCTGCGGTTAGCTTGCTAGCTAGTTAGTGTTGCTGTTTTCACTGAGGTGGCAGGGCACTGTTTACAGCGACACACAGGGAGGAGGGAGCGGAAGCCGCTCTGATTGACATGGTCGGAGCCAATGACAGATCCGGCCGACTGAAACAGTCGCTCCAATGGGGAGCAGCTGTAGAGCAAGGGAGGGCTTATCCCAGTTGCCTGTTTCCGTCAGAGCCAGACGACTCTCCCGGAAGGGAGAGGAGGCTGGCCAGCGAGACTAGTGGCCAAGAGACTTTGAGTGTGATTTTAACACAGAGGGCATTAAGATGGTGTTTAATAGTCACCTGAGTGGGACAGAGGGAGTGAAGTCAAAAGGACAAGACAGGGACTGACTGGGTTGAAAATCCACACACTCTTATTGGTCCAGTGACACAGTGGCACGGAGTCAGTACAATAATTAGTTTCACAGGAGCAGCGTGTTTAAGAACGATAAGCATTGCTTTGGGTGAAGACTCAGTGGGTGGATGTAGTCACTCGTTATCTGCACACTGCAGAGGGAAAGAAGACACATTCCTCTAACAACTTTCAGAGAGAGGTGGAGGGGAGGCATGTTGCAAGTGAAGGACAAAAACCAAGTTCAACATCTGCCACATCATCTATGCCTATCAAATAGCCTTTTTAAACATCTCACACTGGCTGCTTGTGTTTATGAGGGCGAGAACGGCGTTTAAAGCCACTCTGCTCATTTTACAGTCAGCAGCTTTTCATCATATCGGCTGCATTTCCCACAAGAACATGCACCAGCCGACACCGCAGCAACATTATTGTCAACAGGCCAGACAATAGCCAGCATCAGGGCTGCTCTGGTGCTCGCGCAGGTTAGCATCGCGGATGGATGGCAGCATCATTATTCATGGTGCATCAGCGGTTGCAACACTACTCGTGATGCAGTGCATGTCAGGATGCGCTCGGCTTGCCCAGTGAGCCTGAGCACCGCCTGATGCCAGAGCACGGATCATGAGTGCAGTGGCTGCATGTGAATATGTTGGTTCAACAGCGGTGCTACACTGATATGGGGTTTAGGGATGCACGATATTGGATCCCCCCCCCCCGATATCTGTTATGCCGATATTTCCCAACTCTTTTGGCCCACTGCCCATACCATTGCCGATATAGACCCAATTTCAGAGAACATCAAGTCTATACTCATTGTGATGGCCCACTGGCAGACATAAATACAATGCTTTTCAAAATGTATACATTGATTGGGCAAAATAAAAACTACTTCAACTTAGGTTATGTAAAACATGGCATTATTTTGTATTTACTTAAAGGGATACACCACTTTTTTGGAAGTTTAGCTCATTTGCCCCCCCCCCCCCCCCCCCCAAAAAAATTCAGCGCCACACATGGGATTCGAACCACGTTCTTCCACGTTCAAGCCAGAACACTCTACCAACTGAGCTACTTAAAGTATCTAGGGAGCCGGGCACATTATACTCTATCTCGCACACAACTTGTAGACTACACGATTGTATGATACCACAGGCTCAACGATCGGGAGGACAAGTTATTTTATGTGATGTGTACGAGACTATTACAATAACATAGCGTGCTCAGAGCACCTCGTTCCGCATTTGGTGGTGCAGACCGGTGCAGACTTGCTTTGGTCTAGTCAGTCACAGCACACAAATTACTTGCGCATGCGCATTGCTGCAGGAACTCAATTCATTATTATTTTATAGTATTGTGCTAAACTATTAACTCATTCTCTGCCAAAGACGTACCCGGACATACTTTTAACAATGGCGTTCTGTGCCAAAGACGTACTCGGACGTACTTTCATGTTTTGGCTGTTTACATTACATCAGACACTTTCCCAGCCTGTGACATTGTTTCATGTCAAACTGATAAAAGGAACCCGCTAGTTTAGTATTTATGGGTGGAGCCTGTGGTCGAAACAGAGTCCGACCCAGAGTTCTCGGATGGCGACGATGGCGAGGAAGACGCCGGCGTTTTTGTTGTTGCTCGAAGGCTCCCCTTCACAGCGTTCTGATCCGTCTGACACAGATGAATCGGAGGAGGAGAAATGGGTGCCACCTGGAGAGAGCGATGACGATGGTAAAAAGTAGCCTATTTTTTGTATCGCGTTTGAGATGAAATGATCACACACACAACATTCGAGTATAATTGTCACGCATTGTTTATAACTTATGCCGCCGGCATGACTCGCTTCACGTTTCCTCTTGCCAGCTCTCCCTCTCAAGGGAGAGCTCTGTCACACTCAAGGGAGGGGGAATCACATGGATACGTCAAACGCGTCAAACCGCGTCACACACCCGTCCCCAGCAACCAAGGCGAAACATGTGTCACATAAACATTTCAAAGTTTACAGCACTAACGTAGCTATTGTGTGATCTTCTGTGCTAACGTTAGTTATGAGAGGTAACGTGACAGCAGGTAATGTTACAGCACTCATTATTCCTGTGTGTGTGTGTGTGTGTGAGAGAGAGAGAGAGAGTGTGTGTGAGTGTGACCACATAAGGGTTCGTTCCATTTGTTTATGCTTTTATCAAGCTAAGCTAAAAATCCACATGGCAACTGTAAAAGTAAATTATTTATTTGATTTTGTGCACATATTTATATACTTTGATAAATACTGCGGCCAAGCCTCATCTGTCAAGAAACCCCAGGGGCCAGACTCTCTCTCTCTCTCTCTCTGTAGCCGCTCACTGGGCGGGATGGACCGACACAGCTCGCTCAAATACATTCTCTTATTTTTTTATTTATTTTTTATTTTTTGGGAAAACAAATACTGTATATGTCTGATGTGTCACTGAGGCAAAAAATAAAAGGCTCAAAAGAGAGTTCTGCTTGAAACGGTGTCCTTCACTAAAAACCTCTTTTTCTCATATTTCTGTCCCAAGGAGGGCATTTTTAGTGAAAACAAGCTAACTTCCACTGCTTGTAACTAAACAAGGAAACATGGGAGAGTTTCAGTTTTTTACAAGGGGTAAGAAGAGAGTCTCTGCTTTATTGTGAGATATGTTGTGTAATTTTATTCCTAGCACAGAATATTCTGTGGGTCCTGGAAGATCAGGAAATATGCTCAAAATCCTGGCACTGGGAGCACACAGACCGAAATGACCCTGGCAGAGAATGAGTTAACCATAGTTGTGTCCTGGAAGCTTTTTGTTGGCACCACATAGTATGTGTCCCATATTTATGATATTTCATGTGACATAAAATGCGTTGAAATGTAGTTTTCGTGTAGACCAGATTTCAACTCTCAGTTAGGCTACTCTCCTCTCCTTTTTACCCTATGTGTATGTATGTGTCACTTACATTGCTGTATGTGTATGTATGCCCTATGTATGCACTAATTTTTCTATTTCTTCTTTTAAACTTTTTTGTACCTCACCTGTCGAGGGACTACGGATGGAAATTAGCTGAGGCTATAATCCGGCACATTTACATGCAAATGTTCATTAATGTTGCACTGTCCCTGAAATAAATAAATAAATAAAAATAAAAAAATAAAAAAATAAAATGGACAAATTTCAATTCACACACTATCAATATTGTCTCTATCTATCCCAAGCTACAACAAATGTTTTAACAATATGATTAACCAAATTGTGTTTTTTTACACGTTGATGTTGTAACCACATTTTAGCCGGTTGAAAAGAGGGTGAAATTAGGTCTTAGACGTTCAAACCCAATATCACCCAGATTTAAACTAAAAATGAACGTTGAAAAAACATTTTGTGCTCGCTGGGAGCTGTTAAAAATCTGCCAAAACACACATCTCATGGCGCCAAAATACATGTTGTGCTTCGGGTACTCACCACATGATGAAATGTTAATCCAAAATGCACATAATCTGTCTTTTTGGAAGGAAAAGAGGTCGGCGGCCATGTTTGGAAAGTAGTGCCGGTGACCTCTTTTCCTTCCAAAAATACCAATTATTATATATATTATATTATTATAATTATCGGCCGATACGGATGACATACCAGTATCATCCATCATGCATCCCTAATGGGTTTTTGAAGGCCAATACTGATATCTTTTGGACTGGAGCTGTATTTTGAGCTGCTCATTTTCACACACACACACACACACACACACACACACACACACACACACACACACACACACACACACACCAAAAACGAAGAAGAATAAAGAAAATTGATTTAGCATTTACCTCATAATTCTGTTCCTGGCAGGGTGGAAAAGTTTGTGAAACTCTAATTAGATCATCACAAACTCTCCACTCAAAGTTATACTAATGACATTCTTTAGAAGGGTTAGCAGCTCCCTAACATACATAATGTGCAGGTAAGAGGTTAACATCCTAACATGTTACTGTGCAAGTCTTGAACGGGGTATTACCCCCATAAAGAATCATTGATTTAACCATGCAATAGCATCAGAAAGGCTAAACAGTAGTAGGCTACTGTTGCGAGTCAGACCCCAAATAACCAACACATAAACAGATGCATGTAAACATCTTATTTGCTGATAGGCAATGGGAAGAAATCTGATTGAAACAAACAACTTTGTTTAATCTAATAAGAAAATAGACAATAGTTCCTCCGTATATAACCCCCCCCTATTAAAAACATGCAGAAGATCAGATCGTCATCGTCATCCGACCAGTGACGACAACATCCGAAGTCGGTCCCCGGGCGCTGTACGAGAAAGCGACCACTGCTCCTGGCCTGCCCCAGGAGGAAAGCACAAAGCCAGGATGGGTTAAATGCAGAGGACAAATTTCACCGGCCACCGTCAGCATGTGTGTGTTGTGGCCCTCCGTGCATGTGTTGTAGTGTGTTGTGTGACAATAAAGACGGGCTGCCGTCTGAAATCGTTTTTTTTTTTTTTTTTTTTTTTTTTGGGTCCGCCATTTTCTCATCAAGAAATCAAGCTCTATCTACGGTGGGGTGGAGGCACACAAAAAAACAAGATGAACAATGAGTGCGTTTACATGCAGACAATAAACGGATAACTGAGAATAATCAGTTTATGGCAATAATCTGATTTCTGCGTTTACATGCACTTTAATAATCCGACAATAGGAAAAATCCGGGTTTACATGATTCAGTCAATTACCGGTAGTCGGATTTCTCTCCAGAAGGCAGCGGTAATTCCGCAATAAAACAACAAAAGAAGTTGCAAAATGCAAAATCACATTTTCATTACTTCTTGTCCGGCTCGGAGGATGGTTTAGGTGAAAATGAGTTTGTATCTCGTTGTCGGGAGGCGTCGCTTTGGAAGTGTGAATCTGTATTTCCAACTTTACCAAGCATAGCGCACAGAGACAGGCAGGCGACTGAAGCACGTCAAATAACATGAACGATACAGATCTTGACCCAACTGAATTTAAATAGCTGCCAGAAAACTGAGATAATTAAGGTCTTTAGTGGCGGATAACTTGTGTTTTGAACAGCTGAGTAGGCTACGTTTTGTTCGTATAAATCTTTTTAATCCGTCATCTGAAAAAACCCGTCACACACAGATCACGACTTGCACACTTGAGTCCAATGCATTTTATTAATGCGTGGTTCTATTCGCAATTCGAGACAAATATTCGTCATCTCCTGTATCCACATTACAACATAGCAGTGCAGCAACGGGGAGGCAGCAGGTCGGGAAACGCCTGTTGCAGGAGCTCCGTGCTGCTCACCTTCATCTCATCAAGCCGGCTGTGGTGCGCCATGGCCGGGGAGAAGAAGCCGAAAGGGGGCCAGTGAGTGAGTGAGTGAGTGAGCAGCGCGCGTCTCCAGCTGCCTTTCTCTCCCGCAACCTAGGTACATGCGCAGATGTATAAACCCGAAAGAAAGCTGGTTATGCTGTATACATGCAGAGAGAAGACCGATTATTGGCCAGAAACCTAGGTGTGTTTATCGGTTTATTCATAACCCGTTTATGACCATAAACGGATAAAGCTTATCGGTTTATGCTGTTTACATGACCATTTGAATAATCAGGTAACTCAGAAATCCGCTAATAAACTGTTTATTGTCTGCATGTAAACGCACTCATTGTGGTTAACCAACACTTAACATTAGCTAGTTGTTTAACGTTAAGTTAGGTTAGCCACTTTGAAGCAAGTTGGTACGTTAGCTGAACTTATAGCTACAGAACCAGACTGATAACTTTTCTCTGAAACACGCTGTGATGGAGGAGGCATCACAGTTAGTATAACCTTACATATAGAAAATGAACAGAACAAGCAACCAACCTGGCTTGCATCAGCCAGTTAGGGAGCTAAAATAATGTTAGCTAACTTATCCGAGAGCAGAGATATAGCTAACGTTAGCTAAGCTAACGTTAACGTTAGCTACGTTAACACATTCACTGCCAACAGTTTTTTCAATACAGTAGGTAGCTTCTGCCAAGGTTTTTTTTGAGGATTCTGGCTCATCTTTCAAGAGCCGAGGATTATTTTCTGCTAGGACTTTGTGAACACAAAATATCTCAAAAGAACTAATAGAATGTGTGCTTTCTCTGTCTAAAAGAGTTAGTTTTTATCATGTTCTGTTATGTAGGCATTAGCAGTTGAATACAGCATGGTTTCAGCGTCTGAGAAGGAAAGCTGAGAAAAATGCATTTTTGTGAAATTCGATAGAACAGGCAGAACAGTCACTTTAACCATTTATTTTTGGCATCAGTGAGACATCAGACATCTAAACAATATAGTTATGAACAGTAATTTCCTCCATAACAGCACCCCCACCCCCCTCTCCTTCAAACTCCTCCCTCCGTGGGTGTGTCTCTGGTGGCTTTGCAGCGTGTGTCACAGGCGAGTCTCTGCTGCCTGTCTGTGCTGCCTGGCTGCTGGCGGCCGCTCGTCGGGCGAGTCTGGATCGGCTCGTTCCTTTGTTGTGAGCTGGGATAAAGCTGCGTGCGATTCTGGGCTTTCTGCTGTGTGTTTCAAAGTGTGTTGCACCCAGAGTCTATTTTTGGAATCCCCCACCGTTGTGCGCCAGCTCCCAGCGCCAGCGCAAAAGCGTTTTCGCCAAACCATTTTCATGAGAATGGATTCCTCACGCTTCTTCCTGCTGTTTTTGCTCGGCTTTCTCTAGTCTGGAGAGCACTGTCGCCACTTAGTGGGTCGGTAAAATAGGTTATACACATTCAATAGCTCCCATATTTTTATAGGTGATGTAAAAGGGTTTGATCCACGTCCCACCGTCAACAAAAAAATTTTTTTTTTTTGACGAGTTAACTCGTCGACGGCAGTCAACCGCTGTTTTTTTTTGACGAGTTAACTCCTCGACGGCAGTGAACGTGTTAAGTTAGCAGTTTGACAGCTAGCCTAACGTTAGTTGCAAACCAATATGCAATGTTAAAACTATCTAACATCATCTCGCAAATATAATTTTGTTCACTTAGCGTACCCCATGAATGCTGCTCCTTTCTCCCTCTTCAATCGGTAGCTCTGACCATATTATGATCAGACTCTCCGAGCTTCCTGTCTGTGATGGAAGCTGTCATCAAGGCCGGAGGAGGTCCGTGTTTACAAAATAACTTTGACGACAAAATCTTTATTTTTGTCGTCATTATTATCAACCATTAATCCCCCTGGCATGTTTGTGATTGTGAAAATGGTGATTAAGCTGGTAGCCTATACACCCAAAGTATTCTGGATAATAGTGTAAGGCTACTTGCTGCAATAAAGTTTTTTTGTTTTTTAAGGGGGGGGGTCGGTGTTGAAAGTGGCCAATCATAAGAGGGGCAGGGGCCTGCCTTGGTTTCCGCCCACAACCTTAAAACTCAGAGCGCGAGCGCACAGAACTCAACACGAGAGAGGAGAAAGAGAGAGAGGGAGAGGGAGCAGCAGCAGTCCAACGAGCGCCAAGTAAACACCAACACATGCGCACACGGTGGCTGCTTGTGTGCTCGCTGGTACTAAATACACGGGTAACATTCTTTACCTCGCCCCCAGCTGCCTGTTCAGCGCCCTCGGTAAAGTCTTTGTGCGTGCAGGATGTAAGATTGCGTGAGTATGAGTATGTATTTGCGCGTGTGAAACAATATAATACGCTTGTGCTTATGTTTGATCAAGCTCTTCCTTTATGACATATGTCTGACGCGATACTTAGCGTCTAATGTTAGCATCGCTAGCAGGATGCTAGCTAACGATCAAGCAAATTCAGCAGGAAAAAGCCCCGTGATGAAAGAGAAACCGCTCATGCTGCAGCCAGAGCCAGATTGCTCTGTCTGGAGCTGACGTTGGCTGCGAACAGCAGTCAATCCGCGCCCACAACTGAGCCCCTCTGCCTCTGTCTGTCTGTCTGCATAGTTTCTCCACACGATTAGCCGCCAGAAAAGCAGCACCCGACGCCGAAGGGCCAAACCATTCTCAGCAGTCCGGTTTGGCTTTTCCGTGTCGCGCTGGGAGCCGGCGCACAAAAACGGAGCACTCCGAAAATAGACGCTGGGTGCGTGAGGCTGTTTGTTAGTGTGGGGAGGAGTTTGCAGCTGAGGGGGGGAGAGGGGGGTGGGGCACGCAGGGCACCACACAACTACACCTTAGCTTCAGACTCAGTGAATGTGCTTGAAATGCTTCATTTCACAAAAGGCGGAATATCTCAGCTTCTAATTTGAAACGCATGTTTTTGCTCAAAACAACCTATCTTCTCCGGCTCATAACTAAAGAACGGAAAATGGTATCAATAAACTTTTTCTTGCTGATGATACAATAGACTCTCATCGTTCTTTGTGCGTGTTCGGTGTTTACATAGTAATATCACACAATATTCTGTGGGCCTCGAGAAGTCACTGAAAACGCTCTGAAACTCTGGCACTGGGAGCGTCCGTTCTCCAAAAGTGGCTGGCACTCAATGAGTTAACCAATATATATGACTTTGGGGGTGGTGTGTGAAGAATTCTGGTCAAAATTTCCACATTTGAGACCAAACTGTTACCACTGTACCCTATGTATCATTTTCAGCAGCATCAGTTCCCTCTATGGGTTGAACACTGCTTTTTTTTATGCCCTCAAATGAATGGGATATTTGGTACATCGTGACGTCACAGTGGGTTTAGCACGCGCCCCACTCATGTGAAAAATTGTTTTTTCCCCCATTGATTATTACTGTAGTTCACGCGGTGCGAGCGTTTTAAGACCAATGCATCCCTGGGTAATGCCTACTGTGGCTAATATTAGCCGCTAGTTAGTTATGTTATATGGCAGTAAAATGCCACTGAATGACCAAATTGATATAACTTTTAACCATTTCGAGTAACACTGTTTCCATACGGATCACCAGCGTTAGTTTGTTGTTTATAACGTGGCTATATTCATAACGTTTTCTATCTCGGATGCGTTATTTCGAATCCCACATAGCGCTGGCACAAAGCGTGTGGGTTTCAGGACGAAACAGTCTCGAGCCACTAACGTTATCTTTAGAGCACAATATTCCTGGAATGCAAGTTTAACTAAACAGTTACATGTCCTCTGCATTCTACATAAAATTAAGATATTACGGGTTGTTTTATTTTGTATGTTACATACTTATTGGCCAAGATATTGTAGCGTGGGGTAAGGTGGAGTATTATGGGATAGCTAGTAGGGTGTATGTCTAACTGTATCTGTCTGTTATGTTGTTCTGTGCATGTGGGGTTTGGGGTTTTGGAGTGGCAAGTGAAGGGAGCATAGGGCCAGTGGGTGGAGACTAGGGGAGGAAGTGGAAATGGGGGAGAGAGCTGTGTGGAGCTGGAAGAGAGCAGACATGCTGGGGAGAGCTAGGCTAGGTAGGAGAAGCTAGCGAGGTGTGGCGTGCCTGCCTTTATGTGTGTCTGTTCGCTCGCTAATAAAGAGTTTGATAAGCCAAAGGATCTGCCTCAGTGTGCGCCTCATTCCGCCACATTGGTGTCAGAAGTGGGATCGTTTTGGCTTAAAAATCAGGCTCGACTTAGCGTTAGCAGTTAGCCGTTTCTAGCTAACTGCCATGGACGACCACAGCGGAATGGCACGTGACGGAGCACGCCGGGAGTTGATGATACCTCCGGAGCACAGCTGGTGGTCTGCCAACTTGGGGAAGATGGAAGCCCGGTTGTTGAAAGAGGTCAGACGGCTGTTGGAGGCTACGCCTGCCTGGGCGGAGAAGTTGATGCAGCTAATAAAAGAGGCCACTCTGCACGGTGAGCAGCGGCCGGAGCCAGCACGGAGACTGTGTTGGACATGTGGGAGACCGGGCCATCTAGCGAGGTGGTGTCGCAGCGGTCCCGGGGGAAAGACCAGGTACGCGACGCGACGGTACTGGGGAAGACCGGGAGCCTGCTGGTTATGTGGAAAGATGGGACACCTGGCCAGGGAGTGTCCAGAGGCTGTCGGAGATCGGGGGACAGCGGGAGAAGAGAGACGTGCAGGCGGCGGGCAGGTGAGACTCTGCTGGACTTGCCGGTCGCCGGAGCACTTGGCCAGGGACTGCACTGAGAGTGTGGAGGCCGGAGGTGAGACACAGGCTGGAGAGAGTGTGAGCCGCCGGGGAGAAGAGAACGTTGTGACGGATAGGAGAACGGTGCTGCAGGGGAACAACCAGAGGGAAGAGCCGGTTCTTCAGGTCAGGACGATTGTGTTTCCTGAGGTACCAGCGGTGCAAATGTTGGAAGAGCCGGCCCAGTCAAACTGCTCCACACCCCCCGCTGGTGCTGTGCGGAGGCCCGGGGTGGAGAGTGAGATGGCGTCCATTTGTGTTCCCACCGCTGACCTGAGCTCGCCGCCCCCTGGTGGAGGGCGAAAGGACAAGCGTCTACAGGTGGAGGATGAGAACGTGACTATTGGGGATGTCGATGTGGAGGAGTGGATACGCAGACAGGAGGAGGACGCTAGCGTTGGACCGGTGCGCAAGTGGGTGGCATTCGGACGCCGGCCTTCCGTGGAGGAGGTTGGCATGTGTTCAAGTACCACGAAGGGACTGTGGGAGTTGTTTCCGGACCTGAGGGTGTGGGGGTCGGGGATTCTGGGGTTGGAAGGGCGCGGGAATGGAGGCAGCGTCGTGGTTGTGCCCAGCTGCCTGCGGGGGTTGGCGCTACGGGGGGCGCACAGGGGCCACAGCGGTCAGGGGCATCGCGGGCCTGAAGAGACACTCAGCCGCCTTTGTCGACATTTCTACTGGGTGCAGATGGAGGAAGAGGTAGAGGACTACTGCCGTCGCTGTGTTGAGTGTGGTGCGGGGAAGGGGAAATGTTTGGTTTAAAATGTAAAATGTTGAATGGCTTATAGTGTTGATGTAGGGTTGTTTTGGGGTGTCATTTGGGGGCAAATGGTTTAAAAAGGGGGGGGCAGTGTAGCGTGGGGTAAGGTGGAGTATTATGGGATAGCTAGTAGGGTGTATGTCTAACTGTATCTGTCTGTTATGTTGTTCTGTGCATGTGGGGTTTGGAGTTTTGGAGTGGCAAGTGAAGGGAGCATAGGGCCAGTGGGTGGAGACTAGGGGAGGAAGTGGAAATGGGGGAGAGAGCTGTGTGGAGCTGGAAGAGAGCAGACGTGCTGGGGAGAGCTAGGCTAGGTAGGAGAAGCTAGCGAGGTGTGGCGTGCCTGCCTTTATGTGTGTCTGTTCGCTCGCTAATAAAGAGTTTGATAAGCCAAAGGATCTGCCTCGGTGTGCGCCTCATTCCGCCACAATATGTTACTTTATGGGGGAGGAATTCTGCCAGCTAAGGAGGGAAGTGTGGGCGGCCATCTTGCCTGCGGGGTTTTCGGATCGAGTGGAGTGCCTTTTTGCAAGAAATCTGGGGGGTTTAGTCCTGCTTTAAGGTGATAATCACATCACAGACACCCAGTTGATAAATGCTGCAATACTTGAAATGCAAAGGCTTCCATCAGTGGGCCATAGGCTCAATCCTCACTGTGTTAACTCAGTTGATGATCGTGACTTTAACAGACATTTATTGACATGAAAATCTTTGAGCGTATCAATTAATAATTTGCCAATATGTATACAACATGACAAAGAAGGTAACACTTCAAATGTATTATTGCGGTGCCAAAAGGTGTGGTGAAAAATTTGGGTGCACCTAAATTATGTGCTGGTGCACCTAAATTATGTGCTGGTGCACCTAAATTAAAAAGTAAGGTGCACCGGTGCACCTAGTGTAAAAAGTTAGTCTGGAGCCCTGCTTGATACTGTTGTGAGCTACTTTGGTGGATGTCACTGTATTAAGTTAGTTTGATCCAACTGTTTTGTTCAATACTATGTAACGCGTTTCAACCACGCAGGTCTTCCTCAAGGAACATTGCCTGAGGAAGACCTGCGTGGTTGAAACGCGTTGCGTTTTGTTTGCCCGTAGTAACTTTGAAGATATATTCTGATTTGTAACTGCTTGTACACAGATATATTACTTCGTATTAAATATTGCTATATAAAAATACTCCTAGTAGCTCCACCGTTTTTTCACTGTGATTAAAACACACACACACACACACACACACACACACACACACACAGAGAGAGAGAGAGAAATCAGCTGCACCCAAGCACACAGCATGCCATCAGCAGAAAGATGGAGACAATGCATCTGATCACTTTATTTCTTTAATTTAATGAACCTGGCACTGACTGGCTATTATTTTGTTTAGTTTTTGTTGATTTTTGCAGCAATTGTTTATTCTATGACTTTTCATATATGTTCAGAGTGCTCCAGAGAGGTCCCGCATTTCACGTTATGCAAAGCTCAGCTCTATTAATGCCTTAATCTGCTGCTGTGAAATAAATGTTTTATTTGATTTTGAATAGTAGTCTTTCTTGTGTTGTTGCGCTTTTCAGAGGTTATTATGGTTAAAAAGTCCAGAAATAGGCATACCGGGTATACAACCTATGTTTTACGATATAAAAATATCAGCCCCCTCCCCAGTTATCTGTCATTTCATCCTGGCGCCAGCCCTGCATTATTACTGATGTAGTATTTGAGTTCAGGTCAACCCTGACTGCATGCTAACTCAAAATCAAGCATTTTTACAGTATCATTTTAGAGAATTTCAAACTCAAAAAGTCCCAGATTTGTACCTTCAAATTTCTAAACCTTGGCGTGCTGTAGAAACAGATAGGTTCTGACAATGACTCATATATTTGAGATCAGGACAACTCTGACTATACCCCAAAAGTCAAATCCGAACATGCTTACAGTAGCCTACTGACATGCGTAGTCACCCCCCAAAGACCAATTCTGAGCCAGGAAAAACCCTGCAGCCTGTTTAGCTTAAATTGTGGTTGTTTGTTTGTAAATGTGTATGTGGGAGTGTGTGTGTGTGTGTGTGTGTGTGTGTGTGTGTGTGTGCGTGCGCGCGCGCGTGTGTGTGTGATTCTTTAGGTATAAGATATGTCATCCATGTACTGCACATGAGGAGAAGTAATGTTTTTTCTCTGGTATTGGAAGCTATGGTCTTGACATTTGATGCAGGTTGGCAGAATGACAGATGTCCTTGCACTGACCTCTCCCTCTGTTTTGAACAAAGAGTGGGATACATGGCTGTTACTGCATTTCTTACCTGTTACAGTGTGAGTGTGCATTCTGTTACTGCATTTCTTACCTGTTACAGTGTGAGTGTGCATTCTGTTACTGCATTTCTTACCTGTTACAGTGTGAGTGTGCATTATGTTACTGCATTTCTTACCTGTTACAGTGTGAGTGTGCATTCTCCGCAATCATTTTCAGAGCTAATCGTTACTCTTTTTTATTATAATTGTTTTACCAGCACATGTGACTAGTCGACGTTGACTCTATTGGTAGAAAGGTTGCGCGCGCGCACACACACACACACACACACACACACACACACACACACACACACACACACACACACACACACACACACACACACACACACACACATTTTTACCTATATCTTTCTGGTCATGGTACGGTAAAGTGTCCATCTACTTTCAAGTTTATATTGATCTACTTTATAGGATCCAGGTATCTGTACTATAGGCCTATGTCTCTGACCCTATAATTCCAGAGAAGCCTGAGAAACGTGGGGCAGGGACGGTGCAAGGACAGAGCTTTCAACCGTGTCCCTTTATTCACATCCGCCATCTACAGTCAGTCGAGTGGCAGCTGATGTCATCTTTACTGTCACTCGTCAGCTCCGCTGTCAACCCCATGCCGTCATGGCCACATCAGGTGGTTTGAACCACCCCAGCAAACATTTTCACGTATAACGACCGTCTTCTGCACGTCAATCCACTATGTCTAGTCAGGGTCTAATTATATATCTGGAATGGAAATCGTAGCGACGTCAATGACGTTTCCTGCACGGATGGTGGACGTAGATCGTCTCATTCCCCACAACGTCGAAATATGCCGCTCCCACAAGGGCTATGTTCAGAGACAAAAAAGAGATCGCTGAGCAGGGTTCGATCTCGGCACACCTGCTTCAGAGTCCTCTGTCTTAACCACTCAGCTATTGACTTGAATAGAAATACTCTCTGCATTTTGGCATATATACTTCTAACAAAGGTTCCTACTGGAACGTGGATGCAAGGTTACCTCGCTAATTCAGTTTCATGATTCCAACCAGCGATGAGATTATTTTATTTTATTTATTTTAGATCATGTATGATAATGTAAGACTTTATGTTGACTGTGCGTGCGTCTACTCTGTACGGCTTATACTGTCCTCAATGTTGAAGGTTCATACTAGAACTTGCATTGTGAGGCTGCCTTGCAGTTAATGCTAATTCAGTTTGATGATTTCAAACAAGGATGAGACAGGTATATATTTTATATGATACGATAATGTACGTTTATCCAGAACACACTGCATTCAGTTACGGCAAGAGTAATAGGACATACACCACAGGATTCAGGAAGCTTGTGATAAATACAATAAGAGGCACTTGCTATGGACACTTACACACACACACTACAGGTTAAAACTATACTATACTACTGTATATGACATAAACATGACGTTTTCATATTTAAAAAAAATGGGCGGGTAACACTTTATAATAACGTTCAGTCATAAGTCATTTATAAGCCTTTAGTTAATGATGAACTAACCATTTACAAAACATGAATATACATTTGTAGATGATTAATACATGTTGTGTTAACATATACAAATGTGTTGTAAGTCATCTATAAACCTTTAGTAAATGAAGTGTTCCTCACCTGTTAAATGATGTGTAAATAATTTACAATTAATTTACAAGGCTTTCTGCATCCCCTAATCTAAAGTGTAAACCATTCATCACACATAAATGTGTTACATACAAGGGGGTAGCTCTGTTTGTCAAAATTGAAGCCAATGTGGAAGTGTCCTCTTTGCCTGCAGGGGGCGACCCATTTGTTTGTGGACTTCTGTTTTGAAGCCTCAAGTATGGCTTCAGTAAACATTTTCCTAATGTGTTTATGGTCTCAATATCTAAAGTGTTACCAATATCTAAAGTGTTACCAATGGTCGTTCAATACTAGTAGTCATTGCACGTGGAGTACACGTCACACTGTGACTATCTGATCACACCACCAAATAAATTGTCAATTAAATGTTGTTTTATTCAACTAAAACACAAAAGACACCTACATGTGGTGTTTTCAATGCAATATAAGATCAATAGTACGTGTTTTGCAAGGGACAGTAGAAACAAAACTCTGAGGGAACGTGGAGACGTCGTCACCTTGTGGCCGGCCGCCACCATTACCTTCTGGTAGATGACCAACAGAAATTCTACAGTCTGGCAACGTCACGGTCTAGATAATGTTTGCTGGGACTGTTCCCTCTCCTCTTTGCCCGCATCATTCCAGGTTGTGATGCGTGCAGCTATGGGCAATAAGACTCTGGACTTAATACAGTATACACATCAAGAGACATCAATTATAATAGGGTTACAAGGTTTTCCATAAGCTCCAGCTGTTAGCTGGATATTAATACATTTCCAGCCGGTTACTTTCTTACTGTTACAATAACTGCACAAGCCAAACATGGTGAATGGCAAGCAACCGCCACAACCGTGCTGTGTTCATGTTTGTTTTGTTGTTTTTTCTCCACGGTGCAGCCGAGGGCATCATTCAGGTCATCATTCATTCAGTCAGGAACGCTGAGAGAGATGTCGCTTTGTGGGCAGTGTTTGGACCTTCAGGCCAATCACGGTGCTTACAGAGCGTGATGCAGGTTAATTTTTTTTAGGAATTTACATTTTGAGCTCATGATTTGTATGAAAATACAAAAAATAAAAAATACAGCTCCCTGAGGGGAGAAGTATGGAGAAAAAGGTGGCATTCTAAATGGGCATTCAACACCTGCAACATTACTTTTGCTGGACGTTCTGCTGGGGCTGACAGTAATTTCTAGTATTACACACATACCTGCCCTCCCTCACACCTACAGATGATTGTTAAAAAAAAAATCCTTCATCAGTTTAATTTTAAAATGTTCGCCTTTTTTATCTGTTTTGGAGTTCAGCTGGCAGCACATTCCATTGCTCCCTTTATTGAAAAAGACGTCTGTCCAAAGGAGGTTTTCCGGAATGATATCTTACAATTCCCTGCAGGATGCAGTGGATTCCTAGTGGGCAATCCAAAGGCCTGTGACAGTCGCACCATGTCGCAGAGAGCCTGCGGAGCTTGGCCATGCAAATACTTGGAGATGAGATTGCCGTTTGCAAAAGCAGGGTAGTTGTCAAAACCTAGCATCTTCAGGTCTCAGGATGTGACAGTGGTGTGATCAGGGTTGGGTAGGTTACTTTTAAATAGGAATCCCTTAAAGTTACTTGTCCTGGTCAAGAGTCCTTGCTAAAACCCTTATTTAACTAGATGAAGCATGTTTTACCATTGATAACCAGATAAGAATGTTTATACCAACATGAAGTTAAGGAGAATACAACAAGGGTTATTTTTAAGACCACTTTAATTTACGTTATGGGTATTTTTCATGATGTGGAGTGGAAGCTTGTTGCTTTAATCGTGAAACATGACGTGAAACACTAAAGCCGTTTTCACACATGCCTACAGGAAAATTACCTGTAAATCAATATCGGCCATTTCCCGGAATTTCCCTTCACACCTGAGTGCTCCATGTGTGAATATAGTGTCAAATAGCCTGTATGTTGGGGGGCGGGGCGGCACTGCAGAGCGGGTGGGGAGTGACGTGTGCACTTGGATGGGGAATCCTCCTTATTTTGGGGGTCGGCAAAACTCCGATGCTGAAATAAGTTCGCTTGTCACACAATAAATCACACTCGTTTGACTTAAGAGGGCATGTATGTTGTATCATTCACATTCGCTAACCAGTCTTTGAACTGAAATATTTGAAGAAGTTGGGATCCCTGTATGAGAGAAATCGCCTGGCTGGTTCGATGTTTATCCGTTCACCTGCGTCGCGTTGAAGCACTTTTTACAGACTGGCTTCGTTTGATGTGTCCGGGCTTGCCTTCGCTGTCGGCAACGTAAGCAAAATACTTCCACATTTCGCTTCGTGCATTTGCTTTCTCAACAAGCGTTGGGCGGCTTGCAAGACTCTCAGAGCTGTCTGTGTCCCTGTCGGGCTGCTGACTGAAGGAGGAGGACTGAAGGACTGGCCAGAGAGCGAGCAGGCAGCAGAGAGGGGGAAATCGGCACGCCCACACATGAAGCTGACATACCGCTCTTATTATCACAAGATCATTTCGCCAGTTTAGTTGGCTACACCGTTTTTTGTTGTTATTTTGTAAAATTAATGGAGAGGCAAGGGCGAATGTAATCCTGCCTGTAACGCCGTTACTATCCCCCGTTACTGTAATCTAGATTACACATCTTAAAATGTACTGTGACAGATTACAGTTACCGTTTTTTTGTAATCAGATTACGTAACGGCGTTACATGTAATCCGTTACTCCCCAACCCTGGGTGTGATCTTATTGGTCTTTTGTCCTTTTTTTTGCACGATTATATAACCTGGGTTTAGTCACTGATGAATTTGCCTGGGAGCATGAGGTAATACAGTAAATGAGGTGTGAAAAGATCATTGATTGCATACATATTTTTGGCTGCATTACGTTAGACAGTGTTTTGTCTAAATGTATACAGATTAACCTTTATATTGTCAAATTTCAGGTGAGGGTCCAACATTAGACCTAGAATATATTTTACCTCCGAAAATTCCGATTATAGACAACCAGTAGGCCTATAGTATTGAGCAGTTGTACAATAAATATCAAACTGCAATTATGGTATGTAAATAGTGGATATATGGATGGAGGTCTACACTTATATGTACATATAGCTCTACTGGATCCTGATAAACCTGTCCCTACAAAAGGACTGTGCTGTTTTCTCAGTAATAAACTGAGGGTGACTAAGGAGCTTAAGGATTTACTGAATGAGGAGAAACATCAATTCAGAGAAGGGAAAGAGATTAACCTAAAGAGGGGAGGGAATGGAAATGGAAAAGAAAAAATACAAGACTGCGAGAGCAGTTATAGGCAAAACAAAGAAGTATGTTTGGGCTTGAATGAGATAGGCTATACACAGACTTGAGGGTGACAAGGAGGACGGAGAGCTTCACAATGCAGGTTAATAAGACAGAGGAGCTGGAGGAGGAAGAAGCCACTGACTTGATGGTGGTCGAAACAAATAAGTGAGACATTCAACCATAAACATCAATATATCATTGTGAAATTAATTGTGAAATCTTGGTCATAATTACTGTAGCTAAACAAATGAGATTGTGGTGGAGACGATTGTAGTGGTATTGTTAGTGACACACACACACACACACACACAGACACACACACACACACACACACACACTTACACTTCCTGGTGTGTTTGGCTTTGTTGAAGACGATTTTTAGTCCATCCAGCATAGTGCTGCTAACCTGACGCTGCCAAATGGATGCGTTTGTTTCACATTCTGTTTCACAACCTACATCCATCTGGGAACTGATCGTGCATTCCTTTATAACTGGGGACTGGTAATCTTACGCCTTCATGACCTTTGAAAGGTCATGAGCTGGGCGGTGACGTCATCAGAGCTGGTTTATCCCATTCCAAACTTGTAGGAGCCACAGCAGCCCCAACTTCGAGGATCCAAGATGGCAGCACCGCATTTCAATCGTGAGTAAAGCTGGAGTAAAAACTGTTTACTTAGTTATGTGTAATTAAATCAGTCATAGATACGATATTGTCTAACTTCTGTCTGCGGACATGTTCCTACGGTGTTTGTATGCGCAACATTCCGCAAAATGTGGAGTTTTCTACTGGCATCGCTAACAATCGTTAGCCTGGCTACAAGCAATAAGCTAAAAACAAATGATTCGGGCGATGGCTTTCTTGTTTAGATTCGCCGTAAAACATTGGTAAATGGTTACCAGACCAGTTGTTTTTATCATTAATATTACGCTTAGATATTTAGGTACATTTTTATGTGGAAAATTAGTTGAAACAGTGTACAATTTTTAGGTTAGGTTAGTTTTAGGTGCAGGGCACAGGAGTTTCAATGGAGTATAGAGAGAGAGCCAGCACTCAAAAATGTCCTTTGTATGTACGCGTTTCAGCAAGAAGAACGCTGATGAAGGCTTCTTGCTGAAACGCGTACGTTGTACTGGTTGAAACGGAATAAAACTACAAAGGATATTTTTGAGTGCTGGCTCTTTCTATCCACTCCATAGATAGCCTAGCTACTCCTGAAAAAGAACAATGGTGCGAGGCGAGTGTAGGACATTTTGTGTAGAGTCGCCCTAGTAAAACACTCAAAAACACTGGCAAATGATTACCAAACCAGTTGTCTTTATCAGAAACGTTACTCTTAGGCGTTAGGTAACATTTTATGTGGAAAATGATTTGAAATAGTGTGCCTGTGACTGACTTTTGAACATGGAGAAGTAGCCTATGATATAATGAATGAGTGAATCCAGCTCTCCTGTTAGGCTACTCTCCATGACTCCATGGCTGTGATGCTAACTCTGTGTTGTGTGTGTGTTTGTAGTCTATCTGGACAGTGATGACAACATGTTTCTGGATTCCGGGAGGAAGCAACAGTTCTCTGGCCTCCTCTACCAGCGAGCAGAAGACCCCACAACATACTTCCTAAATGAGGCATGCACATACCGTGTGACCCTGGTCGATGCTGGAAGCCCTCTAACAGGTTAGATAACAACAATAAACATAATAATAATCATAATAAGAAATAGTGAAAATGTTTCTCTCTCTCTTAAAAAAAATACTAACCTAAACTTTACCACTATTCCTTCAGAAGTTGTAGTTGTCATAGACTGTGTTGCATAGTTGATTGCTCTATTGTTGACAAAAATGTGTTATTGTAAGTCGCTTTGGATAAAACCGTCTGCCAAATGACATAATGTATGTAATGTTAATGTTGTGCATGCTAACCTGTTATTTTTGTGTGTTTTAGATGGCAATAAAGAGAATGAACTCCCCACGCCCAGCCCATCACCATCACCCGTGCCAGCAAATGAGGGATTCACAAAGGATCAAACACTCTTTTTGATCGACCTCATGCGGCAGCACATTGAGGCTGAAGGCGATGGTCTGCCGAAAACTCTGAAGGACCTGAATGACTGGCTAAAGGCTGGCAAATCAAAAAAAAAGAATCTATGGATAGACCTAGCACAAAAGTTGGGCAACCACTTTGGGGTGGTCTTCTCCCCTGAAAAAGTCTCCAGATAATGGACCACGCTGGTTGATGGCTACAAGAAGGTAAAAGACAATAACAGAAGCACAGGGAAGGGTACCATGCGCTTCAAATTCTATGCAGAGATGGACGACCTTCTGGGCGGGCATCACGATGTAGCTTTCCCTGTCGTTGCTACACTGGATGGGGTAGAGGTGCGCAGACCTGAGGCCCTCAGACAATTCCCGGACACTGCTGCATCCAGTTTCACCAACAGCCAACAGCCCCCCGACAGCCCAGCAACCCAACGACCAGCTAGCCACCCAGAAACACCACCACCAGCCACACCGACGCCCCGGAAACGTCGAAGGGTCGATGACGAGCTCATGGAGTTCCTCAAAGACAGTCAAAACCAGGCAGCAGAAGCCAGTCAACTGCGCCATGAGGAGTACCGGCAGCGCCATGAGGAGACCCGGCAGTGGCATGAGGAGATTCTGGCAGAACAGAGGGCCGGTCTGCGCGAGTTCAAAGACATCATGATGAAGTTGCTGGACAAGCTGTGACAATCTTGATGTTTACACAGGGTTGGGGACAAATTTGAAATTGAACAATTTACAATTCTTTATCCAATTTAATACTTGAAGGGAATGGTTTTATTTGTTTTACTTTGAAACTTTTTTATTTTATTCTTTACTACCTCAACTAGATGTTTGCTGTGGATTTGCTGTGAAAATTAAAGAAACGGGTAAAGCAAATCTGAAGACTTGTGGATTCCATTTATCTAAACTGTATCAGTTGCAGGACAAAATGTACTTTTGTGTTTACAGTTCGCATAACCTTACCTCTGAAGACAGTAACAAGGGCATTCCTAACTAAGCTAGTGCTAACTTCATTCAGTTTATATAACCTCAAATGAAAGCCAAGCATTAGCCTACCTTAACTTTCAGTTGTTGCACAATGTTACTGTAATCTTTTCAGTATTTTCAGATGTTGCACTATTTGTGTCCAAAAATGACTTGAACTTCATATACTGTGCATATTTTGTATGTCACCTTTTTAGATGTGTGACTGAGTCTTTAGTTCGATTACATCCCCCCAAATAATTTGAAATTAAAAGATAATATTGCACCGCTGCCCTAGAGAATATGAAACACTGGAGTGTTGTGCAACATACAGATGCTCTGCAATGCATCATCTCTTACTGTTGAGTAGTTTGATTGACAAAGGAACAAAAGAAAATGTATACCTGTTCAGTTTACAGTTTGGTAACCTGTACCTTCTGCCTGATGGCAGCAGCTCGTACTCTGTGTGTAGGCTACCAATATGGCCGCTAACCGATTTTTTTTTTTACATATACTTTCACCCAGATTGAGTGTAGAGTTGTAAGAATAGGTTACCATCAAACTGGTGGAAACAAACAATCTACAGTATATATCTTACAGATTTTATTGAAACAATTAGACAAATAGAGTATAACCCATTCACATTGATACAGGTAATAGCCAGTCTGTGCATCAATGCTCTCCATAAATGTGAAATGCTATCAATACTGATCAAAGGTGTTTAGAATTTGAACAAAATATTACAATATCAGAAACAAAAACAACAGAACAAAACATATATTGGTGCCTATATGTACAAGTGAGTAGTAGCCTACTTATGTCCATAGGTTGAATTGAGTTAGAAGTGCTCAGTCCTTTTGATTTACCAGGGGGACTGATTTTGCATAAAAGACTTCAGATGACAAGTGGTTTTTGTTTATATCCTTATATCCACAGCCAGATTACTCAAATATTGTTGTCTTGACCCTCATTGTTGGTACAGGCACTCTTGCATCCACATTGAGGTGCCACAGGCTCCAGCTTGACAACATTCACAATCACAGCACCCACTACATGGCTTTTTGCAGACGCAGCAGAGAATGATTGCTCAGGCTTTACTGGCATCTGGAAGATGGGTCCAGTAAGGTTCCAAAGTCTTGGTCATGGAGTCCCAGTACCAGCCCCACGTACTGAACTCTGCATATTTTGCTGGGCAGACGTTGCCTGATTCCAGTAGAAGCTGGCCTGCAGCAGTCCCCATTTGACATGCTGAATCAGTGCATCTTGGGTGGGAGGCAGGTTCTCTTGATGCATTTGAAAAAAGCCAATGTCTAGCATAATCTACTTGGCTGGAGCCACAGCTTTTGCTGTACATGACAACCCCAAGGTGAGGGCGACCAGGGTTTTGGGATGAACTCCTCCTTTCTACCAAGAAGGATGTTGTACTTTCCAACAGATCTGAATATGACATATCTGCACTTCAGCCTTGTAACCATCCTGAAGCAGACACTACAGTAGAATGATTTATAGCACCTGGCACATGCTGGGCCAGTAGCCATAGAAACTCAGGATCCATATGTCCGACAGTGATGTTGTAATACTTGCAATACGCTTCTTCTACACATTAGGCCTCACAGAGCACTGGATCGGCTTCACATGTGGAAAGTACATTTATGTTCCCAAAATCTGCAATGTTCTTGGTCCCCAGAGATCACTGGCATTACATCTCTTCCATGTGCTAAAATGATGTGATACTACATCAGCCTTCCAGGGCTATGGGAAAAGGAGTGGATGGGCAGCTTGGGAAGCAACATCTGATCTCACTGAGACCGTGGACGCCTTCACCTTGGAGCCTGAACCGATCAACTCAGATGTCCATGTCCAAAGACTGGAAGCATTATGGTTGTTGTCATGTCCAGCAAGAGCTGTGTCTCCAGCCAAGTAGATGAAGCCAGACATCAGCTTTTCTCAAATGGTACCAAGTCCCTTGAGAACTTGCCTCCCACCCAAGATGCACTGATTCAGCATGTCAAATGGGGACTGCTGCAGACCAGCTTCTACTGGAATCAGGCAACCTCTGTCCAGCAAAATATCCAGAGTTCAGTACGTGGGGCTGGTACTGGGACTCCCATGACCAAGACTTGGGAACCTTACTGGACCCATCTTTCAGATGCCAGGAAAGCCTGAGTCATCATTCTCTGCTGCAGCTGCAAAAAGTCATGTAGTGGGTGCTCTGAATGCTGTAAAGCTGGAGCCCGTGGCACTTCAACGGGGATGCAAGAGTGCCTGTACCAACAATGAGGTCAAGACAACAATATTTGATTAATCTGGCTGTGGCTATAAGGATATAAACAAAAAACACTTTACACTCAATCTAACTTAACCCCCCCAACCCATGGACATACTGTCATGATTTTCCCCCATGTCATGATTGAACATTTATTAGTTAGGATGTACTGCCTTTTTTTTGATGTCTCTGTGCCCAGCTCCCCTCTGGCACAACCCCACAAGTCTGTTCCCCATTTTCAATCACAGTAATTAGGCTGATGCAAGACCAGCCGTGGAGGATCAGGAGGGCGTGGTGTGGCCAGACTGGAGGCTACAAAGAGGCAGACTGCTGTGGACTCTGGATCGCACTGTCACATTTTCTTCCGTGTTAACTCTTGTTAGTGTACGGCCAAGGTCAGTTCTTTTTCATGGAGCCAAGCCAAGCAAGCTGCCAAGCTTTTTGAGTCAAGACTTTTAAAACTCTAATTGTTTCACCTACAGGACCAGAGCTCCCACCTTTGTTTCCACAAACTGGATTTCATCTCTGGACTGGACCTGGAGAAACTTCCACTGTTTGGCGTTGCCAAATGACTTTTCATTTCCCGAAATAAAACGTCGGGTTTTTTCTCTTCAAGCTATAAATAAAAGCTTTAAAACTTTTTCTGCCTCCTGCGTTTGGATCCTCCCTTCACTGGTGCTGACAGAACAGTGCGATCCATGGATCCAGCAGAGGCCGACCATCTGCGCCAGGCTGTTGGCAATCAAGGAAACTTACTGGGCCACCATGACTCGGTTCTTCAAGATCTCGCTGCCGAGGTTCGTGGCCTTACCCAAGCCATGGCTGTACTCCAGACGTCTCCACCACCAGCATCGTCCAGCCCCATGCCATCTGCTCTCCATGCCACATCTCGACCATCTAACATCAAGGCTCCTCACCCTGAACGGTATGACGGCGATCTTGGCAAGTGCGGGGGCTTCATTCTCCAGTGCTCCCTGGTGTTTGAACTTCAAGCTGAGGCTTTCACCACCGACCGGTCCAAGGTGGCGTTTGTGATCAGCTGCCTTAAGGGCAGGGCTCTGGAGTGGGCCAAACCTTTGTGGGAAGAACAGGGCAGGCACGCCAATTCATATGTGGCCTTCACCCGGGAGATGAGCCGAGTGTTTGATCATCCCGTCAGAGGAAAAGAAGCTTCCCGTAGGCTGCTACATCTACGCCAAGGTGCACGCAGCGTGGCAGAGTATGCCGTGGAGTTCCGCACCCTGGCCGGTGAGTGCGCCTGGGAGGCTGAACCTCTCACTGAATTATTTCAGAATGGGCTATCGGAGGGCCTCAAAGACGAGCTGGCTTCTCGAGACGAGCCAGGAGGTCTAGAGGAGTTAATCGCTTTGACCATCAAAATCGACAACAGGCTCAGAGAGAGAAGATGAGAGCGCAGACTCCAGTCGCCCCGTAGGACGGACCTGACAGCGATGACCATGCATCACCCGTCTCTGGAGACTTCAGCTATGGCCGAGCCGATGGAGGTCGGTGCCTGGGTCCCGGGACGCGACAAGTGCTCTCCTGAGGAGCGGCTCCGCCGACGTCTCACGGGGAGTTGCTATTACTGTGGTAAGCAGGGCCACCGGGGCTCTTCGTGCCCTAACCGACCGCAGGGAAACGACACCGCCCGCTAGCAGGACTTGGCCTGCTAGTGGGCTCTAGTACGACCATGCCTGCCGATCATCGGGGACGGACTCAAGCCACCATCCTGTTTCAAGGTACAGAAATTCCTGTAACTGTATTAATTGATTCTGGAGCTGAAGGGGACTTAATAAGTGAGACTTTTACTAAATTCCATAATTTTCCCCTTCTTCAACTGCAATCTCCTATCTCCATCCGAGGACCTTTTAAAGAATCCAACGTTTCTGACATCACTCATCAGACGCTCCCGTTGGTTCTCTTCATGAACGGTAATCACCAGTCGGAGGGAATGTTTGTGGTTACTACTATGACGTCGGATTTTGATATCATCCTAGGTAGACCATGGCTAGCTCGGCACAACCCTCAGATTGACTGGTCCACGTTAACCATCAAAGGGTGGAGTGATTACTGCCATCAACATTGTCTCATGTCTGCTCTCACTCCCTCTCCTTCCACAGAACAAAGAGGACAGCCGGAGGTGTGCCCCGATCTGTCCAAAATCCCCATCGAGTATCATGATCTGGCCCCGGTATTCAGTAAGTTCAAAGCTAAAAGTTTGCCTCCCCACCGTCCCTATGACTGTGCTATTGATCTGGTTCCACACGCTACTTTCCCTAAAAGTAGGTTGTATTCCCTAGCTAAAATGGAACGCACCGCCATGGAAAACTATATTAAAGAGGCACTTGCCCTGGGCCAGATTCGCAGATCCTCATCTCCCCTGGGAGCAGGGTTTTTTTTTGTTGAAAAGAAAGACACCACTGAGCTCCGACCTTGTATTGATTACAGAGGACTTAATGACATCACTATTAAAAATGGTTATCCCATACCCCTCACGGAATCCACGTTCACGCCCCTCCAGGGATCCAAAGTTTACACCAAATTGGATCTCCGGAGCGCCTACAATCTGGTTCGTATTCGAGAGGGTGATGAGTGGAAAACTGCGTTTAAAACCCCCCTCGGACATTTCGAGTATCTTGTCATGCCCTTTGGATTGACTAATGCCCCCGCAGTCTTCCAAGCATTTATCAATGATGTTTTGCGGGACTTTCTGGATAGGTTTGTGGTAGTCTATTTGGACGACATCTTGATTTTTTTCTCCTGATTTGGCTTCCCACAAAAAGCATGTACACTTGGTGCTCCGCCGTCTCCTGGAGAACCAATTATATGCTAAACCTGAAAAGTGTGAATTCCATGTCAGCAAGACGACATTCCTCGGCTACGTCATATCAGAGGGACAATTTAGCATGTGCAAAGCCAAGACGGACGCGGTGGCGGAGTGGCCTGTACCTACCACTCGCAAACAACTTCAGCGTTTCTTAGGATTCGCTAACTTCTACCGTCGGTTCATCCGCAACTACAGCCAAGTTGCCGCCCCTCTCACGGATCTGACTTCTCCCAAAATGCCGTACAAATGGTCAGACACAGCGGACGCGGCGTTCCAAGGCTTAAAAGCAAGATTTGTCTCTGCTCCCATCCTCACTAGTCCCGATCCTGCCCTGCAGTTCATCATTGAGGTGGATGCATCAAATGCGGGTTTGGGCGCGGTACTGTCCCAACGCTCTCCTGTGGATCACAAACTGCATCCATGTTCATTTGTCTCACGCAAATTGGACAAACATGAGCGAAATTATGATGCAGGAAATAAGGAATTGCTAGCGATAGTTTGGGCTCTATTGGAATGGAGACATTGGCTCGAGGGCTCGGCCCAACCATTCATGATTTGGACCGATCACAAGAACCTCACTTATATCCGCAAGGCCAAGCGGCTAAATTCACGCCAAGCTAACTGGGCCATTTTCCTCAGCCGCTTCAATTATGTTCTGACTTACAAGCCCGGGTCAAAAAATATCAAGCTAGATGCCCTCTCTCGCCTATTCCTTGAGGAGGGAGATGAAGAGGAGGCAGGAAAGAACATTGTGCCATCAGAGCTCATTATTGGGACAGTGATATGGGAGATCGAAGAATTGGTCAATAAGGCCCTAGAAAACCAGCCAGACCCAGGAACGGGTCCCCCCGGCAAAAGATTTGTGCCCAATTCAGCAAGGGCCCAGGTACTAGACTGGGCTCATTCTTCCAGACTCAGCTGTCATCCAGGTATTCGACGGACCAAAGAGTTTGTGCAGAGACATTTCTGGTGGCCTACATTAACAGCTGATGTCATGGAGTTTGTAAGTGCTTGCAATGTATGTGCTTATAACAAGACTTCAAATCAACCCAGTGCTGGCCTGCTCCATCCTCTGCCGGTGCCACATCGGCCGTGGTCCCACATAGCCCTGGATTTCGTCACGGGACTACCACCTTCTGAAGGTAACACTGTAATCCTCTCCATTATTGACCGATTTTCCAAAGCCTGTCACCTACTTGCCCTGCCTAAACTTCCCTCTGCTAAGGAAACCGGAGCATTGCTTGTGCAACACGTCTTTCGCATCCACGGGTTGCCCAGAGATATGGTGTCGGATCGGGGGCCACAATTCACTTCCCAGGTATGGAAAGCCTTTTGCCAAGCCATGAACATTTCTGTCAGTCTGTCCTCCGGCTTCCATCCTCAGAGCAACGGGCAGACCGAACGTCTGAATCAGGAACTGGAGACGGCACTTCGCTGCCTGACCTCGAGACACCAAACGACGTGGGCAACACAGCTGCCCTGGGCAGAATACTCTCACAACACGCTCATCAGCACGGCGACAGGTATGTCACCCTTTCAATGTTCCCTTGGTTACCAACCTCCACTATTTTCCGAACAGGAACGAGAGGTGGCAGTACCATCAATTGGGGCGCATGTGCGGCGGTGCCGTCGCACGTGGAGGATCGTGCGGAAAGCGCTCATGAAGGCCACGGGACAGTATAGGCAGCAGGCCAACAAACGCAGGAGGCCCGGACCGGTTTACCAGGTGGGCCAAAAGGTATGGTTGTCTGCTTCTGACTTACCATTGAAGACGGAGTCACGGAAACTATTAGTAGGGTCATCTGTGGCACTTCCGTGACCGTGGAGAGCGAAGGTCCGTTTCTCAATGGATTTGTCATCTAGGAGGGTTAATAAACAAATTTAGCCGGGGTGTATTTTTAAAAAAGGCGGGGAAAATATTTGAGAGACCAAAATCCAAAATGGCTGCTGTGGAAATGAACTTTTTAATGCTTTGACCTACAATGATGCACAATACATGGTTTCAGAGCTTATTCTGGTCAAGGAATACATATTTGGTGTTTATATAATGATTTGACCTATTTTTTACCTTCAAATCCAAGATGGCTGCCAATTTTGAGGCAGTTTTTTCAAAATCGTCATAGAGCCTTCATATTAGGCTTGAATGACAGGTCTTCTCATGATGAGTTGAATAATATACAGTATAAGTACACAGAAGTAATCTCTGAGGTCAATAAAGTCAATGTTTGTGTGTAAACAACAGTTGCTGATTTGCGGTTTCCCATTAAATAGGGTAGGCTACTGAGAATATGGTGTCCAGTTCATCCCATCACATTTTCATAATGAACCAAAAACAATTTTGCACTATAGCCTAACATAAAATAGTATTCTGTATGCAAAGCTAGCAAGGTTAGTTGCTTGAGCTGAATTTAAAGGTCAACTCAAAACAAACAATGAAATTAACTTTGAAATTAAAGGTCCCAATTCGTGCAGCTGTAACCTCTTAAAAACGTGTGTCTCTGGTCCATAAAACATGATTCTGGATTAATCTGTCGAAAATATAGCAACCCCGTTTGTTGTGACGGAGTTCTCACTTCCTCATCTCGTCGCTTCCCAAGAATGGCCTGTTTCTATAATATATTCAGAACTAACAGTTCCCATTGGCCGCTGAGGGAGAGCCCGCCCCAGGCTCCCAGCGGCCAATCAGATTAGCGTCTGTGGACCAGCACGCTAGGTTGCGAGTTATCGTTAACTTAACGGTACTACGCTAAAGAGGACATCTCAAAATGCCTAGACTTACCGAATGCACCTCTGCAGTTGCTGGATCACGTACAGTTGCCGTCGCTCCAGCTAGAAGTGTTAATTTTGTGGCTATAGACAAAATGGTGCAGGTAGCTTGTGTGAGAGAGACCCGCGCAGTATGCAGGAGGAAGCTAGTGACGTCCCAATTCCCCTCTGGGCAAACGAAGCGTTTGGGGGTGTGGCTTGGAGGAGACTGCAGAGGGACGCTGGATAAGGACAAATCCAACTGTGGCAGTTCTGAGCGTGTGACCACTCATTACAGGGAGGGCTGACAGCAGTAAATATGCATTTACAAGTAAAAACAGCTTTTGCACGGAATGGGACCTTTAAAACTGAATCCTAGGCTACTAAATTTCATCAGCACACAGTAAAGGAAACTTGTCTTTGAACCCAGCTGACTGTCTAGTCCTAATCCCTGTTGTGCAATGTCCCTTTTCAGTGAAGTTTTAGTTTTTGTTAAGAGTATGGACTTTTAATCTTGACCTTGTTGGTAGGCAACGGCCCTTTTTCAGTCAAGCATTTTCAGATTAGCTCAGTCAGTCTGTGAAGCAGTCAGTGTCAGCACTTGCGCGAGCTCGCTTTTTCTCTAACTAATGTTAACATTACACACTTTAAGAGACTTTGTTTGAGGATATCAACGTTATTCACTAGTCTAAAGATAGTTCTACCATCAAGAACATATAAAACAAAAGCAAAAACAATTTTTATTTGCAGAAGTCATCATTGATATTTGGTGTTAGCTAACGTTAGGTAACGTTATTATTTTTAGCTAAAGTTAATGTTATCTGTCTCCACACTTCTGTCAACTGACATATGCATTTGCTTTTGAAAATAAACAGCCTGGCTTGCTTAAGCATAACTGAAGATTAAATAGAAATATAACATGACGAATGCATGTACCGATTGGTTGCCCCATCTTCCCAGGAGGTGGTGGTGTAAACATCATCAAATTTATCAAGTCCTGACCAGTCTTGGGCTTTTAATTGTAAGCTGTCCCATTTGCCTTGATTTATTGTATCGGTGGGCTTGCAAGGCTTGTCACATTTTAGGACACATTCATAGGACATTGTGAGCTTTGTCTTTCATTGGGAGGGAAAGCAACTCGCTATTATATTACTGTTATATTATATTGCTGTTATACGCTGTTTATTTTCAAAAGCAAATGCATATGTCAGTTGACAGAATTGTGGAGACAGATAAAATTAACTTTAGCTAAAAATAATAACGTTACCTAACGTTAGCTAACACCAAATATCAATGATGACTTCTGCAAAAAAAAAATGTTTTTGCTTTTGTTTTATATGTTCTTGATGGTAGAACTATCTTTAGACTAGTGAATAACGTTGATAACCTCAAACAAAGTTTTCTTTTTCTTTTTTATATATTCACCCCCCCCCCCCCCCCGATTTTTTATCCCATTTTTATCCCCCATTAGTGCTAACGTAATTTCTTTATCCTGGTTGCTACTCCACCCTCTGCCGATCTGGGGAGAGCCGAAACTGGCTCCATGTTTCCTCCGAGACATGGGCAGTTAGCCAGCTGCTTCTTTTCACCTGACAGGGAAAGCTTCACCGGTAGGACATAGCACGTGGGAGGTTCACACTATTCCAACCAGTTCCCCTTCCTCTGAACAGGCGCCCTTAACGACCAGAGGAGGAACCACATTAGCAACCAGGATATTGCATGTTTTTCCTATACCCTCCAACACTCCATCACTCTCTCACATTCCCCCTGCTCTTCTCCCTGCTCTCTCCTCTGCTCTCTCTTCATTTCTATTTTTCTATATTATCAATTGTTCAAATGTTATCTTTATTCTGTATATTCTTGTTACTGTTGTGTCAGCTAGAAGTAGCTAGACATACTTTCTGTGAAGCCCTCTGAGACATGCTTGTGAATTAGGGCTATATAAATAAACTTGACTTGACTTGGTGAAGGGGGTTCCTATATGAAGGAAACCCCCGGGAGGCATGGGGAGAACATGCAAACTCCACACAGAAAGGCCCTTTTGACGACCCCACCCGGGCGGTGGGCACTCGAGGACATGCGGACGGGCACGCATTCCTTCAGCGTTCACATCGTCCCAGGTGGGAATCGAACCCACGACCTTCGAGCTGTGAGGCGATAGTGCTTACCACTACACCACCGTACCTCCTTTTATATCCTCAAACAAAGTGTCTTAAAGTGTGTAATGTTAACATTAGTTAGAGAAAAAGCGAGCTCGCGCAAGTGCTGACACTGACTGCTTCACAGACTGACTGGGCTAATCTGAAAATGCTTGACTGAAAAAGGGCCGTTGCCTACCAACAAGGTCAAGATTAAAAGTCCATACTCTTAACAAAAACTAAAACTTCACTGAAAAGGGACATTGCACAACAGGGATTAGGACTAGACAGTCAGCTGAGTTCAAAGACAAGTTTCCTTTACTGTGTGCTGATGAAATTTAATAGCCTAGGATTCAGTTTTAATTTCAAAGTTAATTTCATTGTTTGTTTTGAGTTGACCTTTAAATTCAGCTCAAGCAACTAACCTTGCTAGCTTTGCATACAGAATACTATTTTATGTTAGGCTATAGTGCAAAATTGTTTTTGGTTCATTATGAAAATGTGATGGGATGAACTGGACACCATATTCTCAGTAGCCTACCCTATTTAATGGGAAACCGCAAATCAGCAACTGTTGTTTACACACAAACATTGACTTTAATGACCTCAGAGATTACTTCTGTGTACTTATACTGTATATTATTCAACATATCATGAGAAGACCTGTCATTCAAGCCTAATATGAAGGCTCTATGACGATTTTGAAAAAACTGCCTTTTAGAGCTCAAAATTGGCAGCCATCTTGTATTTGAAGGTAAAAAAATAAGTCAAATCATTATATAAACACCAAATATGTATTCCTTGACCAGAATAAGCTCTGAAACCATGTATTGTGCATCATTGTAGGTCAAACCATTAAAAAGTTCATTTCCACGGCAGACATTTTGGATTTTGGTCTCTCAAATATTTTCCCCGCCTTTTTTAAAAATACACCCCGGCTAAATTTGTTTATTAACCCTCCTAGATGACAAATCCATTGAGAAACGGACCTTCGCTCTCCACGGTCACGGAAGTGCCACAGATGACCCTACTATATCCCCTAGGTTCGTGGGGCCTTTCGAGGTGGAGAGACTGATTAACCCGGTAGCGGTACGGCTGAAACTCCCACAGACCCTGAAGGTACACCCTGTATTTCATGCGTCCAAAATTAAGCCGGTGATTAATAGTGACCTAACCCCCACAGATACACCCCCGCCACCCCCTCGGATGGTCGAGGGTGGGCTGGTTTACACGGTAGCCCGGATTCTGGATGCACGACGCAGAGGCAGAGGTCTGCAATACCTAGTGGACTGGGAAGGATATGGCCCGGAGGAACGGAGTTGGGTTCCCCGGCGTCATATTTTAAATGCCGACATGGTTCGCGAATTCCATAGACTCAACCCGGACAAACCCCGGCCTGGACAGAACGTCAAGAGACGTCCGTGGGGGGGGGGGGGTGATGTCATGATTTCCCCCCATGTCATGATTGAACATTTATTAGTTAGGATGTACTGCCTTTTTTTTATGTCTCTGTGCCCAGCTCCCCTCTGGCACAACCCCACAAGTCTGTTCCCCATTTTCAATCACAGTAATTAGGCTGATGCAAGACCAGCCGTGGAGGATCAGGAGGGCGTGGTGTGGCCAGACTGGAGGCTACAAAGAGGCAGACTGCTGTGGACTCTGGATCGCACTGTCACATTTTCTTCCGTGTTAACTCTTTGTTAGTGCACGGCCAAGGTCAGTTCTTTTTCATGGAGCCAAGCCAAGCAAGCTGCCAAGCTTTTTGAGTCAAGACTTTTAAAACTCTAATTGTTTCACCTACAGGACCAGAGCTCCCACCTTTGTTTCCACAAACTGGATTTCATCTCTGGACTGGACCTGGAGAAACTTCCACTGTTTGGCGTTGCCAAATGACTTTTCATTTCCCGAAATAAAACGTCGGGTTTTTTCTCTTCAAGCTATAAATAAAAGCTTTAAAACTTTTTCTGCCTCCTGCGTTTGGATCCTCCCTTCACTGGTGCTGACACATACCTAAGTGTTACTCACTAATTGTTTCAATAAAATATGTAAGATAAATACTGTAGATTGTTTGTTTCCACCAGTTTGATGGTAACTCATTCTTACAACTACAAAAGTGTATGTAAAAAAGAAATGGGATAGCAGCCATATTGGTAGCCTATTTACTATGCAAAGTAGAGTGCTATAGATAGATTAAATCATAAATCTGAGTATTACAATGTGTTTCTAAAATTCAAAAACCATAAAATGGACACCGAGTTTACTAAAAGCATCAACAGTTATGGTAAAACTCATATTCAGGTAGCCGCCATCTTGGAAATATGCAGATTAGGGGTCCACACACCTTTATTAGTAAAGATAAGCATTCCAACACCTTTCTAATGGTCAAAAAATATAAGATAGACACCAAGTCTGTATTTCTAGCTCATCTCTTTCAAAAGTTATAGCCAAAATCTTTTTCGGACAGTGGTCATATTGGATTTGGCCGCCATGGTGACCCCGGGGGTCACCGGCTCGGGCACTCTGGCTCAATTGTTAGAGCATGCCCTGGGCTAATTCTGGGCAAAATCTGGTGCTTTTAGACTTGATTTGCATGAACTCAGCCTCAAATGTCCCTAAAAGTCCCGCAACTATTATGTTTTGCATGGTGTTATAAATCGAGTGATAACACACATTTAGCTACCATTGGTGTAATGCTCTCACATATTTTCTAACTCTAGAGATGTATACCTTGCCAAAAATCAATATGAGCATTATTCCCAACCCTTCTGGCCCATGGACTAATATGTAGATAGATTTCTTTTGCAAGATTTTGAGAGTAAATTAGACACTTTTTTCAAATGTTTTTGAGTTTTACTATACCAAACCTGTTAAAATCATTAAAACAACCCTCTCAATCAATTCCTCATGCAGAAATCATACAGAAAAGTGGTGTCATTTGTCTCTGTATGACGTCTAGTTCAAAAGTTATGACCCTTATCCATTTTCATCAGACATCGCAATATGCCCGCAAAGATGGCCGCCAAACGGACCCATGGGACACTATTTCAACGGGGTAACAACAAAATTTGTTTATTAGACACCTTGAGGAGTACAAAAATCTATGTTAGAAAAATATATCTTTCGGGTGCGCGGGGACCCCCCGTTCCTACTAGACTACTGTTGCTGCTTGATATCAGCCATTTAGTGCGGTTTTTCCTTATTTTTCCGCCTCCGCCTCTTCCTTTCTTCTTCCACAAGCAAAAGACCAGGCAAGGGCTGACAATGTGCAACTTTTTATGACATCTTCTCGATGAAGTAGCTATATTAGGAAACCGTATAAGTCGTGAGCGAGAGTGGTTTGAAAATGGTAGGCAAACGCTGCTTTGTTTCATGCATGTATACCTGCAGTCCTAAGGTCTCACGCAGGTTCACAACTGCTAATTGACCTTTGGCTCTAGTATTTGCAGTGTGTGCAAGTGCAACTTCTTGGCTCCAAAAAAGGCGACGGGGGGCGATGAAACAGTCTGCCTTTGTTGCCGCTAGTTCTTTGTAGCGGGGATGATGTGTTCTAGCCATCAGGTGCAATTTGGCATCACACCTGATTTAATCAAACTATTCCCTAAATCCAATTGGTCGTTAAGTTTGTTTTCCCCAAAACAAACTGGTCATCAAGTGCACCTCTATGAAGCTAGACACACACATAACATTTGAATCTCAATCATTAATAATGTGATGTCCAAGCTTTTCACAGTCTGTCTAGTCAGTCATGCATTGTGTGTCACCATCCCAACTGGGACTGTGATCACAATGAATACACTGAGATTTTGCCAAGACTCCCTGTCTCCCCATGAGGCCATCCTGGAGCCTCCATAAATCACTCCCATGGTGTTTCATACCATATGATTTTAGCATTAATGCCGGCTTTACAACACAAGCTTTATTGTTCCCGAGTGGCTCATGAAGATACAGCCAAATATCTGCAGACAGTGGACAGCCAGTCAGGACCAACAACGTCGTTAGGCCAGGGCATACGAGGCTGCAGCCCTGAATGTTATATGAATAGCCCTGGATCTCATAATAATAATAAAAATACCCCAGATCTTTTCATCTTTCATTCCAATCACAGTTCACCCGAAAATGAAAATTCTGTCATCTACTCACCCTATATGTTTTTTCTCGAGTTGTGCTGGCAACCTCCCTGTGTGTTCACCCGTCTTTCAACTGACATGAGAGTGAGTAAATGATGACATCATTTTCATTTTTTGGGTGAACTGTATTTCACTCTCGGGGAAAAAAGTGAAATGTTCTATGGTCTCTTGTGATTCTGAATATAGCTGAATTGCTTGTTTGTCCAAGTAAAACTCTTGACTTTCCGAAATGTCAATTGGAAAATAGGGAATTTCGCTGCCTAGGCCCCATGGCGAACCTGGAAGAGGGCTGCGGGCCAATCCTGGCTAATTGTCGGCACACTCGGCTATGTTCCCAATAGAGACAGTCGGCATGTGTGGGAACGCCCACAAAATGTTATACGGGTGGCGTAAGTGGGGTAAAACCGCAGATATATCTCAATGGGCTGACTCACCAAAGGACGGTGCTGCGGCTCTACAGTACAGGTTTGGGGGTTCTAGAGCAGAACACAAGACGTCTGCTCAGATGTGCGTTTACTGCAGGGGTTAAATACCCGATCGTGTCTGCCTGGGCTGGGCTAGCAGCTAAATTCTAACTTTGCTGAATGGATAGAACGGGGTTTTTGCCCCACCCTGACCACGCCCCCAGCCAGGCTGAGCCAGCTAACCCAGCGTCTATGACGAGACATCGCCTCAACCTATACTTGTAAGTCACAATAGACTCAATTGATCAAGGTCATTTATTCATTTTGGACACAATGAGCATTCTCCCTCAGTATCCTCGGCATCTGCCGATTCTCAGAGAGAAGATCTGTGCCCGAGTTACGCTCATCGGGCCCTATCGTCGTACGATGCTATCGTTTGCGCACCTCTTATGCTATTGTGATAAACCTCCTTTAAGGATGCTATATTAACTGGGTAGGCTATAAAGCACTGCTGCCACCACCTTTGTTTATCCGGATGGTCCGGTGTCAGATGCCTGAGAACAACACACACTTACAACGACGTAAGAAAAATATATCATTTATTTCGGACAAGATAAGGACAGCATGGGACCCCACATTGAGAACTGGCCCACCTAAAACATTCCCCCCTCAGACAGGTCAGCCCCCCCAGTATACCAGCCCTCCCTCCACAGCAAATCACAGCAAGCCCAACAGCCCTTTAAACTAGTATGGCAGTAAACATGCGATCACACATTGCTTAATGCAAATAGACCAGGTGTAATCACCTAGGATTTCACCCTTCTGAGAGGCACACTTTAAGTCACACAGGAGTTCACCCTTCTGAGAGGCACACTTTAAGTCACACAGGAGTTCACCCTTCTGAGAGGCACACTTTAAGTCACACAGGAGTTCACCCTTCTGAGAGGCACACTTTAAGTCACACAGGAGTTCACCCTTCTGAGAGGCACACAGGAGTTCACCCTACACGTAGGCTATAGGCCCGCTTTAATTCACACTCAGAGGCGCGCACAGACTAGCCAGGGCGGGACAGACCTGTAATTCTCCAATGCCTATAGCTAACTTCCCCCAGTCCCCCCGGTTCTCCATATGCTGTCGAATAAGTGTTTAAAATCAACAAAGTAAACTTAAACAGACATGGACAATAACAAACAAAACTAAACATAAAACAATAATAATTGTCCTAGTTAAAAGACCACTTAACTGGCCATGTCGTTGCGACCCTCCCCCGGGGTCTGGGCTTGTGGCGCTGATCCAACACGGCTCATATGTAGCGAGAGCCCGTGGGGGAACCGTTGGTCCAGCGCTGAGACGAGGAGGCGGCCGACAGCGTATCAGACGCCCCACACCAGAGCTGGGAAGCTGGAGAGAGCACTCCTAATTTCCCCAAGCCTAACCTCGGCCCTAACACTGGAAACACTATGCCTGCCTATAAGTCTTCACCGCGGCACTCTACACAGTCACGCACGGCACCCCCCTCCCGTGAGTGCAGTGACCATTTAAGCAGTTCAGTCACACAGACGGCTTGACCGGACAAACTTGTCCCGACCAGCTTGAGCTCCGCTCCCCAGAATAAAGTGTCTCTCACTCGGCTCTCCTTTAACTGTTCCCCATTCCCCCAATCAAGTCCGGCTGAGGATCATTAACGCAGAGTCTCTGTCAGCGGAGGCACCGCAGCACAGGGGCAGCCGCAGGTGAAAGCTCTTAGTCTTTAATCAACTGTCAATCATCCCCCCCCCCCCAGTCCAGTGGACACCCCAAGTCCACTACACTCTCCCCCCCTTTGGAGAGGACTCGCCCTCGAGTCACCTTGATGCCATATCGTAGTCCTGAGACCACGTGGGTGGCTTCCGTTGGCGTGCAGGGCGCATCCCCTGCGATGGCAACCCTCCAGCAGCTCCTTCTACTGGGGGGTGCAGTGACAGGCCTCCCCGACTCAGAGGTTGGGCTGAGGCATCAACCCTGGAACTGGGGCCTGGCAGGGGCTGAGACTCTATGCTGCCCCCGGATGGAGCACTTCCAGTCGCCTCCACAGTCTCGAGCAGTGGTGCGGCCGTGCAGTGGCTTCCCCTTTCTGATGACCCATGGGCTAGCAATTTCGCCCGGCTCCCTCCTGGCTCTGTCCGAACAGGCTGTGTACGCCGCTGATGGACCCAGGTTGAGCCGAAGGAGACCTCGGGGTGTTGGGGGAGGGATGGCTGTTGTGGGGGTAGGCCGCGTCTCTCCCGGGCACTGGATGTTTCTGACAGTGAACAGAGGAAAGGTTTGAGTCTGTTGAAATGCACAACTATGTCTGGCCCTCCCTCAACCAGCACGACATTATACAACACTTCGGTCACCCTTTCTAAAATCCTGTAGGGGCCCTTAAATCGCCTCTGTAACTTGGGGCACACCCCACGTTTCCTGGCTTTATTACGCATCCATACCAACTCCCCTTCTGAATAATACTGGAAATTGGCTCGAAAATCAAAAGCAGCTTTCTGGTGAGTAGAGGCGTTTACTTGGTGCCTTTTAACTGCCCCTACCACAGTGGACAAGGTGTCTGCCAACCTGCTCACATACTCACTAGCAGAGGAGAAACTCTCCCTACCATCCAAGTTAAGCATGATGTCTATGGGCAAGACAACTTCCTGCCCAAACAGCACCTTGTATGGACTGAACCCTGTAGTTGCCTGAATGCTGCTACGGTAAGCCAACATAACATATGGCAAGAGTACATCCCAGTTGGTTTGGTTATCTTTTACAAACATAGTTAACATAGAGAGCAAGGTACGGTTGAACCTTTCAATAAGTCCGTCAGATTGAGGGTGGTAAGCGGAGGTTCGTGTCTTACTAATATTCAACAACTGACACATCTCTCTAAACAGGTTGGAGTCAAAATTTCGCCCCTGGTCAGTATGGATACTACGTGGGGCACCATACCGACAAACCCACTCCTCCACTAACACCTTGGCAATGGTATGGGCTTCCTGGTTAGGGAGGGGGAATGCCTCCATCCACTTTGAGAAATAATCCCCCACAACCAAAACATACTTATTTTTATTGACCGTTTCGGGCAATGGACCCAAAATGTCAAGAGCTACACGTTCATGAGGCCTCGAAGTGACTGAGGGCTGAAGGGGAGCACATGGGGCTCGACCATGTGTTTTGCGGGAGGCACAGTCTACACAGTCCCTACACCATTGTCTCACATCCCTGAACCACCCCGGCCAGTAGAAACGGTCTTTGACTTTACCCTGGAGCTTCTGTACTCCTAAGTGACCCCCTGTGGCCGTGTTATGGAGCTGAGCTAAAACATGGGAGACCAGGGCCCTCGGGAGCACTACCTGTATCTGGGCAGCAGCATCCGAGTTGGCTGGTGGGACACGTACCAACCTCCCCCCTTCTACCTGTAGCTGCGCCCACACAGCCGCATATTTGTGTAAGGCAGAATCTCTAGGGAGTTCCACCTGCCCCCCCAACTCTTTGAGCTGAATCAGCTCCTGTATTTCCCCATCCTCCCTTTGAGCCTGAGCCAACTCATCAATCCCCCCCCCGTGACCTGACTTGGGGGCCTTCTCCTGTACAGCACCTATAATTGGACCTAGGCCGAACTCTTGGCCATGGTCACAAGACAGGGGTGGCTTATTTACAAATGCTGGAAGCCTAGAAAGGGCATCAGCATTGGCATGCAGTTTACCTGGGCGGTGTATGATTTTATATTGAAAGTTAGCCAATTGCTCTAGCCAACGAGCCTGCTGACCCTCAAGCCCCTGGAAATTATGAAGCCAACGTAAGGAATTATGGTCCGTCCTTAAAATAAACTCCCTCCCCAACAAATAATGCTTGAAGTATTTAGTAAATGCGACCATACTCAAAAGCTCGTTTTTTGTAGTGGCATACTTCCGTTCCTGTTTGGTCAGAGCCCGACTGGCATATGCTATAACGCGCTCAGCCCCATCTTCCTCTTGAGACAGCACAGCCCCAATCCCCACATCACTAGCGTCAGTGTCCAAAGTGAAAGGCTTGTGGGGATCAGGGTATGCTAAGACTGGAGCAGTCATTAATCCAGTCTTAAGATGCTCAAAGGCCTGCTGACAAGACTCTGCCCATTTAAAACGTCTCCCTTTCTCTGTTAGTTGGTGTAACGGCCGCGCAATCTCCGCAAACCCCCCCACAAATCGCCTGTAATAGGAGGCTAGCCCCACAAAGCTCCTCACCTCGGTCTGGTTCTTAGGGACCGGCCACTCACGAATACATTGTATTTTTGCAGGGTCTACGCCAACCCCTTCGGCTGAGATTATATGGCCCAGATATTGAACTTGCGTTGCAAACAGGTTACACTTTGAGGGCTTCACTTTCAGGTTTGCGTGGCCCAATTTAGAAAGAACCTCATCCAAACGCAGCAAATGTTCCTGAAAGTTACGGCCAAACACGATTATATCGTCTAAATAAACAAGACATGTGGTCCACTGTAGGTCGGCCAGGACAAGGTCCATCAGTCTTTGGAAGGTGCCGGGGGAATTACACAATCCAAAACTGAGGACATTAAACTCAAACAGGCCTTGGCGGGTGATGAACGCAGTTTTGTGCCTATCTTTTGGGTCCACTTCAACTTGCCAGTATCCACTGGCTAAATCAAGAGTGGAAAACCAGCAAGCATCATGCAGACTGTCAAGGGCATCATCAATTCGGGGCAGGGGATATGCATCTTTCTGAGTTAGATCATTAAGTTTGCGGTAATCCACACAAAACCGCAGACCACCATCTCGTTTTCTGACCAGGACTACAGGGGCCGCCCACGGACTACACGAGGGCTGAATGATTTTATTTTCCTGCATCTGCTTAATGTGGTCCGCTACCTCCTTCTGTAAATGGAGGGGCACACGACGGGGGAGCAGTTTAACGGGCCTAGCATCACCAGTATCGATCTGGTGTAAGGTCAAATGAGTTCTGCCCAGATCTGTGTCTCCTGTACTAAACACAGGGAGATGTCGCTGCAACAGCTCATGGACAGACCTCATTTCCAAAGGCTCTAATCCTTTTTCCTTAAGCCCCAGCTTGGCCAAAAGGGCATCGACCGACCATGTTGGTGTGGCTTTCCCCTTACTGTCCCCGTCCAGCTCAGGACCTGTCTGCTCGACTTCTACATCAGTAAACAAGGTCCCCACCTTCATCCCTTTCTTTAAATGGAGTGGCTCCTCTGTGACATTAATGACCCGCACTGGGACCACCCCATTTTCCACCCTGCAAATGACCCGGGCTACCAAAACATCACATTGACTTGTTAAAGATGCAGCGGGCTCCAAAAAGCCCTCTGCATGCTCACAAAACCCATTCTGCACCACCCCCGAAATAATGACTTCACTACGGGGGGGGATTGTGACGTCAGACTGCACGGTAACCGGTTGGGGCTTAACAGAGTCTTCAGGGACCACTAATGGCAACACTTTCCCCATTATTCTACAGTTCTTCTCCCCAAAATCAATGACAGCGCCATATTTTGAGAGAAAGTCAAAGCCCAGGAGAATTTCTTTAGAAGGTATATCTGCAACAAGGAACTCTGCCACTAGGGCTAAGTGATCGAACTGGCAGACTGTCTGCCACCGTCCCATAACCCCCATTCCTCCCCCATTAGCGGCTGAAACATTTCCCGTATAACCCTCCAATTCTGACCCCCCGTTTGTAACGATTAACCAGATATGTTTAGGAATCACAGATAGAGCTGCTCCACTATCAACTAACACCATGGACTCCAACCCACCTATTTTAGCTGCCAGGAATCCCGAACCGCCAGTCCCACTTGAATAGGCCACAGTTGGTAGCGAGGGGGCGGGCATTGGGCCCGCTGTGCACGCCCCCTCTAGTTTCCCTGTAAGTAGGGACAATCGCGACGTATATGACGGTTACAGCCACATTCCCAGCAACCCTCACTTCGCTCTCGTCCCCCCCAACCAGACCCCACGGCAGCGACTGGGGGGCGGCTAACAGGAGGTGGTTTAGCAGGGGCCAGGTTGAGGGTGTCAACAGATGTTTGCAAGGCTTTCACCTCCTGACGCAGCCCTTCCACTACTCCCAGCAAACCCTCAATACGCTCATCATGTTTAGACTTTTCTAAAACTCCTCTAACCTTAGTGTCAGGTATAACCTGACTTTGTTCCAATGTTCTCAGGAGTTCCATCTCAGAGGCGAGATTTATAGCCGCCTCTAACGTAGGGGGTTTTGCACTACGAAGGTTAATGCGAAAATCACCAGATGCAAAATGGGTAATGAACTGATCTCTTGCCAGCAAATCTTGGGTATGAGAGTCAGCTGAGGGATAGGCTCTCATAACGAGCCTGCGCAGGTGGTTGCCAAATTCCCGAGGGGATTCATTATGTAGCCGGCATCTTGATGAAAAACTAGCACAAGTCCAGTCCTCACTGTCATATGGCTCTAAACATCTAGTCATAACCGCCTTTAACAGGGTGAAATCATTTTTAGCCTCTACTGACAGGCCACTATAAATTTCCCGAGCACGGCCCGACAGCAGCAATGACATGAATTTTACTTTCAATGGCTCATTCCACCCATTTACATCTGCGGCAAGTTCGAACTGCTCCGCCCAATCAGACCATTCACGCCCGGTTCCAGTGAATGTTTCGGGCATGAAGATTGGGCGGGGAGTTGAGGGGTGACTATGCCCCACAGAGGCCGCAGACGCACCAGATGAACCGCTAGGGGGATCGGTACGTAAATCAGGGGCCGGTATGTTATTCTCAGAATCTGACATTTTTATCTGTTATTATCTCTAACAGAAATAAAGAAAAACAAAAGCTATTTCCACGTTAAGCTTCTATTTTTTTTAGGTTAAATCCCACCGCTGCCACCAGTGTGATAAACCTCCTTTAAGGATGCTATATTAACTGGGTAGGCTATAAAGCACTGCTGCCACCACCTTTGTTTATCCGGATGGTCCGGTGTCAGATGCCTGAGAACAACACACACTTACAACGACGTAAGAAAAATATATAATTTATTTCGGACAAGATAAGGACAGCATGGGACCCCACATTGAGAACTGGCCCACCTAAAACATTCCCCCCTCAGACAGGTCAGCCCCCCCAGTATACCAGCCCTCCCTCCACAGCAAATCACAGCAAGCCCAACAGCCCTTTAAACTAGTATGGCAGTAAACATGCGATCACACATTGCTTAATGCAAATAGACCAGGTGTAATCACCTAGGATTTCACCCTTCTGAGAGGCACACTTTAAGTCACACAGGAGTTCACCCTTCTGAGAGGCACACTTTAAGTCACACAGGAGTTCACCCTTCTGAGAGGCACACTTTAAGTCACACAGGAGTTCACCCTTCTGAGAGGCACACTTTAAGTCACACAGGAGTTCACCCTTCTGAGAGGCACACAGGAGTTCACCCTACACGTAGGCTATAGGCCCGCTTTAATTCACACTCAGAGGCGCGCACAGACTAGCCAGGGCGGGACAGACCTGTAATTCTCCAATGCCTATAGCTAACTTCCCCCAGTCCCCCCGGTTCTCCATATGCTGTCGAATAAGTGTTTAAAATCAACAAAGTAAACTTAAACAGACATGGACAATAACAAACAAAACTAAACATAAAACAATAATAATTGTCCTAGTTAAAAGACCACTTAACTGGCCATGTCGTTGCGACCCTCCCCCGGGGTCTGGGCTTGTGGCGCTGATCCAACACGGCTCATATGTAGCGAGAGCCCGTGGGGGAACCGTTGGTCCAGCGCTGAGACGAGGAGGCGGCCGACAGCGTATCAGACGCCCCACACCAGAGCTGGGAAGCTGGAGAGAGCACTCCTAATTTCCCCAAGCCTAACCTCGGCCCTAACACTGGAAACACTATGCCTGCCTATAAGTCTTCACCGCGGCACTCTACACAGTCACGCACGGCACCCCCCTCCCGTGAGTGCAGTGACCATTTAAGCAGTTCAGTCACACAGACGGCTTGACCGGACAAACTTGTCCCGACCAGCTTGAGCTCCGCTCCCCAGAATAAAGTGTCTCTCACTCGGCTCTCCTTTAACTGTTCCCCATTCCCCCAATCAAGTCCGGCTGAGGATCATTAACGCAGAGTCTCTGTCAGCGGAGGCACCGCAGCACAGGGGCAGCCGCAGGTGAAAGCTCTTAGTCTTTAATCAACTGTCAATCATCCCCCCCCCCCCAGTCCAGTGGACACCCCAAGTCCACTACACTATCTTCCCTGCATCTTAAGCTATCGTCTGCCTCCACCATCCAGTTTTGCGCTGGAATCTAAGCGCAGACACAGGTGTAGGTGTGGCCCAGGCGTGTCCACTGGCCTTTGCGCACCTCTTAGCCTATCATCTGCCTCCAGCAAGTGTCATTTTGCGCTCTGGCGAAGATACTATCGACATGTTCCAAGCATAAACACAGGTTTGGGCATTGCCGTGCCAAAATAGGCATTCCAGCGCAATGTGTTAGAAAAAATGTCCTTGGGTGCTCTCAATTTTAACGCCACCTAATAGCAGGTCTTAGCGCTAAAAACCCCACTGCGCTTGAGTGCACACAGTATTCTCCGCGCAGTGCAGGAAATCCGCTTGGATACATTATGCATGGCATGGGATGTCCCTCTCCAAAACCTTGTGCGCGCACACACTCCCCTGCCTCTTCAGAATGCCACATTTATTTTCAATTATAGCCTACATTGCAGAAAAAACACACAACGCTGAAGAAGGCCTGTTGGCTGAAACATTCGTTGTATAGGCTCGATGATGGAATAAAAACCCTAAAAGGACATTCATAGCGTGCTGGCGTTCCTTGTTTTTTCACAGAAAAAACACATACCTTGATTTGAAAATGAGAATTTGTTTGTCATGGTTTTATTAGGCTACATAATTCCCGACCATACAGGTCTGTGGTGTTAGGTGTATAACAGTAGATTACTTTTGAGAAAGTTGTGCCAGTACAGTAACATCTTTCTCTTCAATTACACGCATGCAAGACCAGTTTCTCCACAGCGCGGATGGCGTGACCGCTGTCAATAGCTTCTTTTTTTTTTATATATTTTTTTCCCGATTTTTATCCCATTTTTATCCCCCTTAGTGCTAATTAATTATTTATCCTGGTTGCTACTCCACCCTCTGCCGATCTGGGGAGAGCCGAAACTGGCTCCATGCTTCCTCCGAGACATGAGCAGTTAGCCAGCCGCTTCTTTTCACCTGACAGTAGTCTCTTAAAACAGACTGTCTTATCTACATCCGGCAGATGCAGCTATATACAGTCTGTACTTCGTGGGGGAGAATCATGCACCAAACGGAAGAGGAAGTTGAAAGGCGGGACTTCCGCTCATTCGTCCAATCAGAATTTAACATTAGCTAACTAGCTGTATACTGCTGTAGCTATCGTTAGCTAACGCTGATTAGTAAGACGAACGATAAGCTCAGTAACGTTAGCAACTTACCTCATCACTTTCGTTTAACTCTGGAATAAGTGCACGTCTTGCACGAGGTTCCTCCAAGCCGCGGATACATCGTTTACGTCTATCAGGGTCTTATTTCACCGGTTTCGTCGGCGTAGCTTCCATGGTAATTCTAAAGCACTGCTAGCATTAGCAACCTGCATCGGTTTAAGTTTCCGGGGGGAACATATTTTTCGTGGACACGCGTGTCGTGATTGGTCAGATTCCGTCGAACTTCCTTCCGGTCTGAAGGTTTTTTTCACTACTTCCTTGTGCATGTTCTGGGGGTCTGACGTACAGACGGTATGGCGAGAGCATTTGAAAATTGCGGAAGCCAACTCGTCTGTTCTAAGAGACTAACCTGACAGGGGAAGCTTCACCGGTAGGACATAGCACGTGGGAGGTTCACGCTATTCCAACCAGTTCCCCTCCCTCTGAACAGGCGCCCTTAACGACCAGAGGAGATAGCTTAACCCGAGTGGACTATAGACCTTATTCCCTAACCCTGGACGGTCGGCACCATATTGTTGACATACCGTCCTGCGCGCACACAGCGCTGCAGCTGACAACTACAGGGCTTAAAATGCGGCACGGGATTGCAGGAATCCCGCACATTTCCCAGAATTCCCGCATATTTTCAATTTATAAAGGGGGAGTAATCCCGCAATGGTTTGCGCAGACTGATCTATGTTTGTGCGGAACAGTGCTTAGCAACCGAAATGGCTGTCTGTCTGACCCACTGAGCACAGACTGTAGAAAGAGATGCAGGATAGCCAAGCGAATGGATTGGATGAACGTTTGACACTAGGCCAATCAGAGGCAGAGAGGGGTGGGTCATGCCTTCGCCTAGCCTTGGCCATCATGGGAAAGAAATATCGCGTCCCTCAGTCCTCTCTTGACATCAACGCTCCTCTGCTGATTTCTCGGTGGATACCGATACAGACAGCTGCTTGCAAACATGATAGATCGCTGGCTAAAAAGGAAAACTATGTCCTCAGAAGGGGGACCCGCTCAGAAAAAACAAACAGGACAAGTCGAACAACAAGGCACTTCTAGCTGAAATGTCTACACCGAGTAATGTCAGTGTCAGTGATGTTTAGCGTTACGTTATTGACTGTGAAAATCGCTTTTGATTGGGTTTTGTGGTTTATAAACTTGGGGGTGTCTGTACAAGTCTGTAAAAGTATGAAATCACTTCCTACAGTCATTCCTCTCCCTCCCCTGCCACAAGATGGAGCCACAGGAGAGGCGAATTAGAGTTCCAGAATTTGCAAGGATTTTCTACGTCACATGTCGCCAATCAATCAAAAATTCACAGGGCCCGCCCAGAGCCCGCCCTCTCTCTCCCATGATTGTGACCTCAACCTAGCTTGTTGTGAACGTGACTGCCAGCCTACAGTCAAGGCTGCCAGCTCGCACTCGCTGCTCCGGCGGCCATGTCGTCAAAAAAGAAGTGCATTGTACCCGGTTGTATTCAACCACCAAACTCATCACTGCACAGCTTTCCTCAAGAGCAATATCTTGTGGATAAATGGATGGATAAATTAGTACTGGAGAAAGGATCCATTCCAACGATACGGGGCCCTTCCCACAGCATTGAGACGGTGAGTTTATTGACGCAATACTGTAATATAATTTCGTTTTTGCTAACAGCTGGCCATGACATCGTTATGTGTGCTTGTTTGTGTTTCTCCTCGTTGCAAGCAGTGAGGAGATAGTGCTGAAAATGGCTATTATATGTGCATGGCGTGCTCTAACTGTAATGCAGCTCCAAAGCAAACACTTTGTGGTAGTGTCGCCTAACGTAACTTTGTCTGTAATATTGTTAGAATCGGGCCACTTGCAGGATTATGATAGCTCTGGGAGTATGAAGGCAGCGCCAGCTATGTGCCGACAGGCCGCAGTGCCGACAGGTCGCAATGCCGATAGCCCACAAGCAGAACCAGCTGAGCGAGGCGGCGTGCAGCGTGTCGGTGGAGCTAACCTCTCCCAGCCCCCACGCCAAACCTAACCTCCCCCCATGCCTAAACCTAACCTCCCCCAGAACCTAACCCAAACCCTAACCTCTCCCACCCCCACGCCTAAACCTAAGGTCGGCATAGCGGGTGGTCGGCATAGCGGGTGGACCCCGCTGAGCTAACGTTCATTTAGCCACAGGCCTACTGTAGTATAAACTGCTCTTTAATATAACTAACGCTAGCCGTTATGAATCTCTTCAATATAACTAGCTGATATTGAAATAACTAACGCTATAGTTTTGTAAACAGTTGTTGTCGCAACCATAAACATGATTCTCTGGAGGTTATCATGTCCTATTTTCCTTGAGACAGTTGGAGACATTTAGAATACATGGTAATTATTGAGGCTGTAGTTTGCAGGTAATGTAGTTTTAGATTGCAGAGATTGAGCCAACTTTCCCCTTTTGTGTGTCTCTAGTAGGCTACAGTCTGACTTCCCCACCTACCAAGAGAGACCATCCAGGATCCTGCCGTCTGCTTAGCCGACTTTCAGTATTGTATTGTTTACCAACACATTTTTATTGTACACACAAAACTTTGTAAATATGACAATTCAATAAATATAGAAATGTTATTATAAAATAATCTGTACATGAAAATCGCTAATTTGCTACATAATGATGTACACTCTTCTGTAATGGAACCGTTTTCCCCGCATTCAGTCATGTCTCCTGAAGCATCATCAGCGTCGAAGAGTGCAGCACCCAGCACACACCTGCAACCGAGAAATCCTCCAGCTACCTAGCTGACAAAATATCTGTCTGTAGACAGAGTACACATACTGTCAAATATATTTCATATATTTTTGTAATACTTAGTCTCATATAATTTATGTGATTGATAGCCTACAGCACCACTTTACTGCTACAGTGGAACATTCCTGTGATTTTGCAGCATAGCATGGTCCTGCACAAGCATTTTGTGTGAATTTTCTATAATAAAATAATTAGATTCTGTAAGAAGTCAGTGTTACTGTTTATCTACTTGGATGTGTAATAAAGTACAACACAATTACTTTGCTCAAATTTATTGTCATGTACAGTATCCATGTTGGCCATATTTGTCAAATCAATGCATGCACAGAATACACAACTGCTATACTGTAATAATTCCTAAGCTGTAAGGGTCCATAGTCTGATTTTGTTCATTGGATTCTGAAGTGAACATACACGCCAAGATGATCCTGAACAGGCTTGATTCTTCTGGCAAGTGGCAACCTAAAGGAATGAAAACGGGTAACTTATTGCATTTTGCAAGCTTCAGAACATTACAATGACATTTATTATTTTGCAAGGGCAAATTAGATGTGAGTAACATTACTGTACAGACTACTGTAACATACAACCATAAAGGTATCAACTCAAGAAGTAAGATGTTATACACGGGTGGAATGACACAAATTAGAATTACAACAGTCATGTCCAAATTAATAGATAGCATAGGACACAATAAGCATTATTTTTTACATGTGTCATGTCAATATCCCTTGATGAATCTTCACATCAATTTGATGCATTTGAACGTATGCGTATGTCGTATGCGTATGCGTATACGTATGCGTATGTCTGCTGTGGATTAGCCAGTCAGTAGTAGCTACATCCACACAGCAGGCAAGCTGGCGTTTATTGCTTATTAAAAAGGATCCCCATTATCTGCCGCCTAGACAACAGCTAACTAGTCTTCCTGGGGTCCAAATAGGCTATAGTGATAATATAATATAACGCTAGGGATAATGGCCATGACAGACACGGAAATCTGCAAGTTTACTAGCTATGCTAACGTTAGCGACACAAGCCAAAGCTAGATAAAAACATTCCACTTACCGCATCGAAACAGGGTCCGCTCACTATGCCAACAACCCGCAATGCGAATGGGGTCCGCTCAACTGTTCCTTTTCCTCTAAATCCGAATCTGTCAAACGGTCTCACTTTCACACTCTTTTTTTTGTGACTCAGCTCAGTGCAGCTAGCTAAAGCTACAGGCAGCATACAGGCACAGACGCGTGATTTCGAATCGCACATATAGTCAGGTTCCCAATGTTCTGATTTCAACCTTTCGTTCAAAATTTTTGGAGAGTTTGTAAACTATACATTTTTGGAAAGCTTAGAGTGTGACGAAACCCAAAACCAATGTTGCCATTTTTTTCAAAGTCTCTATGGTCGCCATCTTGGCCTTTCAAAATGGTGACCACCGAAATTAAACGCCTGCCCTGGAAACCCCTATATGGCCCAGCAATGTTATTTCCTATTATCTTTTATGACTGAAATGTCATCTATAGGCCTAGTGGATGATATTAAAAGTGGTTTCTAAAAGTTGCATCTTGAGCAATTTGAGTAATTAGCATAATGAGCTAATTAATCGCCAAATCGCTAAAATTTTGCTTCAAGTTAACCTAGAAAGGCGATCTAAGAGTCCAAGTCCATGTTTGTCATGTCCAGAAATGCATCTATTACCATAGTGCAGACATGCAACATTTCCTAATTTGCATGATTTGCATAAGGTATGTAAAAATTAGGTCACAATTAGGAAATGGCTAGATCTTTCACTTTTAGTTATCTTAGAATGATGATCTTTCTTTGATATTGGGTCACCATATACTGATACGCTTGGACAACACTGCCACGGTGGCGTATATCAATCGCCAGGGCGGTGTCCGGTCGCAGGCCTTGAACGAACTAGCGACGGACATCCACGAGTGGGCTCGTGTTCACCTGCTATCCCTGTCGGCGGCCCACATTCGGGGCCACCTCAACCTGGGCGCAGACTTGTTGTCGCGGGGCAACCTGCACAACTCGGAATGGCTTCTCCACCCACAGGTGGTGGAACAAATTTGGGCCAAGTTCAGTCGAGCCGGCGTCGATCTCTTCGCATCGCGGCTCGCACACCATTGCCTTCAGTGGTTCTCTGTCCTCGGGGACGACCCACCATTGGGCCACTGCCGCACGTCTGGCCGGGGGAGGCCCTCTACGCATTCCCCCCAATCCCCCTGATCCCACAGGTGCTAGCCAGGGTGAGGCAGCAGGGCCTGCAGCTCATTCTGGTAGCCCCACATTGGCCGTCGCAGATCTGGTTCGCGGACCTGATTGCTCTGGCGCAGGAGGCTCCGTGGCTGTTGCCACGTCGAGTAGACCTACTGTCGCAGGCGGGCAGGGAGATTATGCACCCTTCCCCACACAAGTGGAAGTTGGCAGCTTGGTTCCTGAAGGGGAACGGTTGTTAGCCCAGGGCCTACTGATGAACATGGTACAGACCATACAGAGCGCTAGAGCTAGCTCCACTCGTGCACAGTATACTCACAAGTGGCAGTCCTTCGCGTGCTGGTGTGCGGAAAAGGACCTGTATCCAGTGTATTATGGCATACAGTGCATTCTCTGCTTCCTCCAAGGCCTGTACGAAGCGGGCCAGTCGCCACAGTCCCTCAATGTGTACGTGACCGCAATCTCTGCCTGCCACATGGAGATTGAGGGCAAGACAGTGGGAAGCCTGTCTTTGGTTTCTCGCTTTATGAAGGGCGTCAGCAAGCTTCGTCCCGTTCGGGACCTCCCTTCGAACCGATTGACACAATCAGTCTGAAACACCTTTCGCTGAAGACGGCATTGCTGCTAGCTTTGTCTTCCGGCAAGAGTTGGTTACTTGATTGCCCTGTCGGTGCAACAGTCATGCATGGTGTTCTCTGATGATGAGCGCAGGGTCACGCTTCGCCCCAACCCCGCTTACCAGCCCAAGAACATTAGGGCCGGGTTCAGGTCTATGACCATACATCTGGTAGCGTTTAACCCTCTTTACTCGGATCCAATGGAGGAGAGGAGACTCCAGGCGCTTTGCCCCGTACGGGCGCTTCTAGCCTATGTGAATATGACGCGCACATTGCGCACTTCTAACCAGCTCTTGGTATGCCATGGAGCTCAGGCTTTAGGTAAGCCTCTGTCCAAGGAGCGCTTGTTGCATTGGATAGTTGAGGCCACTAACCTACTCTGCCGTTGGGAAGATTCCACCGGAGGGCATTAAAGCTCACTCTATGCGGGGTGTTGCTTCATCTTGGGCGCGAATGTGCAGTGTATCGGTAGAGGACGTGTGCTGCGGCATCATGGTCAACCCACGACACCTTCGTGAGGTATTATAGCTTGGACGTGGTAGGCACAACGTTCGCTCACACCGTCTTATCTTCTTCCCGTGCACTATGCCATGACGGCCCTTTTTCGTCCGAAGGTCGCACCGCGGTGCTTCGTTGCAGCAGTTGTAGGTAGCATTAGTGAGAGCTCGAGCTGAAGCGAAGTAAAACGTAGGGGTTGTGCAACAACCCAGGTTTTACGAGTGAAAGCTCTCACTATCCAGCCTTGCTGTCCGGGTATATACTTGGCTCAATGTTGAATGCTTGGAGTGGGGTTCCTTGTCTGGCGAGCCGCTACAAAATGGCTGACGGTCGCATCCAATCACAGACAGGGTTCGGCCAGGTGATGCCTTCAGGAGCGGCTGCAGTGTTGCACGTCACCGTCACGTCACCTGGGTGGTTCGAAAGGTTAACTTTTATGGAATAAAAGGTAAGAGCATTCAAGTCTGTGCACTATGCATGCTAAAGTACGGAAGCTTTCAGATGACTCCAGAGTCACGGAGGAACAACAGAAATGCTTGGCTAGGTTTGTGTGTGCTGCCTACTGCCCAAAAGGAAGAAACATTAAGAAACATTCCAGAGCTGCATTGGTACATGTTCTGCAAGTATATGGCAGAGAGTTAAAGGCTACCACCTACAGAGGGTGCCTTGAAAAAGCACATTGATAGGGTACATGTGCAAGCTCATGTTTGGGGACAGGCAAGCGTTGAGCAGCAAGTACCTTTAAATCCTCTCAAAAATGGCTACTTCAAGGCTGATAAAGGCCAGTTAAGACCCACTACCACTGATGTACTACCAGCTCCTGAGTCCAACATTGAAATGGTGAGATGCCGCTGCAAAGGAGATTGTTCAACACAAAGATGCTCCTGTAGGAAGAGAAACTTACAATGCACTGACCTTTGCCTTTGCAGTACACAATGTGAGATCTGAAAACCGGGATTCAGATGGCAGTGATGCTGAAGATCTTGAATTAGATGGGTTTTAACTAACAGAAGTTAGTTATAATTGCAAATGATGAATTTCAATATGCCTTGACGTACAGAGATTTTTGTTACAATCCATTTGTTATGGATGCTTGAATTCAAATTATAAATCTATTTACTTTATATTATATCCAATTGATTTTCCTTCCCTTTTTCCTTAAAGTGTTTTGAACATTTGTCGTTTTTAAAATCCAAAATGGAATTGACTAAAGCCAAAATATAGATGTCCATTTCAGCCTAATCATATAATTTATGCTAATTATGCTAATGAACAAAGGTTGCATGATTTAGTTATGGCAAGATATGAATTTCTAGACATCAAAACATAGACTTAGACTCTAAGATAATCGTTCTAAGGTGCCCAAAACAGAAGATTTCCTGATTGTTACCTTTTTTTAACCAAATTTATACTAATTATGCTAATTAGGAAAGGTTGCATGACTGCACTATGGTAATAGATGAATTCCTGCACATAACAAAGATGGAGTTAGACTCTTAGATCATCTTTCTAAGTTAACTGGAAGCAAAATTATAGCCATTTTCCAGTTTTCGGCAATTAATTGGCTCATTATGCTAATTACTCAAATTGCTCAAGATGCAACTTTTAGAAACCACTTTTAATTTCATCCACTAGGCCTATAGATGACATTTCAGTCATAAAAGATTATAGGAAATAACATTGCTGGGCCATATAGGGGTTTCCAGGGCAGGCGTCTAATTTCGGTGGTCGCCATTTTGAAAGGCCAAGATGGCGACCATAGAGACTTTGAAAAAAATGGCAACATTGGTTTTGGGTTTCGTCACACTCTAAGCTTTCCAAAAATGTATAGTTTACAAACTCTCCAAAAATTTTGAACGAAAATACATAAGGACCTGGACTAATAGGTTACGCAAGCACAGACAGTAGTTGCTCTGCTCAGTCAGCGTTTGCTTTGAGTGACAGATCAGGCGGCCAATCAGAGGGGCACCTCACCGGAGCACCTCATCGGCCAATGAGACCAAGGCCTTTGTAGAAAAAACTGACTATACTGAGCTGCAGAGGGTAAATACAAGAAAAAAATCGAGATGTCTCCAAATCCCAAACAGAATGCATGACCTTATTTTAAAGACCCCTGACAAATGTTTAAAACAGCAGAAAACTACACAATATGGGACCTTTAACGTTAATCCTCCTTATGCCGAGTGTCAGTAATGTCAACATAATAATTTTATTCTTTTAATTATTTTATCCTATTTTTATTTTATTTTTACTCTGTAGCACTTTGGGATTTTGTCCAAAATGAAAAGTGCATTAGAAATACAATTTATTATTATTATTATTATTAACAATGTTGTCGCCACTCAAATAGCGTTTCTCATAAAGCAGTCGTGAAAATCTGGTGGAAGCATTTTCAATAAAAAGTGAAACGACATGCACACAGATGGTTTATAGTAACTTCAATTGAACTCTCCTCAACAGGTTTAGTTTCCAGTAATGACAGTAAGAAAGGCAGATGTAGTGAGCAAAGATGGATGATTTAATATTCCATAGCTCTGACCTAACCAAATCAAACTTTTTTTTATTGTGAACACAAAACAAAGCACACTTCTGACATAATATGATATTACCGTAGTGTTTTAGTAGAGTGTATCACTCAATACAAAAAAATAAAGGCTTTCATAGAACCAAAAGCCTATGGCTTAGTCTGCAGAAGAAACACGACAAAAGCCATAGTAATTTAGACTCAGGTGTGCATAAACTACTTCCTTTTTTATATACAAAAATGTGAAATTACAGTATTATCGCTTATTGGACAGGAGAAGCAGGTAGGCCTATTTGTCGTTATAGTATCGCCTAAAAAAATCCCCCCCAAAGTCTATAAATCCCCCCATCTGAATAACATAAGGGGGGAATTCCCCCCTAGTTTGCAAAGTGAATTTTAAGCCCTGAACTAGTAGTTGTTTCTGTTTCATTACAAAATAGTGATGGTGATGACAGCAATAAAAACCCCACAGTTGTTGTTTGTATGCTGCCGTTAATGCCTGTAATAATAAACCAAAGAAATAACGAGGTGAACAGACTTTGCTGTGAGGAGCTGTCAGAAAGTTTCACCTGTGTCTCTCATAACTATCCAGACATCTGGGCCCCTATCTTCCCACTGGCCTTAGGTGCTAAACTGACGCAAAAAAACACGCTTTGCGCCTGCCTCGGGAAGATAGCATCATATTTTTAGGCCCCGAAATGCGATTTATGCCGAAGAGGCGTGGCGCAGTGCCAGAATAGGCCAGAATGGGCGTTTCGGCCTTAAATACCGGCGTAACGCTATCTTCCCCCCTGGCATTAATTTAGCGTTTAGCGCTTTTCAAAACCAGGCCTTATTCAGTGCGCCGGCGATATTACTGTGCGTAATTGCGCGCAGCTCTCCTCTGCCATCTCACTCTCTCTCTCTCTCTCACTCCCTCTCTCTCGCGCGTCAGACAGGCACAATGACCGATGAAAAAAAGAGTTGTTATTCCGTAGTTTTGAGCCCCTGTCATTCAGAGGCTGTTGCATCATCCTACCTGTGCAGTGGGTCGCGACCCTAAGTGCGGTCGCCTGGAATTCAAAAAGGGAGATTTTTTTTTTTTTTTTTTGGGTGGGCAAGATTAATTTTTGGGTGGGCATAGCCCACCCCTGCCCCCCCCCCCCCAGAATCGGCCCTGCAGCGCTATGTCAAGAACATGGCGGCGGTGGGCATGCCCGTACGTGAGTTACATCAATCGAATTAGGTCTATTCATAGTATTCCCATGATGTCACAAGACTTTTCCCTACCAATATGGCGTTACAATACACACAGCTCATTGGCTGTTTGTGTTACTTGATTTTAATCACCTGTTAATTGATTACAATCACCTGTTATTTTCCTACCAAGATGGCCATGTGGTGATGTAACAGAATACTCAATAGGCTATTGAAATAGGCTAGAATTAAAATCTCACACATCCTTATTAACTCATTGAGTGCCAGCCACTTTTGGAGAACGGACGCTCCCAGTGCCAGAGTTTCAGAGCGTTTTCAGTGATTTCTCGAGGCCCACAGAATATTGTGTGATATTACTATGTAAACACCGAACACGCACAAAGAACGAGGAGACTCTATTGTATCATCAGCAAAAAAAAGTTTATTGATCCCATTTTCCGTTCTTTAGTTATGAGCCGGAGAAGATAGGTTGTTTTGAGCAAAAACAGGCGTTTCAAATTAGAAGCTGAGATATTCCGCCTTTTGTGAAATGAAGCATTTCAAGCACATTCACTGAGTCTGAAGCTAATACCCCCCTCTCCCCCCCTCAGCTGCAAACTCCTCCCCACACTAACACACAGCCTCACGCACCCAGCGTCTATTTTCGGAGTGCTCCGTTTTTGTGCGCCGGCTCCCAGCGCGACACGGAAAAGCCAACCCGGACTGCTGAGAATGGTTTGGCCCTTCGGCGTCGGGTGCTGCTTTTCTGGTGGCTAATCGTGTGGAGAAACTATACAGCAGAGACAGAGAGGCTCAGTTGTGGGCGCGGATTGACTGCTGTTCGCAGCCAACGTCAGCTCCAGCCAGAGCAATCTATATGGCTCTGGCTGCAGCATGAGCGGTTTCTCTTTCATCACGGGGCTTTTTCCTGCTGTTTTCCTGACCTTTCTCTAATCTGGAGAGCACTGTCGCCACCTAATGGGTCTGTAAAATAGGTTATACACCTTCAACAGCTACAATATTTGTACAGGAGATGCAGGAGGCTTTGATCCACGTCCCACCGTCAAAAAACGCATTTGACGTCGATCGACGTCATTGGCACTCTACGTCACTATTTACTTTGACGTCGATCGACGTCATTGGCACTCAATGAGTTAAAGAAACAAATATTTTTAAATGTGTATGTTATAGCCTATATGAACAAAACTACTAATTACAGTAAGTGATAATGTTACTGGTGCTTCGAAGAATCCAAACCATCAATATATACGTACATCTGAAATTTTGTCATAGAGTGTATCTAACACCGAGAATTAGGCATAGGATGGGATTGGTAACTGACCCATTTTGTTCGTTCTGCCACCCGGGAACCATTGGCTCTTTTATGCATGTTGTATGGGAGTGTCCAGGGGTGTTGGAGTTTTGGGGGATTTTTTTTTTTTTTTTTTTTCCCCATTTTTTATATATGCAATAAAGACACACAAGAACAAAACAAAAAACACAAACAAAGACACACAAGCTCAGTCACAGGAAAGGAAAAGAAAGAAAAAGCATACACATAAACATTACAACATCGTAGTGAGGTGCTACCATGATATACAGAATCCAGTGTGAGGAATAAACGAGATATCAGTTGGGTGAGTTACCCGTTGCCCCTAACCTCGTCCAAGTATGCCATAAATGGGTCCCAGATGGTAGAAAACTTCCTAAGTGAATTGGTCCTCAGGAACCGGAGTCTCTCCATACGTATAACAGAAACCATGTCTGACAGCCATAGCTGAAAAGAAGGTGGGGACGGGGACTTCCACTCCCGGATGAGTCTCTTGGCGACGGTCGTCCCCTGCGTCAGAGACTGCTGCACAGCAGTAGGAAGGAGCAGAGAAGATTCAGAGCAGCTGAAGATGGCAAGTTCCGCCTCCGGCTGAAGGGTTTTATTAATGATCTTGGTATTGGTTTAAATCCAGCAAAGGTGCACCTTTACGCGGACGACACTATCATTTACACCCTGGCACCTTCTCTAAGAGTGGCAATGGACTCTTTACAGACTGCCTTTAATTCACTGCAGTTGTCTCTTGTCAATTTAAAATTGGTTTTAAATGCAAAAAAGACCAAGTTTATGGTTTTTACACGTTCCCGTGCATCCCCTATTGACTGTATGGTTCGAACACTAGATGGCGCTCAACTAGAGAGGGTTAGTTCTTATAAATATCTTGGAATATGGCTTGATGACAAGCTGACTTTTGGTGTCCACATTGATAGCCTCTTAAAAAAACTTAGACCAAAGTTAGGTTTTTATTTTCGTTTAAAAAATTTTTTTCCTTTTGCTGCCAGAAAGAGGCTGGTACAAAGTACCTTTCTGTCAGTATTAGACTATGGTGATGTCGTCTATATGCATGCTGCTTCTGCTGTTCTGAAAAAATTGGATGTAGTCTATCATGCTGCCCTGCGGTTTGTAACTGATGCAAATTTCCGCACACATCATTGTAAATTATATGAAATGGTTCAATGGACTTCTCTGAGTCTAAGGAGAAAAACCCACATGTTAATTTTTATTTTAAAAGCTTTATTAGGTAAGTTCCCTCTATATATTTCTAGTTTATTGACATATCGTCACAGCCGATTTAACACTCGGTCATCAGAGAAGATTATTCTCTTGGCCCCCAAAACCCGAACAGAGCTAGGTAAATCTTCCTTCTCCTTTCATGCACCATATGCCTGGAATGAGTTACAAGATGTTTTAAACATGAAATCTTTACCCTCTCTGGACATGTTTTAAAAACACTCTAAAATCTGTTCTCATAGAACAATGTCATTGCATGTGAAATGTGCGATTGTCAAGTTTCTTTTTAGCCCTTCTTTTTAGCCTTTAATCCTTGTAGTCTGTGTTTGCTTATTGTATTTCTGTCTGTATTCTGTGATGTTATTTGTCCCTGTTTGTATTCTTGTTTTTTTACATGAAACCTTTTATTTTGCTGTCCATCTTGACCAGGACTCCCTGGCAGAAGAGATATTGTATCTCAATGGGACCTTCCTGGTTAAATAAAGGATAAATAAAAAAAATAGGCCTTGGAGTACCAATCAAATATTTTGGACCAAAATGTAGATAATAAAGGGCAAGACCAAAAGGCATGGGACAATGTACCCTCTGACACTTGACACCTATCACAAAAGTGGTGAGACCGAGGTATAAATCTTGTGCAACTTAGACTTCGAATAATGAAGACGGTGAGTGACTTTAAATTGGATCAGATGGTGTCTGCTGTTGATTGAGCAGAGTTGGACCACAGATAGACTCCTGTCCCATATAAATTCTAATAAATCAACTCCAAGTTTCCTCCTGCCACACCACTCTTATCCTCTCAGTAGGGGCTCTGGTGCAGCCATCAAATACACACACAAATCTAGAAATAAGATGCCTGGAGTCGGGGGGGCTTAACAAAACATCAAAAAAGGCATGTTCATTTGGGATTACTACAAAGTCATGAATCTTGGATCGAACATGAGCTCTAACTTGTAGGTATGTAAGCCAATGTGTGTTGGGCAAATCAAATTTCCTCAGAAGATCAAAGGACGCAAAATGGCCA